>NC_092422.1:70074898-70429798 GCF_036169615.1 Heliangelus exortis
TCAAAATGTTGCGGAATACTTGTACACAATAGCCATTCGTTTAATGAGACCTTTCATATCATTAAACAAACTAGGATCCAGCAGGGATTTGTTTTCCTTTTATTTACTTCATTAGCAGCACTACGGATATTGCATATAAAGCTATCTGGAAAAGCAGAACAGTTTTGTATGCATACCTACTTCCTAATGAAGCCACAAGACAATATTAAATTAGCTATGGAAGCTGGTACTTTTTATTGTAGTCGCTGATTGTACAATACCTTTATTGTGTTAAGCTACACTATCTGAATACATGGTTGTCTTCCATTTTATAACATTTCAATATGCAACTAAATTATGAAAGGTTTAACTTATATAGTTTATTTTAGATTAAAAAAAATTTCATATGAAATTCAGTAGCACAATTCCATTCTTGAAAAAAAAACTTTCAATGGAAGTGTAATTTATACTAATGAGAGAGCAGAAAAGAAAAAAGAAAAAAATAAAAAAAGTAAAAACAAGATCTTCCCTACTTCAGTAATAAAGGGGGGTAGTAAAACACCTTATTTCATGTAAAATTCCTATGGATTTCAGTAGGCACCTCTAACTTATAACTGACTGACAGGAGAAAATTTAGATGTCATTATCTTTATATTAATTTCTGCAAAAAAACGAGCCACAGATTTCTAGTTTTCACACCCACAATAGGAAGAAGATAACAGCAACTTATTTTTACATGTATTTAACAAGAAAACAATCTCCCACTTGCTACCAAGCTATATAACAAGCAGAAAAGTTATATGCAATTATTCAGAAAACCAGAAGAGAGACATTTCATCTATGCAACATGAGAAGAGGTCGTGTATGAAGCTATTACAATCAGTATAGCTAAAATCACAGCCAAACGCCCCTTTCTTAGGACCTACTTAGCCAGAGTGGAGGGAAGAAGAAGAGGGGGATAAGAAGACAAGCTGCAGTCTCTCATGCCTGGTAGTGAACCGGACTGTACAGTAACAATCCACCACCCTGCTTGTCTCTATGCACTCTGAATGATTTCTAACCTGGAATCTCATTACTCCCTGTAAGTCTTCTTTGGAACATAAGTCTTCATGCTCCCCATGATGATGTTAGCCAAAGCTGGCCACTCCAGTTCCCACATTACATAAAATGTTACTAGGCTTTGGAAAAAGACATTATTGCAGAGCAACCAAAGAGATGGAGCAGGGCAACTGTTTCAAAAGCTCATTTAATGATTCAGCATAAATCCCCATTTCCTGCTGAAATGTCTGTGTAAGAGCAACATACTGTGATTGGTGATATTGAGGTCTTGTAAGGGCCAGCTAGTGTTCCATCTGATAAGACTGAAGCTCAATGAACTTGGGTATTGGGTGCTTCTGGTTCAGACCAGAAATATTTTTGAAAATGTGGAACAGAAACTGTTCAATTTTTCTGCCTTATATATCATTCTGTCTCTCACAGAAAATGTCCAGATTGCCTCTGTGATGCTGCCAAGAAAGAAATATGTCCCCACAGGCCTCACTCAGAATTAGCAGTCCAGTTGAAGTTTCTATCCTAGAATAGGACATAAGTCCATGTCCTTGGCATAGCCAGAAATGTCTTCCTAGCCAATAAGCTAGGACAAGCAATGAGACTTAAATCCAACAAGCTACTGCACCTTTCTTCCCTTCCCTTGGCATACAACACATATCTTTCTCTAAAAATAATAAATGTCTTCGAAGATGCTGAAAGGATCCTCCAAAATGCTGAAGACAATGCCACTGATGATGCAGATGACAAAAGCTTGTTTTCTAATGGAATAGATCCATTGGCATATGCCTATGAATCAGTCAGGCCATGACTGACCTGGAAGGAAAAAGTTGTAATATATTGGAGAAAGAAGAAAATGAGCAAGTGATACAAAACAAGAGTTTGGGCCAGAGTGTCTCATGGCTGTAAGCAATGTAGACCAAGTTGTATGTGTTATGTATATGCCATCTATAAAGTCTCATATCGTTTTCTAAGATTCACCAGGGGTATATGTACTGTTCTCACCAGCCAAATATTTGGGGTATTCTTACTGAGAAGCCAACACCTACAGAGTTAGATAAAGCCCAATTAGGCCTCTGTAGCCAGTGCTGACCAGTGAACTTTAGGAAGCTGATGCTAATATTTGCAGAGACCTTCAGGTTTCTTCAGGCCACATTCACTTGTGCCAGCTTGGGGTCTACCAAGTGTGCATATCTGTTTTGGTGCTGAACTTGCCATGGGTTACAGAGGAATATTTCCTCCAGTCTCTGGAACACTCCCTTCCTTCTTCTTTCCTCTTGGTGTTTGCAGGGCTGTTTTACATGTTTTACCCTCACTTACTACTGTGTGGCATTTCACTCTTTCTTAAATATATTTATATAGTGGCATGACCATCTTGAGTTGTCAGCTGGAACCTGCTGTGTTCTGCTCAAGGCATCTCTTGGCCTCTGCTCACAGGGATCACTTTGCTGATCCCTGCTACCAACACCTGGACACCTATGCCCAATATGCATCATGTCCCATCAGTCCTTATCTGTTCAGATTTTACTAGGCAATATACTAATGCTTTGCAACATTTACATGAAAAAATGCCTTTGACAACCCACCTTGCTCTTGTCTGATGGAGTATTGCTAAACAGTGAAACTAGGCAAATGTGTTTGGCACTGCTGTCTTCTGATTTTTGTTGGAAGATTCTTGCTGCCCTGTGGACTGCACTCTGGAAATACTTTTGGAGGACAGTCACAGATCCTCCACAATATAAAATGCAAGAGATATATAAGTGGTAAAATGTACTGCAGATAACACAAAGCAGTAAGTGAAATAGTGAAGAGACTTGCAATGTCTTTACTATTTGTGTGGTGCAAGTATGGTATATATACTGACATCTATCACTGTTAACTGAACAGAACTGCCTTGTGAATGTTGATGCTATGGAGAGTCCCAGAGTCTGAAGGAGCTGTCAAGACTGATTTCTACCAAGCACTAGCATGTATGAGACATAATACTAGATGGGAATTATGGTCTGCTACATGAAGATCAGGGAATCATGAGCTACTACTAAAAGCAATGCCGTCAGCACACAATTAATAAGCAACCTATGGACTGAAATATAGTTGCTTAAAACATTCAGTGAAAAAACATCTGACAGTTTGTACAAACTGAAACCTTTGAGTTTTAAGTAGGAGAGAGGCTAAGTTTGCTGTGGAAATGGCCTACAGCAAATAGCTGTCTACTTTCTGCCAGTATATGCTGTTAAATATAGTTGGTCCATGGATGTTGAGGGCTGAACCAGTCATCTGCAAATTAAGGCTTTAATAAAGTCACTTTTGTCTGAGAGTGTAGGGTGCTGGAAAAAGTCTGATAAGATTCTGTAAGTTACCTTGTAATGTTAAGTGATCTCTACAAAAAGACAGGAGTCAGGAAAGCCAATGCTCAGCTGCAGCTGACAATGGTAAGATATGTGAAGGCAAAAATGAAAGGATTCTTTAAAAAGAATGGTGGCCAAGAGAAGGCTCAAGAAACTTCAAGTCCATGGGAGAGTAGGATAGAGGACATCATGAAAAGAGGCATGGGGAAGGCAGAGATTCTCAATGCCTGCCTTGCTTTAGTTTTCACTGCTTAGGTGAAAGCCTGACTGCAGGCCTAGTGTCAGTGGTCAGGGGATGAATATTACCCAGAGCACAGGGAGAATGGAGTGAGGGAGCACTTTGGACTGCTGAGCATACAAAAGTTCATGGGATCAAATGGGTGCATCCAAGGGTGCCGAGGGGTGTGCCCAATGTCACTGTGAGATCACTCTATTACGTATCTTGGTGACTGGGAGGGGTTCCTGGAAATGAGAAAAAGGCAAAACACACAGAGTCATCTTCAAGAGGGGAGGGAAGGAATGGCTATGGAGAAACAGAGCCATCGGCCTCACCTCACCACCTGAGAAGATGATGGAACGAGTAATGCTAGAAGTGGCTGCCAGCCTTCCCAAAGGGAAGGTGGTGAGTGGGATCAGCCAACACAGATTTACTAAGAGGAGGTAGTGCTTGATAAAACTAATTACCTTTTGCAGTCAGAATGCTGGTCCTGTGGAAAAAGGGACAGCTGTGCATGTTGTTTATCTTAACTTTAGTAAAGCCTTCGGTGTGGTCCCCCAGAGTATTCTAACAGCCAAACCATTGAGATGTGAACTGGATAAATCAGCTAAAAGGTGGATTGATTATATGCTGGATCATCCGGAATGAAGGATTGTGATCAGTAGTGTGAAGTCCCACTGGTGGGTGGTTAGCAGTAATGTCCCTCAGGTATGAATGTGTCCCTCAGTTATTAATAGTCAGGATGCTGTGGACAATTAAATTCTGAGTGTCACACCAAATTGGGGCGAGGACAGCTACTGTGTTTCCATGATTTGGAAACAAGTAAGGGAAATCAAGGAGCAGCAGGAGTCTAATGGCTCAATGAGGAATCAGCTGCTGACATGAGCATCTGGGGAGAAATTTGAACTGCACAAAGATATTTGATTCAAGAACTGTGAAAAACAGAAAAAGAGCAATGGAACAGATAATTGTTCACTCTATCTTAATTCTAACTTAATTGTTCGTTCCACTTGTATTTTTATATTCCCTACTTTTCAGTGTTTGATTCAGTAGCTCTAAAAGACACTTTTTTTTCCATTACGTTTGTATTGCGTATATTAGAAAATACTTGTTTTTAGAAAATACTTGTTTTAGCATGAAATTAAAGCCAAGAAAGGTGGTAGTATCAAATTGCTCATATTCTCTGTGAAAAACAGATGTAATATAAAGTATGCAAAATGTATGTAAAATGTAATGTAAAAAAAAATTTCATCACTTACTTTTTACCAAAGATATTGTTAATATGTAACAGAAACAAAAAGCTACAGAAAATTGTACAGAAGATAATGAAAGGAGTTTAATAGGTGGGAAGAAGGAGTCTATGTTCACTCATAAACTAATTTATGTCATATAAATTAAGTCACTCATATTATGTGTCTTGAAGTAGTTCAGGAATGATGTCATTGCATTAAAATGCATTTTCTGGCACGTGTTTTTCCACAGTTCGTGGCAATCTGCTAGATTTTGCTGACAATAAACCATTGTTTAGAGGATTCTGCATGAATCCAGCATTTAAGAACAGAAAAGGTTTCCCAAAAATGGCTTGAATCAAAAACAAAGAAGACAGCTGGTGGATAAGCAAGTCAATTTTTCTCATTAAGGTACAGAAAAAACAGCCTGCTACATACAACCTGCCCTTCTCACCTACTGCAGTGAAAGCAGATCAGTCTTATCAGGTAAGGTCATTCTTCATGGCAGCTCTGCAATTTCTGTCTCACCCTTCATTAATCCACAGGGGTAACCAGTAGGAATCCAAAAGCTCTTCATCACTTCAGCATCAAGGGACATCAAAACAGGTTGCCAGGAGCCTCATTTCCTTCTCTATGTGCATAAGTGAAAAATAGTAACAATCCAAAAAAAAGTAAAGAAAGAAACAACCAGTGGAAACTTTACTAGGTGGGAAGAAAGCATTATCATTTTTATTTTCTTTCTTTCCTATCCTGACTGTTGGTAATATGATCTGCATTTATGGTCTTTCTAGGAGAAAACTGGAAAACCATAAAATAGTTTGAGCATTTTTTGCTGCTCAAAGACTTCCTTTATTGACCTATAGTAAACAGTTTTCTGCTCAGAGTTCAATTTAAATGTGTCTCTGGCTATTGAAGTAAATAGATTTAGATATTTAGAACACAATAATCAGAAGACATTCTCACCTGGAGAGCTTGTTTCCTAAAAATTTCACGAACTAATAGCTTAAAGGAACTAATAGCTTATATTAGATTTTGGCAAAAAATACAGTATAGAGATCCTGGTTTGATAAATCATTTAGTATGATAACCATTCTTAGCACTGTAATTTCATTCTAGAGAAGACATAGTATTATACTGTTATTTCCCTATTTTTAGTGTAACAAAGCTGTTGAAATATGAGCAAGATAATAAGAACTTGCAACAGTATTTGGGCAAAAATTGTTGCCTGGCACCAGGGAAGACAAAATCACTAAGAAAAGGCTGATAAATTCCCACATCATTCCCTCCTTGTAGTGATGCAGTGTGCTCAGTGTGTTTCTCCTCTCCGTGATGTTTACTTCAGCAGCCCGATGCTCCCCAGTGATACTGCATGAATAAAAGAGCAAGCAGTAAACTGTCAATTTATCACAACTCTACTAATGCAAACTCCATGTGGTGTTCTACTCCTCTCCTCTTCCTTAATGCTTCTTATCAATGTTTCAGAGTGCTTGCCAAAAGCTGTTAAAAAATATTTTATCCCCAAATGTTATGTAGCTTACCATACACTGCAGAACTCCAGTACTCCAGCAAAGTACAATTTGGCATTCACTCACATAATCCTTTAAGAAGACACAATACAATTTTATACCACGTAGCATATGATTTAAGTTTTAACTTACAATATTTCTCAGTGATAAATAATTAAAACAATAGATTAAGTAATAAGAGGCAGAGAGTGAAGGTGCAAGAAGAAACTACACAACATATATTTTTGGACTGAAATTCAGAAAAGTTGAGCCAATGATGTAAATAACATAGGAGGGTTGTTGAAGAAGGCATAACCTGGTTTATAAAGATATTTGCATTAAAAAGGATAGGATTAAGTGGTCAGAGAAAATACAGTAATACTATCAACACAAGGTCAAAACTATTAAACTCTGACCTGTTTGATGATTTCCCTTTGATCTGAGAATCTCTTCTTAATATGTGAAAAAAAAGAAGGAAAAATGAGAAAGGAAAGTACTTGAATTAAACAAGTTAGAGAAGAAAAAGAGACCAGGATCTAGAAGTAAAATTCATTACTGTTAAAAGTCTCTACTTCAGCTCCACTACACAGCTGTTTTTTCTGCTTGAGTAGGCATGGAAGATGTGACAAGCAAAGCTTTTATGATTTACCACTGATCCAGTGAAAAGCCAAAGCAGAAAAAAGAAGACTCAAAATGGGTACTTAATAGAAAAGTTCTCTTAAAAAAACCAAATACAACCCTATCATACTAACTTCTTTTAAAATTTACTTTACTGTAGATAAAGCTGTAGGATACCATGTAAGAATACATATGATGTAGGTTTACATATGCTTTCAAAGTTTTTTCTCAGTGTGAGAGAAATCATATGCTATTATTTTTCCCATCCCACGCCTAACTGTCCAAGTAGTTTAGGCAAAGAAAAAGGGTTACCTTACCATTGTACAGTTTAATTGGACTATATAAAACAATAGAGATTGTCTTTTATATATGGCTTGACAAATGGTGTTCAAGAACTGTACCTTGATTTCACGGGAATTCATGGAATTTTTGCAATGAAACCAGTAGAAACTGTGCTGGCCCCACAATAACTTATCGTTCATTAAACAACTTTTCCTACAATTGGTGTTGGCTTGAAGCCTTCATTTTACCATTAGTGCACAACAAGCATAACTTCTGTGCTTTGTTTATTGTTTGTTCATAATTCAGCCTGTCAGAGAGCCAGTTATTTCATCTAATTGAGAAATTAACTGAAATTGGTTTAACTGACTTCAGAGCTGGTGTTCTTTCTTTGCTTTCATAATATGATGCTATTTTTCCTAATTTTCATCAAAAGTTTATTTTTTTTATAATTACAAAATATTCATTAGTGATCTACCATTTAAAGCCTGGCATATAACACCCAGTTCAAGAAAAGAAATAGGAGGGGGAAGAAAAAATCTTAGGCAAATTGCCCTAATGTGAATCATATTTAAACACCTTAAGTATCATTTTAAAACATCAGTAGTGATAATTTTGAGAGAGCAGGGACAGAGATTAGCAAGGCCTGTAAAACTTGCCCAAAAGCAAGATGCATGTATGTTCACAGGCTTCCTGAACCTAGCTTTGCTACCTAGGGGAGTCTTTGTATATTCCCATGCCAGAAGTTTTAGCAGAAGTAGAGAAAAAAGACAGTAAAGTAGTGGGAAAGCCGTGCTCTTGGCAGTTCATTTTCTTTATGTTGCACTGAAATATACTAACATACTGCAAAAACAGGAGACTGAAAATGTTACCTCTTTTGTGAACTCTTAAATGCCAGTGGGTCTTTCTGGCTGTGGGTATTCCAGATCTTCCTCTGTTGAGCACAGCAGGCACTATTTGCTGATGACATCAAGCTGTGTCAGGGAAGTCATCCAAAGGGACCTTGACAGGCTTGAGAAGTGGGCCAGTGCTAACCTCATGCAGTTTAATAAAACCAAATGCAAAGTCCTGCACCTGGGTCAGGGCAATCCCAAGCACAGCTGTAGGTTTGGCACAGAATGGAGTGACAGCAGGCCAGAGAAAAAAGGACTAGGGGGTGTTGGTTGATGAGAAGCTCAACAAGGGCCAGCAATCTGCACTCACAGCATAGAAAGCCAACCTCTTCCTGGACTGCATCAAAAGAAGCATTCAAAAGAGGTCATTCTCCTCCTCTAATCTACTCTCATGAGACCCTACCTGGGGTACTGTGTCTAGTTTTGGAGTCCTCAACACAGGAAAGACAGGAAGCTATTCTAGCAAGTTCAGAGATGGGCCATGAAGATGATCCAAGGGCTGTGAAGACAGACTGAGAGAGTTGGGGTTGTTGAGCCTGAGAGAGAGAAGGCTCCAGGGAGATCTTATTGAGGTTTTCCAGTACCCAAAGATGTTCTGTAAGAAAGCTGAGGAGGTGCATTTATAAGGCATGTAGAAATAGGACTAAGGTAATGGTTTTAAACTGGAAGAGGGTAATTTCGGTTAGACATTAGGAGCAAATTCTTCAGTGTGATGATGGTGACACACTGGCACAAGTTTTTCAGGGAAGGTGTGGATGTTCCCTCCCTGGAAGTGTTCAAGGTGAGGCTCAAGGTGGGACTTTATGCAGCCTGGTCTAGTGGGAGGTGTTCCTTCTATGATTCTGTGATCTAAATGAGGAAAATCTCTTGTCCACTAAAAATACATGAAAACAATATCTTAGCAGGAAAAAAAACAAAACAAAACAAAACAAAAAAAACCCTCCAACTTAAAATAAGAAGAAAAATAAATACTTGAGCTCTCTTACACAACATCTTCCAATAAAATTGTCTCTAAAACCCTGCTTAGGAAGCCTGTAGTACTGGCACATTGTAAGAAGATGAAGTGAAATGACAGTAGGAATGTGAATAACACTATTTTAGAGGAATGTCTGGATGACAAGAGGTCCGTTTCAAAGCGTTTCATGGAGGTTGTTGTACTTTTCAGTTTTCTGTTACACTTCATATAGAGGCTCCCCTAGCAGGGTTTGAGAAGCAATGAGGATAAGGGACATTGACTGTCAAATCAACTGTCTCTGTCTTACTCCTTCTAAGAATAGAATAATCCCATTTTTTCATAATACAAGGAAATTGCTCAGATCTTTTATTATGCCAGGATTAAGAAGAAAAATTGGGAGTGAAGCTGCTAGGGGAGAGCAACCTCCATTTGTTTCTTCTTATTTCACCACCTTCCCTCTCCACATTTTCTCATCTGACTCAGGAGGCAAACCGACTCCACCTTGTGCTCTTTTAGATTTAAAGGTTACTAACAACTGCGACACTAACCTGCTCAGACCTTATTTTCATTAGCTTAGATAGGATGGCAGGATTAAGCTAGCTGGATGTGATGTAGTTCTATTTGATGCTTGTGCCTTAGTAAATGTCAGAAGCAGGGTACAGAGTATTAATAATCATTTGCATCCCGTATGCTAACAGCAGATCTCCAAGAGAATGCATCCTGTAAAATAAAGCTCCAACGTAGCAAGCCCCTCCCTTGCTTTTAACTCAGGAAAAAAAAAAAAAAAAAAAAAAAAAGAAATGCAAACAATCCCATTCGAGACATATCTGACAAATGCAGGGTTAAATAAAATCACTAGTATCTATTTAAAAGAAGAGAAGCAGTTTGCTGGAGCAGTTATTTCATGTTAATCACTTTGTATTTACTGCAGCTTGAGAAAGACGCATTTGTTATGCAGACAGTGTTCATTGTCGTAGCTTGATCATTAATGCACTGCTGCTAGCAACAAAATGAATTAGCTCTCTGAATACTAAACTGGGAAACCAACGTTGAACCAGAGAGTGGCACAATGACACTTGCAGGATTAAAATATACCACCCAGCTATCAGAGGATGCGTTTGTGGCCTTTACTAACTACCATCTATTTTTAAGATTAGTATTAGCTGGAAACCTCTCTGGAATGGTTGAAAATTGTAGGACAAACAAGAGTGATTTATGCTTCCATGGGAGCTCACACTCTTTCTGGAATACAAATCTCTCATGGATTATTTCCCATGTTTGAACACAGCCATTTTTTCCCCATCAACAATTTATCATTTATCTCTTCACATGAATGCTTTGAATTTCTGCAATTCCTAGCATACTGTAGATCCATAGCAGCACTGTGGAAAGTACATGAATACAAAACATCGAGGAATCAAAGCCCTTCTGTGCCTATGAAGAGATGTCACAGACATGTGCAAAGGCAGAGTAAAAAAGCAAATCCCACCTGTCACTCTGAATGTTTTCATACTGCTTTTGAAGTCCCTGTGTCACAGGGATAACATTAACCTCAGAATGCTAGGTTGTTACTATTATCTAAAACCTGCTCTGCACAGGTCAGTTGGCTAGAAATGGCTGATTATACGTCTAAAACAAAAGGGGAGAGGTAGGAAGGAAAAGAAAGAAGGGGAAAAAATATACAAAGAAAAAAGAGGAAAAATTGCTTAATCACCCAAGTTTGAGCTGTTGATTTACACTGTATTCATATCTATTTTACTGGGAACTCAGGGATTGCTCTGTAGTAAGATGTGGTCACATCCAAGTGATGAAGCAGCAGCTTCATTTGTATCTCCTAAAACCTCTGGGCTCAGTTTCCTGAGATATTGCAAGCATGACACTCCCAGACATTCATAAAGGGAGGAAAGGGCACCCAAAGGCAATAGGAACGTATAAAAACTCGTATGATTTAGGAATACTATCATGTGAAGAAATTACTCACAATCTGAAGCTTAAGGAACAAAATATTGAGCTAAATTGTACAGAAGAAATCCAGATTCAGTTGAATTATTTATGTTCCCCTAGAAAGGAAAATAAATAAGTATCATGACATTCCCAACTCCTGTGGGAGATCCTTCCATCCCAATTAGAAATAAAATATTTCTATTTTAACCTCTATATGCAAAACAAAACATGTCAGAAAACCCACCATAACCCAGCAACCTCATACAGAGAAAAGGGTGAAATTACTATGTAGTTGATGCTGAAGGCTGCTAATTTTTGCATACCAGTGTGTTTTGAAACTAATATTTTGTAACATAAATTACAACTGGTTCTCTTGCTTTGTGTATTTGTGTATTTTCTTTTTTGAGATATACAGTGCTTCAGGTTTAGAAAAGAACATTTCCAGGATCATTATTTAAGAATGAAAACAAGCTGTAGGAGAAGGGAACATTCATAACTGTTGTGCAGTTCTCTGACCTAAATTATTTTCTAAAATAATTATAATGTTAATTCGTTTGTGAAGTAACACTCTGCAGTTAATTAAATATTTGTACAGAACTATGAAACTATGAAATATGTACATAACATAAATGCTAAAGTTGCCTGAATAGTCTTTTCCTGCCCATTTTGAAAACATTACAGGAACAATGTCAAGCTTCACAATTTCCTCCATATAGTTAATGCTCATCTCATTTTTCACAGCATTCTAGCGACTTCTTTAGTGTAGCACACCAGCTGGTTAGCAGTAGATTGCATGACTTGAAGTAACATAAAGTAACACTGACATGATATTTTATCCAATTTAAAGCTACTGGTAAGTTCTGCAAGCAGAATGTAGATATCAAAGGTTGAATTTGCACTAGATACAGGGAGAAACAATGATTATGGAAAAAGAAAAAAAAAGAGAGACATTTCATAACCAATACACTTGGGTGCAAAACACTTGCTGAAAAATTCTCAAAAGTGAAATGAACTATCTCATCGTTATAAATCTATGACATTGTGCAGGTTACACTGGGATTCATCATAATTATCTATTAAAAGAAATATCTATCAAATGATTTCCCCATCTTGGAAACCCATGTGGTGCAGTTTCCATTTCTAAAGGGATCAAGAGCATAGCACATTAATTGGTTATAACACACTGTTAATGACTAAAAAATAAGTATTTTCCTCACTGAATAATTGGTTTGTGTCATTCAAGAATGGTGGTTTTGCTTTTTCCTTCATTTTTCCTAAGGGTTCTCAAATTTACTGAACTGTGTTATCATTTGTCTTGTAGTTCTTTTAGTAATGTTTGGTTAGGCGCCATTGAGACCCACAGGCACTGAAGTCATGATGGTTATCACTACTATTAGAAAAAAAGACTTCATATTTAATTATGTTATCTTTCTCCTGACAGACTGAGTATTTGAAAGGGAAGAATAAGTACTGTCAATATTTCTTATTTGTTTCTCAAATCAGAAATGAAATACTGGGCAGTGTATAAATGCATATGCAACTAAAAGAAAAAAAAATATAATGCTGCTGGTTACTCCAACGTGATCTTTGAGGAGAAAATATCCATACAACATAAGTAACAGGTTTCCTTGGCTTGAGGAAAAAACCTTGCATGCTAACAGTACCCAAAGCTGTGTGAAATCATGGAAAATATGTTTAAAAAGGTACTGAGCCCATCTCCAGTACAATTATTTCCTATAAATCTTGTCCCATGTAAAAATGGAGCTTCCTTGAGATATTCCCTTGTGTCGTTCTGCCTAACCTGAAAAATATTTTTAAAATAATTTGAAGTTATTATATATATGGAGCCTTACAAATAAATTCTTCTCTCTACAGATTTTCTGGTACATTTCTGAAAAAAAATAACAAAACAAACAAACAAAAACACCTCCAAAAAACCCATATTGGCATGGGTAAGTTTCTCTTATTATTCTTCAACTCTGGAAAAAACTAAAATCAGAAGTTTATATTTGTAGTTATGGGCTGTTTGATTTTTTTTAAAATTCTTTTTTCCACCTCACTTATTGTTTCTTGACTTTCACTTGTCCTAGAATGTTTAGCCTTTGAAAGGGTTATGGGATGAAGAGACTGGGGTTATAAGGGTCTTAAACCTTATTCTATCCTTTGTCTCTACTTAATATCTCTTCATGTTTGACTTTCTTGCATATTTAAGTCTCTGTTTTTCAGACTGTTACCATAGTTATGTAGGACTTTGTCATTAGACGTTCTAAAAATATAACTACATTGTCTGGACATTTTTCATATTCTATCTTCGATACAGTGACATGAGGAAGACCCTGATCCTTAATTTTGTTGCCATAAATGTAAGGTAAAAATATTTCCTTTAGGTTTCAGATCCATATACATATCTCTACCAATTCCCTTCTCTTTACCCTCCTCTCACCCGTTTTCTTATTTAGCAGAAGTTTTTTCTTGTCCACTACATTTTTCTGTTTTGGGGTACTGTAGATTGTTTTATCTTTGCTCCATTAGGTACTCCTAGCAAGATCTTTCAGCCTGTCTCCAGACTCATAACTTGTATTAGTTCCTTTCACTGCCCCATTAATTTTGCTCTTAATTTCACAAAATTTCCTTTCATGAATTCTAAATTATTTGCATTGCTGCATGAAAGGAATCAACTCCCTCACTGGGGAAAAAAATCAAACCAAAGCAATTTCCCAAACAACCACCAAAAAATGAGATGAGGGAGACTGGAATAAACTCACCAGCAAATTCAAGTAGAAATAATGGAGGAGGACTATTTCCATAAGTGGTTATTTCACAACTGTTATTAAATCCTGCACTTAAAATAACCACAAGGTCTGATAAAAAATCTATTTTATTATATGTGTAGGATCTGGAAATGATATTTCCACCTCAGCAAACACCCCTCTCCTACATCCCACTTTAAAAGTCTCTCTGAATCAACTGCTGTATTAATGCTGAGTACTTAGCAATGCCAGTGGTGCATGATTTGCCTCTAGTTTTTGTATGTCACTGCTTATCCATCTTCAGACACCGTAATACAAGAAGAGTTTGGGAAGAGACCTTTGTGGGGAAAATAGAGGAAGATATTAGAATTAATGTAAATATGGAGAAAAAGTTCCCACTGAAACAAATAAGAAGAGTTGTTTTAATGTTGCTACTACGTTTTACCACAAATTATGTGTCTGCTATTAACTGTACTACCCATTCCCTTTTAAAGTTTCAGCAATGTGCTGAAGAGCAATTCCTGGTGGATATGCAAGCATTCTGTTGTAAATGAATTGTTTTCAATAACATGTATTTTTATAATAGAGAATCAAAATATTGCTTTTTATTAAGAGATAGAAATGAACCTTTTATGAGTTCATCAGATAAATACATAAACACACGTTATAGATTTTCGTGTGTAGTGCTTTTGTGCATCAAGGAAATAGAATGGAAAAATTATTTTAGAAGAAAAATTGAAGAAAGAAAATTCCTTGAATGAATGTAACAATTGTAAAACAAATTCTATGACTTACAGCACTATACACCATCTGTCTAACTCATTATAATATGACCTAGATCTTAAGGGTTATGTTTACAATGTTACAATTAGGACACCATATTGGCAGCAAATCTGTACAAGGAAATGGCTGGTGGTGTGGACTTGACACAACAATACATATGCAAAATATTGTATAAATTTCTACAGTTTTACTCTAGGTTGTTTCAAGGCTTGTCCTTACAGTCAGTACATGTTAGTGGTTAGAGGGTTTTAGGAACAGCTCTGGAGCAGATCTCTGTGTCTTGCTTAATGGGAAAGGGACTCATTTTTCAGTCCCTGGGGTCATGCTGTGGTGCCAGCTAGTGTGCCATGAGGGAAATCAACAGGGACATTCCCTAGCTGGAAAAAAAATAAATGTAGAAATACCCAGGTAGAACTGTTTTCTGTTTGATACCTTGTCCATGTGTGGCAACCACTAGTTCGCTTTCAACAACATCCGTGTGTATTTTTTTTCTCTTTCATAGTCTGATGTCCATTTTCAGGCAACTGGAACAAACTATTTAAAAATGTGACTATCCTTGAATACTTTTAGTATCTACAATACAATGACATTAATTACTCTCTGGAATAGCCCAGTAGTCCCCAAGAATATAATGAAATAGCTGATCATAGGCTCAGAGGTAGCTATATTCATTGTAAGCAGTAAAAGTTACAAGATATGAAACTCACCTAAAATCCATAGAAATCTGATCTGATCACACCATATCCTCATTTGCAGAGCAGACCAATATTTCTAGGTAGCAAAGAAAGTCTGTACTTCATTCTAGGCATGTGTTGTGTTGTGCCTAACACCTGTTGTTACAAAGCAGAGTTAAACTTGCCCTGTTTGTATCTAGCAGTCTCTGAACATCACAGAGGAGGTGGCATCTTCACCAACTGATAACATTTTCATATGTAGCAGCCCTCTACAGCTACACAGATATTTGTGTGCTTTATTCTTCCACCCTGTTTTTCTTTTATAACTTTTATTGTTCTTTAACAGGCATGAGGGTTTAAAAAAATAAATGTGTTTATATTAGCTGAAAGAGTACTTTGATTCTTTTTAACACATAAGACTTTTGAAAAAGGGAGACTATTATTAAAAAAATAAATCTGCAATGGTCCATTAAACATCAATTTAATTACAGTTAAATATACATTTCCACTTTAAATTTTAATTATTTAATAACTTTATGGACAAAATATATAAAACTTATTTAAATGGAATTAATGACACAAGCAAGACAACTAAAATATTTTAAATTAAAGTGAAGCTTTGTGTGGTTCTGAAAAAAAGAATTCATTCTAAAGATTTATTCTAATAAGCTCTTGACAACTTTTTTTTAGAACCTTATAATATATATTGTTTTTATATGGATGAAAGTAAGTGTATGATTGGAATTTCTTCTTTGAAAGTAACTATTGCTAACTTTAACGTGTTTTTCTTCACTTTGTTTAAATCAGAACATGGAAGAGGTTTTAAGAACGAGGAGAAAATGTAAACACATATAATTTTTTTTTAAATGCTTTCTTATATTCATATGAGCAAGATATGAGAACTTCATTTTATACCACCCTTTCTCAGTCCAAGTGTTACACTGACAAAAGCTCATCTGCACTAGAAGAGGAATTCTTAGATAATGACACCAAATCTACATTTTATCCATGTCCAATTGATTGACAATTAGAACAAAGGTGTTTTAACTACATGTATGTCTTTTCTGCAGAGAAAAATCTGTCATTAAGACATCTGGCAGAATCTAAGGTTACTTTTTGTTTATTCTTAACAGAGATAAGTTGCAGATGATGCCTAAATTGGATAGCATGTTATACCTTAAAATTTACTGGTCATCTATGTTCAGTTTATTCTCTTTGATCTTCTCTGTAGTACAGAACAGGTAGAACTAGTACAAAATATTTATTGAATATTTGAAAGTCACCATTTTAAAAAGTGCCAATTTTTATGCTAAGGGGCTAATCTGTAATATTAAGTATTGAACTCTTTCAAAATCTCTTATCACAAAATTTGTATTTTCAGACAGATGATGGACACACCATATAGTACTAGAAATTGTCTTTAAAAAAAGTTTCAGGTTTATGACGTAATTCAGGATGTCTTACCTGTAGTTCATTACTACACAGTTCAAAATAAAAGGGTGGGAAAAAAAAAAAATCTTGTGTCAGTCATCCTTGTATCTATCATTACTTTTGCTTTCAGCCACTGTTTCAAAGGAACCAGCCTGTGTAGGTGGGGGGATGTCCTAAAAAGAACACTCAACCAGATTATTATACTATTTCATTATGTAGAACTACTTGATGAATGTACGGTGAAACAGATCTTAATTTGGTGATGGGAGCTGTCTCAACTCTACTAATCTATCAAGGACAGAATGAGACAGTATAACATGAGAAATTAAGCATTCAGAGGGACTATCTAAACTGTTTAAATTCATCATAAATTTTTGTCATAAAATTCACGCGGCAAGTGTTGTATCACACACAGGTTCTTCACAGATGATGTTGAGAGGTAGCTGGCTCAAGTTGCAGCAAAAGAGGTTCACACTTAGAATAAGAAATACATTTTCCTCATCAGGACAATGAGACAGTGGAACAGTTTGCTCCAAGATTTTCTGCTCTTTCTGTCCTTGGAGAAAGCACTGATTGACACAAGCTGTGAGTATCCCCTCTGACCCCAGAGCTGATGCTGACCTGGTGAGTGGTTCACTGGAGACCTCCAGAGGTACCTTCCTGATTCAGCTGTCCTCTGATTTCTGTGGCCATGCAGACACTGAGTGCTGTGGAACATATTTCTTGTTGATTTGGCTCTGAATAGCAGAGATCATCTTGCATTTGATAGAAGATCCTATTACAGATGCTAAAGTTGTCACTCATTAATTCCAAAGTTATGTAAATAATATAAGCAGCATAGAAGTGGAGAGGATCCAAGCTGTCATTAGAAATGAAAGCTATGTAAGTTCCTTTTAAAAGATGTTAAAAGTTTCTCCTTTCCAAGGAGATTCACCAACTACTTACTTTCAATTCATGAAATATATGTAAATACATACATATACATATGTATGTAAAAGTAATAACCAGAGAGGGAAAGTTTATAAAGGTTGTTTTATTCACAATAAAACCACTGTACATATTCTCTAACAGATTGTACTCCTTAAAATCCATCTGTATTGTTTTTTGTTTCCCTTTCTACTCTTATGCCTTCCTAGTCTGTCCTGCTGTGTGTCTCATTTGTATCCTTCTCCTTTCTCTCTCTCCTCTTACCATTGTTTCACTGCATACATACGTGTTGCTACATATCGGTAGTTTTGCTGTGTAGTTTTGTGCATCTCTAAATAGTGATATAAATGAACATATATCAATGATTACTTGTTACACAATGATAGTGTCTTTTTTTTTTTTTAATGGCAGGCAATAGACAGCATGTATGTACTTAACAGATACTTGATAATCCCAGGATATTAGAGAAAATTAGATATCAATCAAATTGTCTATATTTTTTCATTTTTACAACATAGCACACATCATACACTGTTTTTTACTGAACTCTTATTTCAAAAATACACATAAAAGAAGTGAGAGGACTACATACAAGAAAAAAATAATATTCTTAAATCTTCATTTATTATGACTTGAACCCCTTTTATTCTTCAAAACTGGTTTAGAGAGAAGCTACAGGTTATATGTGGGCCTTGCAGTCACAGTGAAATAAATCAAATATCCAACCAGCTAAAGAAAAATGCTTTCTGTATAAAAATGAAGGGAAGACAATTCTGAGGTGAGTCTAGCAGCTTGTAAATGTTCTGTTTAATTTTGGTCAAATGTGCTAGTAAACTATCCAAATTTCCTTATCAGGAATTTTGAAACATTGCTGTACTAGTTAAACATTTGACATATTAGACATGTTTTCTAAAAGGTACTCTTAACTTAGATAGTCAACCTGTGCTATCTAAAAAAAGATTAAACAAAAGTTATGAGGACAGACTGTTTGCTCATCCACCTGTCAGCTTGCATTTGAACTCTTAAATAAACATATTTAACTTCTGTTTAATGTGAGTTAAAAATACGTGTCTTTCTTCCAGTATCCTAAATGAGGCTTTTGAAGTGCTGTAAGGAAAATATTTAATTTTAGAGGCAGTGCCAAGCCTACATCATACTTATTCAATGCAGCATGATGTTTCTAAAAGTGGATATAACCTGCAGATTCAGAAAATAGTATTATAAACCCATGAGGACCTGTTTTTCACTCTATCTTTGACCTATTTTTAATGCTTTGTAATAGGTTGGTGTCTGATCTATGCTTGATCCAGTTAGAACAGAAGAGCTTGCTTGTATCAGGAGGAACCAGATGAAGTTTGCTTAGTGTGAGGCAGGAGAAACACAGCTCACCCATCAGTGACACACATGCCTGTAACAAGGGAGTGAGACAAGACCAATCCACACTAAATCAATATTCTTCCTCTCTAGGATCAGGACTGCTCTAATCACCTGATCTGGAAACTCAGTTCATTACACAGATAACAAAAAAAAAAAAAAACCAGCTGCAGCAACTGGATGGGTATGAATATGATTAATTAAAACAACAAATATATTTATATCTTAATAAAATAAATTAGTATGTGTAGACTATACAATTATCATTTAGGCTCATTTTTCCCCTGTCATCCACTACTGTCATCTCATACATATCAAGAAGAAGGTATAATTTTTTTTATAGCAATGTTTCATTCTATCTAATTGATAAAGTCTGATGGTCTGCAATATTGTGACACATCTCTGTAATGCCACCTTCCGGCTTCCATTAGTGCATACCTACATCATGAATAAAAATCTCACTGCATATCTTTTTTGGTTTGTTTTCCTACATCAGAACAGTTTGAAAACATAGCTTCTGAAAACTTACTTAAAATCACTAACATAGGGAACATAAGTGCCAGTTAAACTCAAATTGTCACTTTTTTAAAATTTATTTTCTGTTAATAGATGCCTTTGGCTTTGGAGTTTTTTGCTTTATGTATGTTCAAGAATTTTATTGTTTCAAGTATTTTTCCTTTTTCTTTTCCCTAAACAGATAGAAGATGAAGTCCCTTTTCTGAATAGTTTGTGTTTCTAAATGTGACATGAAAAACATGACCAGAAACATCTAAGACATCCTATTCTTTACTCCCTTATTCTCATACCTCATATTGGTTAGGCCATGCAAAAGTAATACAACATTTTTTTTTAAATAAATCATACATTTCCAGAAAATATGAGGAGTATTCTAGTTAATTCAGTTCATGTAATAACTTTCTATACATTTATATCAAGCAGGGAGAGGAAACAAAACAAAAAAAACCCAAAAGCATTTGACAATGGAAAGATAAGAGTAAGAGGAAAAAAAGTCTTAATTTTACATGTCATATTTTATTCACCTGACATGAGGTGACAATGTATACAGTTTTGTGAATAAGCAAAGGTGAAAAAATAGAGGTTAGATACTGTATCACCAATAAAGTGTTATGATTCACAGTCTCATTTTCCTGTAATTTATCATATGTTTGCTGTAGGACTCTTAAGTACTGGTTTCTTTGTTGATTTTCTTTCTCTATTTGTTGTTTAACCACATACTTAAAAAAAAATATTCCCAAATCACAAGCTTGTTTTCTGCACATATTTGACTTACTGGCTTTCTGCACATTTTTGACTTACTGTTTACTAAATGATGACTAAAGGATAAAAACTATGTTCTAATGCCAACAGTTGTAGTTCAAGCTCTCCAGAGCTATTTGGTTGTCACTGAACGTACTCTAAAAATATTTTAAAATACTTCTGATACTCTCTTAAATTCACAGAATTTACCATAAAGTATTAAATCTATTAAGTAAGCAGAGATTGTTCTGTGTCAGCCATAACTCCATGTCATTTTCATACAAAATCTGCTCAGCAAATCAGTGCACTACAAACTGATTTTGAGCTATTGGTCTAAACTACTTTATGTATAACTAAATCCTGATTCTGAAAAGTGATAGTATAAAAGAAAGAGCACGTGTAAATTGCTGTCATTTCACAGCTAGCATCTATATTATTCCCATACTTACAGAACAGAGCAGATAATTTTTCAAACTGAAAGAGTAGATGCTGTTTGAATGTGTGTTTGTTAAGCAAAGTGATGTGCATTGACATGTATAACCTCATAGCCTATGTCATTGACCCTATCAGAAACAGAGATCTACTAGAGTGATTCCTGTGCCATAGTTCATTATCAGTTTCTTAGATTCAGAGCTTATCTTACCATCAGTGCTGGGGTCTTTCTCTCACAATGTTGTAATAGGGATGAAGGAACTGAAATTCTCAGCTCTGTGATTTCTAGTATTCTGTCAAAAAGGCAGATATTTTCCACCAAATTAAGCTTTAATGATTTTACATATGAATGCACAATGGTTACAAACAGAAATAAAGGTATTTATAGTGGCTAATTGCAAGAGATTTCAATTTCCAGATTGTATTACTTTTAATTTATTATATCCTGAAAATGATGAGACATTAATTCCTTCCTCTCTTAAAGTTTCTCACTGTTGGTGAGCAACTACGATAAATTGGCAGATGCAGTATCATTTAAAAGATTTCTTATTTCATTAGTTGTCACCAAAAGCAGACACAGGAAAAGCAGACCCTAGTTTAGAGCTGATATACTTTGGGTCTACCCCTCAAAAGTGATGACTTCTGAAAGCATGAGATTTTGGGTCATTCTCCCAAAAAGTCTCCCCTGGGTTGGAGTGCAATAAAAACTTCTGCTCTCACTGCATAGTCGAAGTCGATCCTACTGATTTTTCATGTAAATATAAATGTATACTTCCCTTTGTTGAGAAAATGGTATAAAAACAAAAAACAAAAAACAAAAACAAAACACCTGGGAATACAGAATAATGTATGTTTGGTTAAATATGTGCTGAAGTGAAATTAAACCACAGGGCTAGAGTCCCTCTGCTTAAATGATACAAGGAGCATGGCTGCAGAGCTCACAGCCCTACTAATGAATCTATTAAAATGCAGTCTCCTGGTTCTGTTGTGAATCCTAGACTCTGACTTTAAAGCTCTAATGCTGGTGGTTTCATGAAAACCCGAGTCATGGATTTTATCTCATTATAAAAAAGCAAATTTATATACTATGATTGGACAGAAAGAGTAAAGTATCTTGCTCCAGTGTCATCCTTTCATCAGTCATGTAACTTCTTTTAAAATTACCTATACTACTTTTACAGTAAAGTGCAAAATATTGAACCTTAGATTTTTGACCACCCAGCAAAGTAATATCCAGAGATATTCTGGATAGTAAAGGATCAACAAGAAAGGTTTCATTTTTAAAAGATGTAATTTCTTCATGTCTACTTATTTTGAAATTGAGTAATTCCTAAGATTATTTCCTTGGTAGGAAGCAGCATAAACATAGGTAAAAAAATTAAAAGATAAAAAGAAGAGACACCTTTCTTAAAGAAAGTGTCTTTGTGCCTCTGCATTGCCCTTGCAAAACTGTTGTCTTAATCCACTTTTCCAGTCACAATTGTTTTAGCCCTTAACAGGACTACCCTCGTTTCTTCTACTTAAACTTGATTTTCCCTTAATAGTTGAAGGACGCTTAGACAGCATCACATTAATTTCAGTGGACATTGAGTTTTATCTAATTCAGCAAGCCAGCCTTTGTTAATTAGGCCTCACAGGACGAGTGGTTGTAAAGTACATCTCTTAACTGTCACTGATCAATACCCGCAACCGAAGCAGCTCTAGCAGTCAATTACTTGTGTTTCTGAGTAAGAAGAAGGGTCCTATTCTTGTTAACTCCCTTTACTTTTTTAAAATCACAGGGCCCCTCAGCCTGCCTTCCTATCAGGTACAACCAGGTGCATACAAATTATATTTCCTCCTTCCAATGCTGTGGCAGGCTCACTCGCAGTGCAGTCCTCTGCAGCCCAGCAGTGCTGTTTACCCACCTCTTATGATTCCAACACCGTGAGCTTGACTGATGGTGAAGTCAGTGCTCCAACAACACTAGTAGAGATTTACTGTTTGAGCCTAAAGCATGGGCTGTTTGATTAGGTCCCAGAAGAATAAGTATATGGAAGCTCATTTAAAGTAATGCTACTCTGCAATCATGCAGAGATAAAGAGGGAGGGAGAGAAAGAGGAAGTAGAGGGAAAAAAAAAAAAAAAGAAACAACAGATCACTGACATTAGCATGTACTGGTCATTTATATCAGGGAGCATTTATAAATACACATATATTTGAATATAAATTAGAACTCTGGGTACTTCCAGTGATTGAAAATATTTCTTTTTGCCTTTTAGAAACAGTGTTTCTATTAGCTCCTTTTTTTTCTCTGTGGGGTTGTGATGAAGGTGTCATTCTTGTCATTGAGGACTTAGGTTTAAAGAACTCCAACCTTCCAGATCCATAACTAAGTTGTTTTAGAACATTATAGACAGATAATTTATAAAGGAACTGGGTGAGAAAATGTTTTCTCTGTTCATGGCAGAGTCCTGAGATTTGAGAAATTTTCTTATTGTACACCATGGATTTTGAAAGCCAGCTGGTGACAAACCAGGACTGTTAGGGGACTGGCTTTTCACTTTTAAAATAAAAGGTCAATATTTAAAAGTTAAATTAATTATCAAAATATATTTTCTCTTTTTCCTATATAAGCCCCCTTTGTAGCCTCCTCTAAACAGATGTTTTTAAAGGCATACAGAAAAATATTTCTTGTGAAGTTATATGTTCTCTTTTGATACTAAATGGATTTTTCATAAAATCATTTAATAGAATCAAAATAGCAGAAAGACTAAAAGTTCAATGGAGACAAACATATTAAAGTTTGGATGATTACATGCAAGCATCTCTAAGCACCTAGTAAAGTTAAAGGATACCTAAGCAATACATTTAATTGAGTTTAGAGCCCAATTCAGCCATTAGAGACTCAGTTCAGTTGCCCATGCATAGCAATCTAGTCTTGAAATACAGAAATCTGAGATGCCTAAAGTATCTTGTCAACTCTTCAGGTGCTACCAAAGAAGAATGTATCTCCCACCAGTTTTATGTCGTATCTGACAGCCTTGTGTAGATGTCCTGGACACTGTATGGCCTAGCTCTAGACACAGATTTGTGGACAATAGCATTGAAACAAAGATGTGTTACCAGTTCCTCTCCATAGACTTTGTTGGTTAGGAATGGAATTCAGTTGCCTAAATATTGTAATCTGATACGCTCTATGGAGTCTAAGACATCTGCACAGAAATCTAAAGACATCTAGCTTAGATATGAGGATATGAGACTTACAGAGCTCCTGTACCTTTTTGAGCTTGACTGTTGACCAGTTCAGACACCTGCAAAATATAAAAAGATTGAATCTTTCCCTGAGTCTCCTGATTGCAATAGGAGCATAGATACATAATTTACATGCCACACGTGAATTAGTGTTGTCAAATTCCTCTGAGACGAGAAAATATGAAGTTATGTGCACTACAGTGGTCTTCATTTACTGGACTATGAAGCATTATCATGCCTTTATGCTGATCCTCCCAGGACTGATTAATCAGGTTAGGGCTATTCAGGCTCTATTTTATGTAATTCTTGAGGCTCAGCTGTTGCTTTGACATCTGTGTGTCATAGGAAAGTTAGAATAATAATAGAAATTCTACATCTAAAATGGATTGAAGCTGTAGAGATTCTTGAACTTGTTGATGGTGGTGAAAGGGTCATAACTAAAACCTGGTTTATTGAAGAAGATTAAAGAAAGGTGAGAAGTTAAAACTATAGAACAACCTGAAAATGGTGAAAGGCAGCATGGAAAAGAGGCCACAGTTAATAATTTTTAAAAAAAGAAGTTATCATTTTAAGTAGAAGAGCCATACCTTTGGCTCCTGTATATTAGCATGGGTGTTCCACACAATTTCTCAAGATGAGGTTCAGGTTAACTATCTACTAAAATCTAATTATTTATGTGATTCAAGAATTTTGGGAGCTTAAATTTGTGAAATCCTTAATGCATAAAAACTCCTACCTACAAGTTTGTGCATCAAGTTTTAATTTCTTCAGTATACAAATTGAGATAAAGAACTCCACATTTCTCTACAATGTGGCTGTTATGATGGACTATTGGTAATTTTCTACACATCTGCCTCCTCAAATTTGTCCAAGAGCCACTGATTTCAGAATTCTTACTTTCATAATTTTGTGTATCTTACATGTTAAATGCAAACTCTATTGAAGTTCCAGCATATAGCACCTCTAAATTTTTTGTTTGCTTGATTGTGTTCATAATTAGCCTTCGCTTGCCTGTTGTCTGACTGCTCATCTTTCATTTATATCTCTTTATCATTTTTTGCAACACTGATATCTCCCTTTCCCCACCACTAGAATGATCACCAGTCTCTTCTATATCACTCAAGCTTGTTTTCTCCAAGGATCCTCTCAGCCCTTTTTTTCCTTACTAGTTATCAAACTGTTCTTTCTGCACAACTTTTCCTTATGTATCATCTTTGTTACGCCTTTCAGACAATCTCACATATGTCTGTCATGGAATAGCTTGTGTTTTAGACTTCAGACATTAAAAAAACCAAAGAAACCAAACAAACATGGAGGCTGTTATTTAATGTCTCAGTAGTTCCAATTAAAATATTTGTTTTAAGAAGAAAAAGAAGTTGTTCAAAGTATGTATAGTTGTGAGACTCACATTCAAAAATATTTTTTTTCCAAAGGAAAAGATATGTTCCTGTTTTACCTCTTTCTGACTTCAAAGTAAGATTTTTTTAATCTCCTGTGCAATGGCTGAACATCACAAAAAACGGTGGTCAAAGAAATGCTTTCCTTATTTTGCAGGTGTTAAAAAACTCATTTACTCCTGCAAGTTAGCACAAATCCATCTTTCCACAGTTTAAAACAAAAGATCTCAAAATACCTTCCAAAGCAATTGTATATTATATTCAGAGACCTTATTATATTCAGAGGTATCATAAGAAACTCCAAGCAAACAACCATTTTCTTATACCCTACCCTGAATTATTTTTTTTCCAAATCAAGTTGACTTTACACTGCAAAGTAGTATTATGATCTTGCAACAAACCTGAGAGATTATAGGAAGTTCTTTGCCAAGTCATTGCTATCATAAAAAGCTACCCTAAAAAAAAAAAATGATGATGATATAATGATGATAATATGATGATATGATGATAATGAGCACAGGTTTTGACAGTAGTGTCAAATGTTTCACATTTAAATTAAAATTAAAATTTCAGTAATTCCTCTTCTGAAACAAATCGAATTGTACAGTACTGTTTTTATGCAAATTAGCTCTATTAAAAGCACCATTTGCAAGCTTCAGGGGCTCACAAGTTCAATATAAAATCTTAATTTACTAAAGAGAAAAATATTGCATTATTTGCTTTGTCTCAGTGTTAAATTCACAGTGTGGTAAAGGCAAAATAAAGAATTCAAAGGCATTGTAATTTGAAGCACTATAACTTTTTCAGTTGAAAGAATATTAAGATCTGATTATGAAGAAAATAAATTAAAAAACACAAATAAATTATTATGGTTGTGCTAATTTGATTCCTTTATATTCCATTTTGTGTATGAGATAATAAACCCAGAAAAATCTCAGGAAAATGATGTACTATCAAGAGTTTAAAAACACTTCGTCTCTCCACAGAACAGGTTCAACTGTAAGACATTTGCTCACATCAAAAGTCAGTATTCTTAAATATAGATTTTATACATATGAATGTTGAAATGACACAACAAAGGAGTTCGGGAATTGTTTTGAGGTAAGATTTTGGCAGTATCAATATGATAGCATAGCAGTTATTCTAACCATGTTTCAGAGATGATCTAAGCATTGTGTCAGGAGCTAGAAGATCATAACTTTTAAAATTTCCAGAAAAAATGAGTCACCTCATCCATCCCAACACCCCAGTTCCCTATCAAAGATTTTTCTCTACAAGGATTTTTTCTTTCTAAATGTAAAAAAAAAAAAAAAAAAAGAGAGATAAAGTTTCAGTATTATTACCCAGGACCTGTTTGCTACCGTTGGTCTTTGAGTTACACTGAACTACTATTACAAATTTATTATTAAAAATTTCATAAAACAATAAATGGCTTTTATGGATGACTAGGTTAATTAAAAAAAAAAAAACAAAAAAGTGCAAGTATATCTAAAAATCATAAGCATTGTAATAAGACATCAGAAAAGTCAATGCACACGAAAATCTGCCACAATTGTTTCCTTCTCTTTCTTAGAGTTTGAAGGTTTAAAAAGCAAACCATCATTCAACAGCCTGTGTGGTAAGCACTTTGTCTGTCAGATCAGAAAGGCAGTCGGTGAGAGTGCTGGCAGGAGTAGAAAAGGAATGGACACTCAGTTCTGATTAAAATAGATCTTGTTTGGTGGAAAATGAGACTTGTCTCTGGGGTAGGAGAATCATGTGTAATATCAGAGTTTTGAAAAACACAAGGATTTGTGTGATGGGTTTTTTTAAATGGGAACAAAACTGCGTATATATATTATAGCTGCTAAACATCCATCTTGATTTTAGTATTATACTTTTATTTGTAATTGCTTACAATTTTTTATTGTATTGTTTACTTTTGGTTGAGAACTTAATTAGCAGAATTTGTCCTCTGTTGAAGAATAAAATCTGCACAGCTGTTAGTGTAGATAGATAGTATCATGTATTTTGGAAACAACCATAGTTGGAGACACACTGAATGAAAAGCATCTTATAGCCATTGTTTCTTTACTACATTACTTTCTTCTCTGAGGTCATAGCAACTTTTTCCTCCATTACCATTTGTATTGGATTTGTACTCCAATTTAAAACCAAAAATATTGCGAGAAAAGTACTAAAAAGTGGTCTTCTTTCTATAGTATTGTGTAGAATAAACATAGAATATTTTCCATTAGTATATTCTCAAGTAAGATTTCTGTTAGGATATTTTTCATTAGTCTGTGTCATCTATCAGACTTCTCATGAATAAAGATTATTTTCTACACTCATGTAGCTTTGATTGGGTCAGAAGTTATTAGAGAACTAGCTACATTTTTATTCTCAGTGATGCTATTTTTTAATCTGTATTTTAATCTGCTTTGGGAAGCAGCTAATCTTCAGTAGAAAATCTGACACTCAAATAGACAAACCTTTGTCCTTTTCTTCAATAACATTTAAGAAACATTGCAGTGCAACAAACACCTACTGAGGAGCAGCAAGATTATTTTGAACTGTTCTTGAAACTCAGCAGTTCCAAATGCACACACTGAGCAAATTCTAAATAAGGCTGACAGAGTGGAGAAAGGTCTGCAAAGATTATCGGTCTGATGACCTTGTTTACAGTTTGCTTTCATTCCAAAATGTCTGTGATATATGGAGTTAGTAATACAATGTAATATTTTGCCCTTATGCAGCAGTTTTCATCTGAGGTGTCAAAGAAGTTTACCAACATAAAATTCATCTCTGTAACATTGCTTCAGTAAATCTTGTTACACCCAATTACTTAAGGTGAACTGAGACACATAAGAAAATCTGTTTTGCAGGCATAGAGAATGGAAAATAATGCATGAAGAATTCTAAGGTGCATCCCTGTCTCTAAATTCACTATGAGATATATGTGAACTATTGCAAAAAGATATTTTTGTCTGTTTTATTATGTATGCATGTCTCTTGCAGGATACTCTACATCTCTGAGTGACCTAGTTTGCTGATTAGTTTAATTTTCATTCAGAGATACAACTTAAATGTCAAAACTCTTGGACTGGTTGATTTCAACAGCAACTTAAATCTTTTTTGAACACAGAAGATATTTCCTCCTATTTTAAAAGCAATTTTATTTATTTAAAATCTGTTTGGTCTTATTTTGGTCTTTGGTTTCCTAAGCTTCTGCTGGTCATTCTTTTTTGTTTCCTGAAGGTGTTTTAAAATTATTGGCCCTCAGCCTTCTTCACATATTCAATCCATTCTTGATATAGGATCTATTTTGCATTAATATTTCTATTTGTAAATGTATATATCACCGAAATATTTGTTTCAGAGCAGCCTGATATCGCTTAAGCTGCAACTGGCTATAAACACTAGATTGTTTTCTATTAGAAAGACTTTGGCATAATCTCAGTGATAACTACTGAGTAGTCACCACATTTTATATCCTTTTGGAAGTTCTATCTAAAACATGTTTCTGTAAATTCTATAGCTTACATTATGTACGAGAAACACCATCAGAATCTCAATAAACTCAAAATATAAATTAAGCGTTTCTTCTATTTTTCTGAAACCCCTGTTGTGTCATTTGTAGGAGGAAATTAAGCCTGATATTTTTTACTTTACTCATGCTCTTATTACCTGTCATTTAAATATTTTCTCAAATAGGCACTAGGTTTTCCTTCTGTACTCCTTTTTTTAATTTGATTTCTTCCTGATAACTGCATTTATATTTTTGGTTTTTAGTACCTAATCATGAATTGACCATGCTAAGATGATTTGAGATCTTTAAACCTACCAGAGCACTTTCTGAATATTTTTTTTAAATGTATAGCCCAGACCCACTGCTGTTTTAGCTGTCTGATCATAGCTGAAAGTAAGAAAGTATTCTTAAAGCTGAAAGTATTCTTAAGAAATAAAACCTCATTCAACATTTCAGTCATTCAGCATAATCTTCAACAGATTTGTTTCTTCACTGTGTAAAGCATTCTGTCTTGTTATAGTTTGTTTTTTTCTTCTAAAACGCTAATAATGCCATTTTGGTTCTCTTGTGATTTACCTCATTTTATGCCTCAGTCTTTTGATTTTTCTAGTATTTTGCAACTGTTCAATTAGTAAATTTTAGTCTTCCATTTGGCAATTTTATTCCTCTAGGTAGCCTAGTATCTAATTTTTGTGTATTTCAATTTTTATTAAAAAAAAAAAAAAAGAAGAAGAAAAAAAGAAAAAAAAAGAAAAGAAAAAGAAAGATTAATTTAGATTTTTCAGTCATGCAAGATCCTAGATTTTACTCTGTTTAATCTCATTACACTTCCTATTACCCTACTTCACAACAGTTCTTTGTGTCCTCAATACTGTTTTGTTAAGGAATAACCAGTTCTCTGAAACACACTATTCTTAGACTTCTTTCATATTGCACCTTGCTTTCCAGAGCTGCTTTTAGTCTACAGAAGTCTTATAGAATTCTACCTTACTTTTAGCTTCTTATTTCTAGTTTCAGTATGTGAAAAGATTATATCTACATACATGGAAATACTCCCAGAAACACCTAAAATGCTTTTGTTCACCTGTATAATCTTCAGACTCCACTCTGTATTATTAATTTTTGTGAATGAAAGATTTGCTGCTTCTCTTTAAGACACTCCTCATGTAATCTACTAGCACTTTAGTTAACCTTCTTGATAGTTCTGCCACCTCTGGACAAGTGTCTTGGGCACCTTTGGGTGCTTGCACAAATGGCAATATTTGTGAGGGACAAAAGTAATAGGTCACTATATTGACTAGATCTGCAATAACAGCAGTGGTTTGCAGGTACAAACCACAGCTCTTACAATACTTGTGAGTACTCATAATACTCATGTAATACTTACAAAACATGTACTGATGACTATATTATAAATGCTTAAATGCATGAGTGTCATCCATTGCCACCCAATGCACAAGTCAGATGCAGAAACATGAGTAACGGATCTAATATTAACTTTGGTGCCCCTGCATGCTGACCTTCACCTGCTGACTCAGAAGGGGAAGACGGTTCCTACATCAAGTCTACAAGTCCAAAGCTGCTAGTTTCAGAAAGCAGGGTCCCTTCAATGGCACTAGATACAGACAGTTTGGAAAATTAATTGATTCCTAAAATTAAGTGAAAGAAATCTGTCCATTAGTCTTCATCACATCAGCTGATTTCTAATATTGATTATTTATTGAGGATTCTACTTCTTCCTAGAACTTTTCAGCATACTTTCATATCACTAATTAAAGAGCTAAGATTGGCAGCAAATTTACTGACCATCACTTCTCTTCCTCATCTGCATAATCAATATCACTATTCCTTTGGCTATTGGGTCTTTGTTCAGATTTCTCTTTGTTTTGGTTTCTTATTTTATTAGATGATACAATTTTTTATTATCTCCTCATTGATTAAATTTGTGTTTCTGAATGGTTCAACATGGAGAATAAGAAGTTTTAGACTAGTGTTAGATCCATTTTGGTTCTAACATCGTGTGTAATAATTGCATATTTGCTAGCAAGGAAAGCTACAATAGTTACTAGTGCTAATCACATACCAAGTGTCTGAAAAAATTGCAGAGACAGCTGTAAATACAGCTAATGCAAACTAGATTTTCATGTAGCCTCACAGGTTGCCTTGCCATTAGTACCATCATCAGATCATCTTTGGCTGTTGATGTCACCATAGCCTCTAAATTACCTATCTAGGCTGTTCCCAAATTTTCCTTTATATTGATGAAATACTCATATTTTACAATGGTTCTCATACTGGGGCCTTGAGCTGGTTGTGCTCCAGCCCATTTCTTCAAAAAATCTAACAGCAAGGGCTAGGTACACCTGGTATTTTTATCCAGTCTTCCATGAACTTGCTGGGGCCAAAATGGAGGCCGTAGTTCTTTCAGAGGCAGACAGAACCCAGACTTCTGTGTAACCCTCACAAATGTGGTTTAAAAAACTGGACAGGAGACTAGGTTTTAATGATACCACATATTTCAATCTCCTACTATGAATTCTGGTTGCAGTTATCCTCAGGTTCTGCTAATATATTCTCTGTTGGATTTACACCTTCTTGTGTGGATCAGATCTCTTCTGTCATAGAGGACGATGCCTTCTGCCGAAGGAATTTCAGTGCAGCACAAGCACACTGATACTTGTTATCAGTGTGCCATCTTGGGGATTGGGAACAGTCTAGATGTAGGACCAAAGTGGATCATAGATTAATTTGCCATGAGAAGCAGAACAGAAGTTGTATCTGCATCAGTGCAGACATAATTGAAGACAAAATAAGTACCTTTTTCTATTTTGGTGGCATATTCCAAACCAGAAGTGTTCCTCCTTAGATGTTAGTAATTAATTAAAGCATAATGCATTTTAGGCAAGTGATACACAAGGGATATACATTTTCTCAAATCTAATTTAATTAGTTTATCAAAAAGCTGCAGTTCTATTTTCCAATAAGGGACGAGTGTTCTTCCCTGTTGATTAACTTTTCTTTGTGGCAGATACTTTATTGCTTCTGTTGAAAACAATGACATACTTGGCTGATAATATAATCTTCACCATGTTCTTTCATTTAGAAGTAATCAAGTGGGTTTTGTTTGGTTTGTTTTTTGTTGGGTTTGGTTGGTTTGGTTTTTTTCAGACAGCTGCTCAGAAAATTATTCTCACAACATACTTAAATTTTCAGTTTCCCATCCTCTTTAAACTTCAGGTTACTATAGATTCATAGAATCATTTTGATTGAAAAATATCTTCAAGATCACCAAGTCCAACTGTTAATGTAGCACGCTGCCAAGTTTACCACTAAACCATGCCCCTAAATGCCATGTCTACACCTCTTTAAAGTATCACCAGGAGTGGTGACTCAACCACATTCCTGGGCAGCCTGTTCTAGTGCTTGACAATGCTTTCAGTAAAGATATTTTTCCTAATATCCTCTCAGGGCACAATTTGAGTCTCTTTTCTCTTGTTCTATTGCTTGTTACTTACTTGGGAGAAGAGGAAGACCCCCACCTCACTACAATCACCTTTCAGGCACTTGTACACAGCAATGAGGTCTCTCCTCAGATTCCTTTTCTCTGGGATAAGCAATGCCAGTTCTGTCAGCTGCTCCAGACCCTTCACCAGCTTTGCTGACCTTCTGTGGACATGCTCAAGCACCAAACTGTCCTTCTTGTAGTGAAAGGCCCAAAACTGAACACAGTATTTGAAGTGAGCCCTCGCCAGTGCTGTGTACATAGGGACACTTTCCTTCTCTTACCAACCACACTATTCCTGATATAAAGCAGGATGCTATTGGCCTTCTTGGCCACATGGACACACTGCTGGCTTATAATATTGGCACTGGCCCATCAGTCCATCCTGCCCAGATCCCTCTGCAGATCCTTCCTACCCTCAAGTAGATCGGAAGTGCTCCCACCCAACTTGATGTCAGCTGCCACCTTACTGAAGGTGCACTTGATCTCCTTATCCAAATAATCAATAAAGACATGAAACAGAACTGCCCCCAAGACTGAGCCTTGCAAAACATCACTTGTGACTGGCTGCCAGCTGGAGTTAAGTCCATTCACCACAACTCTTTGAGCCTGGCAGCCAGCCAGCTTTTTACCCAGTGAAGCATATACCCATCCAAGCCATGTGAAGAGAGTTTCTCCAGGAGAACACTGTGAGAAAGTTTCAAAGGCTTAATTAATGTTCAGGTAAACAACATCCACAGCCATTCTCTCATCCACTAAGTGGGTCACCTTGTAATGGAAGAAGTTCAGTTGGTAGAGTAGGACGTGCCTTTCATGAACCCATGCAGACTGAGCCTGATCTCCTGGTTCTTTCATGTGCCACATGATGAGACTCAAGGTTCCGTAGCCTTCCCTGACAGGCCTTTAGTGTCCTGGATCCTCCTTCTGGCCCTTCTTGTAGGTGGGAGTCACCTTTGTGTTGAGAAATTACATAATATACAGGTCTATATTTAAAAAATCTTTCTGCTAATGAAAGCAGAAAAGTTGTGCAATTGTAAATATTACAAGTTCACTTCCCTTCCACAGTAGCATTGAGAAATTTTAATATGATTGAAGGGACAAATAGACCTATGAGTTTGAAACAGTGAAGTAATATTTCCTGCATAACTGCTAACAGTCATAAACGTATCAGAACATAAGAATACAGATTGGAGTTTTTTGCCAGTAACCACATCTGTCCTGGCTATATATTAAAAATATCTCTGAGAACAAAATGAAAATTGTATTTTTTGTTGTTTGTGGTTGTTTTGTTTTTTTCTTTTTCTGAAACCAGTCTACTGCAAACATAAAGCACAGAAAAAAGCTCAAATTCTCCTCTTACTTTGATTTAGCCAGTCTCATTGAATAACGTTGTCATTAATGATGGCTTTTTTGGGACTAGTAGAATATAAGGAATGTAGGGTGAAAAAAATGTCAGTAAGAGATGTAGCATGTATGAAGAGATAAGGCCATATTTACAAAAAACTGTCATATGTGGCCATATCTTTATATGCAACAAGAGACTGAGACTTTGGGTCATGAAGCAGTTCTCCAAATGTCTTTATCTTCAACAGCACCTCCCACTTGCCATAACAAATGGAAGTCTGACAGCAATGATGACAGAGTTTTGTGCTTCCAAATAGAAACTGTGTGGATAAAGAAGCAGACAAACGCAAGCAAAATGTTGGTTTGCTTTGCAACTAATTCAGTCCTTTGACTTTAATGACAAGGAAAATGCTGGGTCTATGTCTTGACAAATTCAATGTCTACCAGTAAAGGAACACAGTGTTGATGTAAACAAATACAGACTCGTTGATATCAAAACCAGGAAACAATATAGGTTCTTTTTATTTTGCACAATAGACGTAACTTAAAGAATATGTCATGGGTGTACATTTGCATGTGCACTCCATTTGTATTCTAGTTCCCTATCTTTTTAATACATACAGCAACATTTCTTCTGTACCGTCCATTCTATAGTGTTCAACATTTTGGCAGATAATATTTCGAATATTTTAAAGTACAAGCAACTTATTTTTGCTCTATTTTGACAGTGATTCTCTTTGTCCATGTTAATACATTTCTTATTTGTAGATTCTGTTTTCTGTTGTACAACATTAGTTTTCTAATTCTTCTGTTGACATAAAGGATTTTTTTCTGATTTTTGAATATGAGTGCCACAGTGAGATGGAGAGCCACAGCTGAGTATCTTACAAAAAAAAACAGAGCAAATAAAAAAACCAAAAAACCCACCTCTTGGTTAACCTCAGGTTTTTTACTACTCTTTTTACTTTTTGTTTCCCTGTGTCAGAATAAGGGGACAATCAATTTGGCATGAGCTTAATTGTCTCTTGATTTCCGGCTGGCATGCTGTCAAATGAAAATAATTCATTAAGTCTATACTTATACTAATTGATTTTGTACTTTGATCAGAAAGTTGTCTCTATCAATCAAGTTTGATCACAAGCCTATCGTTTATCCCCAAACTACTTTAGTCTATACTTTATATTCCATATGTTAGATCTCCTGACTGTTAGATCAATACTTTGCCAGAACTAGATGTCACTGAACTATACATTACTTCACCACGGGTATGTAATCACTGTATCCCCCAAAACAAAGGATAAATTTCAGTTGTATCTTATTTAGAACTGCTTCAAGATTATTATATTTAATGATTTCACATTCATCATTGCTTTAGCTAGTTAGAAATACTTTATTTTTAAAGTTCCAGTAGTTGTCCCGAAAATTTTACTCAAAATTTTCTGCACAGTCCCTTCTTAATTTATGCTTTCGAGAACTGTTTGGGTTGGAAGGGACCTCCGAAGATCATCTAGTCCAACCTCCATGCTGTGGGCAAAGGCGTCTTTCACTAGATTAGGTTGATCAAATCCTCATCTTCCCAGCTTCCATAACTTCTATTGGAAACCTGTTCCAGTGTCTCACTGACCTCATTATAAAAACTTTCTTCCTTATGTCCAACCCAAATGTATTCTTTCAGTTTAAATCCCTTGCCCCTTGCCCTGTCACTACAGACCTCACTATCTCTTGCAAGGCTCAATTATGTATTGAAAGTTAATGCTAAGGTCTCCCTGAAGCCTTCTTTTCTTCAAGCTGAAAAACTTCAGCTCTCTTAGAGTTTCTTTAGAGGAGATTTGTTCCATGTCTCTCACCAATTTTGTGGCCTTCCTCTGGACCCACTCCAACAGATATATGTCTGTCTTGTACCAGGGAGGAGCAGAGCTGGATGTAGTACTCCAAGTGTGGTCTCACCAGAGTAGAATCATAGAATTGTAGAACCATTTTTGTTGTAAAAAACCTTTAAGGTCATCAAGTCCAACTGCTGACCTTTTGGGAATGCTTCTTTTGGGATGTAAGCACATATTGCTGCCTCACATACATTCAATATACTAGAAGTTGATCTAAAATTTTTTAATGTTTTTCTAGGAGAAAAATGTTATGCAAAGATTTAATTTTCTGGAACATTTTCTGAATGTCTATAAAACTAAACATTATTTTAAAATTTATTTATTTATAATTTTGAGGGTAAAAAATAACTAGTACAAATAGTTACCTGATATAATAATATTCCATAGCTTTTTGTTTTAGCTGAATTAGTCCTTCTTCTTCCCCATAATACAAATCAGTAAAAGTGAAGACTCCTTTTTAACTCTAAAGATTAGAGAATAGATCTATAGGAAACTTCTATTTCAAAGTACCAATTCTCCACATTTTACTCTCAAGATATTGCAGAAGTGTCCTTTTCTGGCTGTACCCCCCATTTCACTTGGCTTACATCCCATTTTTTCTTTCTGGAACACATCACTAATGTATTTCATTTCCAGCATGCCACTCAGCAGGAATTTCACATGCACAATATATGACAGATGTCCTTAATGATGCATGATCTTTCCAGACTCATTTTATTAAAGTTTTAACAGCAGATCCTTGTAAACCTTAAAATATCCTTATGTGATCCTCATACACTTACACACTTACAAGAATGCATATTCAGACACTTAAACATTTCACAGTGCTCATCTTCTCTTACCATTAGATTTATGTACATCTGTATATTTCTCTCCCTTGAAATTATGCTTAAGCAAACAGGTCAACATATGTACACTTAGGAAAGCACTAGGAAATAGAAGTCTAAAGCAGTACCTACAGTAATAACATTTGTGAACAAGCTCTAAGAATGTCTAAAAGAAATTATTTTAGCTCTGTTTATCAATTAACATCAACCTTATTTTTTTTTCCTGCAATCCAAAACTGGTGTATAACCCTGCTACAAAATGTGGATTCCATTATCTCAAAGAACTCTGTCAGTTATGGCTGGTAGTCACAGCTCAGGTAAGAGATGCTAAGGTTCTTTGAAATGATTGTCTTAACATGCATGCTAACAAAGAAAGGTAGCAAAATGTTGTGCATCATCAGGAGACAACAAAAGAGAAGGCTTCAAGTTACACTATAAAAAAAGCTTGGTGGACTGAGTCTTGGGTATTGTGTACAGGTTTGATCTGTGCATCTCAAGAGGGGTGGAATGAAGCAGAGTGAAATTACAGAAGGTGAAGAGGCGAGCAGCAAATAAGGGAATGGAAGTACTATTTTTTAAAAGAGAATAAATATCTGATATTCTTAGGTTTGAGAAAAGGAGACTGGGGGATCAAGACAAAAATATAAAGGTGGTGGATAGGTTATATATAGAATTATAATCAAAGCATACAATATCATAAATTATTGTACCTGCTGAAACGTATTAGACACCAATTGAGAACAAACACAGGAAATATTTTTTTTCTTCCCAGCAGGCAATGAACTTCCAGAATTTTTTACCACAGGAGGCTGTGGAGAAAGATCATACCAGCAGGTTTATTGACAAGTCCATGAATAGATGATAAAGGGCGTAGATAGGGTCATACCTTTTAGAATCTCCAGTTAACCCATGCAGTGGGACAGTGGAGAGAATCAGAGGAAAAAGATAATTAAAAGTAATTTTGGTGGTGCTTGTAAAGCCTTCTTGTAAAGCCTTTTGTTCCAAAATTATGCACAACTACAAATTCCTTCAAAGTGTTTTTTAGGAGCTGATCAGATATTAAGCAGCTCTGGCTCCTGAGGAGCTCCACTGGCTACTGGTCTCAATTCAGACATCAAGCCACTGAACACCAGTGTTAGAGTGTGACCATCCAATCACTTCCTCAATCACTAAGTGATCATGATCAGCAGTAAAAACTGGGGGAAGAAAGAGGAAGGGTGGGATGTGCAGCGTGACAGTGTTTTACCTTCCCAAGTAATGGTTAAACATGGTGAAGCCTGGCTTTCCCGGGATGGCTAACACCTGCCTGCCAAGGGGAAACAGTGCATGTATTCCTTGTTTTGCTTTGTGTGCATAGCTTCTGTTTTACTCATTAAACTGTCCTTATGTCAATTCATAAGTTTTGTCACTTTTACCCTTCCTATTCTCTTCCTCATCCCGCTGCAGGCAGTGAGCAAACAACAGTGTTTAGTTGCTGGCTGGGATTAAACTATGATGGCTGGCATAGAAATATATGTCATTACAGAGCTGTAACTATGAAAAGGTTTTTAAGAGGTCATGTAGTCTATGCTCCCATTAAGAGGCAGATGAATTGAACTTAAAGCGTTCCTGACAGATATTTGTCTAAGCTGTTCTTAAAATTCTCTCCACAACCTCCTCAAACCCTTTATTCTGATGTTACATGGGAGAGGTTTTTTTAGAGTGAACCTAGATCTCCTTTGCTTCAGTTTAAGACCACTATTTCTTTTCCAATCTCAAATGCTACAAGATAGTTTTGAGCTATCGATGTAGCTTTAAAAAAAACATCACACTTCTAGGAAGCAACAGAAAAGACATTAAAAAAAAAAGCCACCCTCATTTTATATTCATAGCACTCTAAAAATTAGAGTTAAGACCTCATATACAATATGATGTACAGTTTTTGTTACCTACAATTAATGAACTTAAATAGAAACAGCTTCAGAGATATGCCAAAATAATTACATTAATGGAAAACCAAGCTCATGAAAAGAGGTTAAAGGACTTGACTTATTCTTATGAGGAGTCATTTATTTTTGTTAAGCTAAACATTTGGGGCTTTGAAAGAAGTAAAAAAGAACTAATTAAATTGAAATTAATGTTCATACAATGCAAACAACTATAAATTGATTATGAATGTATTTCCAGATAGAAATACAAAAATACTTACAGTTTTCAGATAAGCCTATATGCAGTACTGTGGGGACAACAAATTTAATTGCTCTAAGATAGTATTTGATAAAAACTCTCTGGGCTGGATCAAAATAAACATGGCCAGGGTGTTGAAGTTGGTGATTCTACCCCTCCAGTCTGCTCTGGAGAGACACAACCTGGAGTGTTATGTTCAGTTCTGGAGTCCTCAGCACAAGAAAGTCACGGATTTGTTGGAGCAGATCCAGAGAACCACAAAGATGATCAGGGGGCAGAAGTGTCTCTCCTATGAAGAAAGGCTGAGAGAGTTTGGATTGTTTAGCCTGAAGAAGAGAAGGTTTTGGAAGGACCTTATTATAGCATTTCAATATTTAAAGGAGGACTATAATAAAGATGTGGAAATTTTTTTTAGCGGGGCCTGTTGCAGCAGGACCAAGGTTAATCTTTTGAAACTAAAAGAGAATATATTTAGACTAGATATAAGGAAGACATTTTTTACAATGTGGGCGGTAGAAAAAAAATATTTAAAATGTCTCTTAAGACATCTCTTAAGAAACTCATCAGACAAGAACTCTGATCTGTGATCTTGAGATATGTCCATTAGCATTACATTTTCCAAAGCATTAAATCATACCAGTCACCAAGGAGTCCTCATATACTTAGAAGGGTTCAAGAAATAGGAGTGTGAAAACAGAGTGAAAAAGGAAAAAAAAAAAAAATTACTTGGAAAGTCATAGAGTTCAAAAAAGAAGTGACTGGAAATAGCGGATTATCCAATTTAGAAATATTGGTATCACAGAAATCACAGAAAGTTAGAGGCTGCAAGGGGCCTCAAAAGATCATCTAGTCCAACACTCCCCTGCTAGAACAGGGTCATCTACAGCATGTCACACAGGAAAAGGTCGTCCAGGCAGGTTTTGAATGTTTCCAGAGGAGGAGACACCACTATTTCTCTGGGCAACCTGTTCCAGTGCTCTGTTTTTCCTTATATTTATGTGGAACCTCCCATGCTCAGGCTGGCACTTGCCTCCTGGCACTTGCCCTTTACATATTTATAAACATTGATGAGGTCACCTCTCAGTATCCTCTTCCCCAGGCTGAGGAGACCCAGCTCCCTCAGCTTTTCCTCATGAGGGAGATTGTCCATTCCTTTAATTATCTTGGAGGCTCTGTGCTGGACTCTTCTAAGCATCAAAATACTTATTTTATTCTGTTACAAAAATAAACCTGTCCCCTAATGAATGACTATGTAGTTCTGGATAATTCAGAGAAAATTAATTTCTATCACAGGTTAATATTCACAAGTGACTGAAATTTAGATTAATCAGAGGTTTATATTAAGATAATGTATTACCAGAGAATAACTGAGAACACTGAGATTCTAGGTAAAAGACAACAAAAACTAACAATAATTAATTAATCTTGTAACATTAATGTTGATATTATACGCTTTAATATGAAGGGAGATGTAATAGTTGGTGACCTGTTGGAGAGTGATGATTTAACCATAAAAGGAAAAAAAGATAAGCAACACAACTTTCCAGTTGTCAGTAAGAATTATTTTCCAAGGTTAACATTACCACCCAATGTATCTATAAAATTATATAAGAACTGGCACCTAATAGAAAAAACTACTTTTTCCGAAAGTAGTAGACCACTCTCAGGACAGGAGTTTCAGAGGACAGATTACCAGGCATTACCAACAATTAATTTTTTGTAATTATTCTTTTCAGCAAGTAGTGCTTGCATTTTCCTTTTACAAGAACAGGGAAGGTGTATAACCTTTGAATGCATATATGTTTAGGACAGCACAGGTATTGATCTAAAACAAAAATATACCTCATTTTAACAGAAATAAAGTTCCTCAAAATAAGTCAGATGTTAAAGGCATGACCTGGGCTTACAAACTCATGGCAGTGCTTCTCCAATGAAATTTGTAGGTCTTTTGGGATATAGTATAGTGCCAGATGTTAAAATTTATTCAAGAATCTCTGGAGTCAAAAAAGCAATTATACTTTATCCTTCATCTCTTCTGTTTCAGAATCTCATTACCAGAGTTTACAGAAATGTTTGTGCTTTAAATATTACAGGTGCTACTTTAGGAAAAAGTTTTGATAGAAGAAAAGCTTTTTCAGAGATCTAAAATTGCTTTGATACATACAAACACAGGCATAAATATTATATGGAGTAGAAAAGAAGATTATCATTATATTTATGTCTCTGAATTGTTTGCTGATATTAGCCTTAGTGTTCACTACAATTTAAATGTTTTCCCATTAAAAATTTTCCCCAAAGCCCCTGTCTCACAGACATTTATGTCTGTGCCTAGCTTCTCTTAATAAAGTGATGCTTTTAGCAAAATTAGGATGATAAAATCAGGTACCCCTGAACCAATTTAATTCTTGCACATTTCACTTTAAATTCAGCTTCTGTTAAACCTGGTCAGCTACTCAAATATGTAGTATGGTCTGTAGGTGAGAGAACAAAATAAGTTGCCCCTCCAGAAGCAATATAACTTCATAGAATCATAGAAAATTAGGGGTTGGAAGGGACCTCAAAAGATCATCTATTCCAAGCTCCCCTGCCAAAGCAGGGTCACCTATAACAGGTCACATAGAAAACTAAAGGAGACTCCACAACCTCCCTGGGCAGCCTGTTCCAGTGCCCTGTCACCTTCACAGTGAAAAAATTCTTGCTAACATTTATATGGAACCTTCTGTGCTCCGGTTTACAACCATTGCCCCTTGTCCTGTTGTTAGTCACCCCTGAGAAAAGTTTTATTCCATCCTCCTGGCACTTGCCCTTTACATATTTATAAACATTAAAGAGGTCACCCCTCATTCTCCTCCAAGCTGAGCAGACCCAGCTCCCTCAGCCTTTTCTCATAAGGGAGATGTTCCACTCCCTTCACCATGTTGGTCACTCTGTGCTGGACACTTTCAAGCAGTTCCCAGTCCTTCTGGAACTGAGGTGCCCAGAACTGGACACAACATTCCAGATGTGGCTTCACCAGGGCAGAGCAGAGGGGGAGAAGAACCTCTCTCGACCTACTAACCACCCCCCTTCTAATGCACCCCAGGATGCCATTGGCCTTCTGGGCCGCAAGGGCACATTGTTGGCTCATGGTCATCCTTTTATCCACCAGCACCCCAGGTCCCTTTCCCCTATGCTGCTCTCCAAGAACTCAGTCCCCAACCTGGTACTTGGGGTTGTTCTTTCCCAGATGTAAGGCTTTACACTTGGCCTTGTTGTAATACATTGAATTTCTCTTTGCCCAACTCTCAATTGTGTCTGGGTCCCTCTGAATGGCATTGCAGCCACAGACTTTTGAAAATGGATTTCAAAATTACCTATTTGCCTCATACCTTCAAAGAGAACTTAGCTTAACAGTAGCAAAGAGAAACTTGATAAAACCTGATCCTTTTCTCGACTAATTTATATGTTATAAATGCTTTTTTTTTTTTTTTTTGCCAAGTAGATATGGGGTTATAGTAAATACACACTTAAGTTTGTGTGTCAAATGTGTTACGGATAACTGGAATTCAAAAAACTGACCATACCCCATACACATAAGGAATTTTTTTCAGTAACAATATTCAGAGGACTTTTGACCTAAAAAATAGTAAACATAAACAAAATTTCAGACACAAGTAGTTGTACCATTTTTTTTGCCATGAAACCCCTCCTTGGCTCAGTTCAGGACAGAATGTTCAGTCTCACAGAATATTGCTAAATATTTATTTTACAGCATGTGCTATCATGCTAACAAACTGTACCCATAACTTCATCTTCATATCTCTGTATTCAAAATGTCTTTTCCAAAACCTGTTGAGTGTTGATCAAGACTAACCTCCCAGTACTGTTCTCAAAGCATTAACCATTCAGAAGTGGTTAAGTGATCCAAAAGTTTTAACCTTTCAGTGGGGGTTATGTATATGCTAAGATCACTTCACCTCTAAACACCTCAGATCCCACAACATGTACCTTAACGGGTTTGTGAATTTATGGCTGTATGGGAGGTGTTTTAACTAGATTGCCACATAACGAACTGGTAAAATATGAATAATCATGTGTGATTAGAATGAGAGCATATCTGAGAAAAGTGTGTTCTAGATAACAATGCAAAGAATAAGTAATGGCACTTTTTGAGCAACAACACGTGTGATGGTTGCACTGGTTCCTCACTTGGGTAAGGACGAATAGTCTTTATTTGTAAGCAGAGTGGTTTTTGGTTCACCACAGGGCAAGGTAGAAAAGTTCGAGCAAAAACCATCTTATACTTCATTACTTTACTGGAGAGTAATACTACCGGAGCAGCCATTTTATATGTAACACTTTGTCATCTTTTAATGCTGCACCAGCTATATTCTTTGACTCATTTTACACTGGAAGAATTCATATATAAAGAATGATTCTTCTTCTAACTCGCATAATTAGCTACACTGTGGATCTTGTGGTTTATTAGGAGAAAATCGTAGTAGTACATGAAGTTATTTCATGGATGTAATTGTGCTTGAGATGGATGGTTTTCTGACTACTATAATAATCAATGAAAAGGTTTTCTGTGAAGGCTTTACATCCTAATTTAGTTAGTTTTTCATTTGGTTGGTAATTTGACAAACCTTTACAGACAATAGAGATTTTTTTTTTTATATTATCTAAAACATCATGGGTGAGATTAGCTCTGTAATGGAACAGTTGAAGAGCAACGTAATGTAAAAGCACAAGTCAATAACAAAAGGTGTCTATCTGCAGTCATTATGTGAGTGGAACTAGTGAAGATCTAATCAGAAGAATATGGAAAGCTATTATGTCATGCAGGAGTGAGTATCTACATTTTATCAGATGAATGGTTTTCTATGAATCAGTTATAATTTGGCTACAGTTTGAGCTTAGTGGACTTAACCTTGGTAGGCAGTGCCACTGAGGATGTAGTTAGGTATTTGAGATACTTCGACAGTGCTGCCAGACACAAAATATGTGGGAAAATTGTGCTTTTCTGAAAGCAGTTATGAAGTCAAGATGGGACAACTCACACAATCCAAGCTGACATGGAGACCACCAGAGATCTCCATTGACTGTGATAAGAGAAAAAGACACCAGAATGACACACACAATTTATAGCGCAAGTACATGAATTGAAGTGACTGCATCTGGATCAAACTGTGAACCAAAATGTAACTTAAGCCTAAGATATTTTCTGAAGAAAAATACTTCACGTTGTCACTTATGTGACTTGGAAAGGTGACCCAGCTTTTTATCCTGCTTTCCTTACTGTTCATTATGCTCTAGTATTTCTTTTAGTATTCTATTTAAAGGATAAACAAATATTTAATTATTATTTAGATAAACTTAATAAAAATAAAAATTAATACTTCAAAAGTATTTAAACTTTTTCAACTTGTCTTCAATTATTCTTATGTGTAAATATTTATCAGAATTTAGTGAAGTTCAATAATAAATTTAGTATTCCCAATTCTTCAATTTATCTTTGTTGAACTTAGAAGTTTTCTCCAGCTTGTCAATTTCCCTTTGAATATTAGCCCAGCTCTCAAGTGCATCACTTGTGCCTCTAAGATCAGTTTTTCATTCATCTAGTGGACTTTCTAGTCAGACCATGGCCTATCTTAGATAAAAAGATGCTTTTAAAGATCATGTTAATATCAAGGTAGATTCTCCAGTGTTCACCCCCGCTCATACATAATCACCTTAGAATTCAATTTACAGTCTGTCTCAAACTGCATTTCACCTGTCATGTTCTTCATACTTTAGGGTTTTGTGTAACAAGTTAGGCTGTTACAGAATGTCCAAAAAAGAAAAAACAGCCAGTTTGGAAATGAGGCACTCTTTCACAGTGCTTTTTATTTATTATTATTATTATTATTTGCCCTTTCAAAATGGATCAATCCATCTATTCATATATCTGAGCTTTGAATCAGACTTCAGAAGACACATACCTACTCAAAAGCAACCTTAATGCAGAATTGGCTTTTCCTAATGCAAATTCTCCAACCCTAGAGGTTCAAAACCGAATTTTAAGCCAAATGAATCTTTAATGTAATTTCACTTATGTCGGTGTGCATAACATCAACTATTATTTGACCTAATTTATTAGGAAGACTTTGGGTAGATTTTAAATGCTACTGATTTTTATATACTGATTTTTTTATACTGATCTTTGTATAAAAAAATGCATTATGTATGATTATGAAGCTGAGTGATTTTTATTCGTGGCCAAAGCCATTTGGTTAAAATTTATACATTTGTCTTAAAAAAAAAAATAAAATAAAACTAATTCATCATGACTCTATATCAGCAGAACACTTAAAAATACAGTTCAAAATGAAGGCATGCTTAAATATTTGATTCTGTTGAGTCCAATGATTGTTTGAAGTTTATGATGACTAGCATTTAAAAAAATTTTCTATGAGCTCCTCAAGTAAAGAAATAGTTCTAATCTACAAGTAAAGAAATAATGCTAATCTAAAAAGGTAAAAATGACCTAAAATGCATTCACCGAAATGCAAAGTTTATTCACTTATCACCTCACAAATATGGGTAAATATTAATTATCACACCTATCGCTTGCAATTTTATTCATGAAAGAGTCGTATAAAAATACTTTAGTGGGAAAAAAAATTGAAAAAAATAAAAGGAGAAAGAAAGAACTTTTTATTTGTATCAGTCTTAGTCAATATATGAACACTCTTAAAGGACAAATACCTACTGAAATTTCTCAAAGATTACTACAACAACCACATTCAGCTTTAGCTTCTCTCCAGATATCCACATTAAGAAAAAATCTGAAGTATTAGAGGGATAGATATCAAGCATTTTCTGCAATACAGCTGTAGTCTCTCTTCTCTTTTTCTGATGCACAAAGCTATAGCTTCCACTTCCTTCTCTATCATTAGCCAGGACAGATTACAGCACTGATCCGTAACCACTAAAGACTTTTGTGTCTCAATGAAGGCTAACCTGGAGTTTCATTAAGTTAAGAATCCTATAACTGGAAGTCTGAAGTTTGCTCTAAATTAATGATAATTTACTAATTTTTTTTTTTTTTTTAAATGTCAATCTTCCCATCCTCAGAATGTATAGAGTTGTGGGTGTAGATGTTTGTGGACTTTGTTTAGTTTTGTATGCACAAGAATAAGGAAACTGACACTGTTTATGAGAAAATCTGATAAGCTGGTCACCTATGCAGAAATTTGTTGACAAATTAATACACTGAAGTTTAGGATTTTTGTTTGCGACCAAATGAAGTCCTTGATTTAAAAGTTCAATAAATGCTTCATAGCACTTTCTAGCTATTAGTTCTTGCCTGGATTTTTTAAGATTTTTCACAAGTTCGTAATTCCTCTATGTTCCTGCTGTTAGGAAGTCCCTTCCAATCCCTACAGTTCTATGACTTTATAATTCTATACTCATTTTTCTTTCTGAGAATATCTAGGATCCAAAGATTTCACAGAGACATAATAAATTGCTTGTCTTATTTTAGATGTTAAACTATAGAGACAATTTTCAGACACTGATTTTCTTAAGGTATAGTTGCCAACAATGTCATGACAGTCTTTACAGTGGACAGTATTCAGTTGTTCAGCTGAATCTACAGGATATAATGCAGATGTAAATCATAGCTCACCATGTCCCATTTCATGAAGTTCTCTGTGGCATAATGCTAAGAAGCTGTAATTACAGAGCTTTTATCGTCTCTGATGATAAACACAACTTTGCAAGTTGATGGGTTGGAGTGGTTCTTCATTTTTTGCTGATGAGGTGTTCTAATTAAAAAAAAAAAAAATTTAAAAAGTAGGCATTTTCTTCTGATTTTCAGGAAGACAATATGAAGTCACCACTGTCTTGTATTATTTCAAGTTACAACTCTCACATTCTCAAATTTAAACTGACATGCACACTGCTTGTAAGTCTGAATGCACACAAGGGAGAAAACAATTTTAAGGATGCAGCAGGCACAATGCATGGAATACTTGTGTCTCTGTTACTCTTGACAGAAAAGGTTATTTGACATCCTCACACTTGTGAAACAGAAAGATGCAGAAACAAATTAATTTTCTTTATTCAATATTTATTGTTCTTTCAACCACCTTGAAATAGAATCATAAAGACTTTGAATAATGTCCTGAAAGATTGTCTGGTTTTGTTACTGGTTCAGAACATATCACTGTGTCTTTAGCTATATATTTTGTACTAGGAAGTGCACTTTCATGACTCAAAACAAATACCTGCTCCAACAAGAGAAATACATTTGACTATTAATTAACAGAGACTATCTCTCTGTTGTACTAATGCGCTGTTATTTCAATTTTATGTTAAAAAATTAAAGGATGGTATGGACATGTAATGATAACCTTTTGTTCTTGAACAGAAATGTAAACTTATAGCATCCTCACACTACTAGATGTAGGCCAAAACTAACGACTCAGACTCTTGCTCATCTTGGGTTTCAACAGTCAGATTGGCTCTGCTAATTCTTTTTTTCAAAGCCCACTGCTCCCTCTGGGAGATCAGTGTGCTACTATTAATGCTAAAACTTCTTGTACTTTTAGAGTGGATTCATCTATGGCTACTCCATTTCAGCTCACTCTAACATGGGGCCTCTAGTCTCAGACTGCTTTTCTTCAAATATTTCTCCAGATTCTTGCTTCTTAGAGATAAAAATATCATGTCAGTCCTGATTTGTCACTTCACAAGCTGTCTTCATAAACTTAGAAGATAGAAAAGACTTGAAAATTTACAAGATAGACTTTTACCCAGGAAAAGGCAGCAGAAATTAACATTTTTCCAAACGATAAGATAGACTTTCTAACCACTTTTTTTTTCCTTACTATCACTACCTCTGACTGCAGCTGCACCTGAACCTTTGAATTCAGTTTAACAGTCTGTTACCACAGCAATTAGTTCAAAAGCAGCAGCTGGTAAATGCCAGGTCCTCAGCATCAATAAAATATCATTTATTGGTTGCTACTACACAGTTAGCAATGTTCACAGGGACTTTATGTCTGTCATTTTTCTGTTTTCCTGTAGGGAATAAGTACTGAAAGAAAACTTAGACGTGGAATGCCAGTAGTTATATTGTTATTCTGTATTTTGTCTTAGAAGACGAAATGCAACTATTGCTACATAGATGACATCTGGTAAGTTTTCAGTTTTGAATTAGCTTACATTTTTTTTAATGCAATATTTCATTAAGTCTGAGCACTATATCCAGGCAGAAAAATATTATAAGTTGTTACTTTCCTTTGGTTAACTCATTCAGTGTAATTACTGTTACTGGTACTTTTAAAAACAATGACAGACAACATAATTTGAACAGGCAGCTTGTACTTTTTATCTCGATATCACTGAAAACAGTAAGATTATATCCTATAGGCCTACTGCAACTTGCAGCTCAAAGTGTTCAGTGAAAACATATGGCTACAAGGAGCTGCACCCATTATTTTAAGATGAAGACTGCACGTAACTCTTCAGTAGGTAGTCAATAGCGCTTCACCTTAGACGAAAACTTTCCACATCAGAGAAATGTCAGGCAAAACTTTGTCCTTAACAAATTATAGGTCATGGGTCCGGGTTTCAGGAATTCCAGGGGGTCTTCCATTCTAGTGAATGTTCAAGTATGGTGTGGTTTTTTGTTTTTTTTTTTGTTCTGGTGTGGTTTTTTAAGTTGAAATACAGAGGCATTTATAGTTGTCTGACTATATTTCAGATGCTGGCATTGCTGTGAATTTTGACATGCTTTTTTGTATTTATAAATAAGTTAAATCTGGAACAATTGTCAGTCCCATTTGTAACAATTTTTCATGTCATATTACTTTGTGTTCTTGGATACAATTTTTTGAGGAGAAATTATAAATTATAGGCATTTGCTGGTGACACTCATCTTTTCTTCAGCACACACACTGAAATATTGATGCTTTAGTATAACATAACCTGATTTATGTTCCAGTTTCATAGATTAAAAGCTCCTGTCCCCATCTCCACCTCCATCTATTTTTCCATCTAAATACATCAAAATTCTGAACCATTGACTGCAGCATCTTGTCTCTTCTGAACACAGGTAACCTCTGCCTACAGCAAATGGTATTCCCATGCTGATTGACTTAATTCAGCTCAAGGACTGAGCATGCTTTGGGTTCACTTAGCAACTCTTTGGTCTCTATAGCAGATGATTTGCAACCATGTTTTTAGAACTCAAATTTCAAACATGCCATTTCCCATTGCTTTTTTAATAGATATTTTACCATAAGTTAAAATGTCTACGTGAAACCTCATGAGTAACCTTCATGTAGTGTCACACCTTTATGTGTTTTCTTATGGAAAGCATATAAATTGTGCTTGACAGATTGTTTTATTTATTAACAGTACTAAATCCATAAACTTAATGGTCACTCTCAAAAACTGTAGATTGCCCAGGGAAGTTGTGGATGTCCCCTCCCTGGAAGTATTCAAGGCCAGGCTGGATGGGATCTTGAGCAACCTGACCTAGTGGTAGGTGCCCCTGCTTATGGCAGGAGGTTTGGATCTAGGTCCCTTCCAATGCAAACCATTCTATGATTCTATTGTTATTGAAAAGATAAAAAATCTAGGATCTATTAGGCTTTCCATTTCAATGCCATTTAAATTGACAATAAATACTTTTTAAAAATATACACCAGGAGCAAGAGAATTCTTAAAACTGGTTCAGACATTTTAGTAAATAAGGGTGGTAAATGTATACAAAAGTTAGATAGTATTTGATGAATGTTTCTTCTTTCCAGCCTTAAGGGTGTATTCATAGCTTGTAGTTTATAACAAGTTTTTCCAGAATAGATCACCATGGAAAGTTAGAAAACAAAAACTGTAAAAATATGCTAAATGAGTTTGGTAGCACTTTTATTTTTAATGAACAGATTGAAAGTCACTTTTAGAAATCAGTGTCAACAGAAGAAAATGTAGAATAGTCCACAAGCTCCAGAGAACAGACGTTGGAAAATTGACATGGATGTTGAACAAAATCAGAGAAAAGATGATATGGTCTACATATCTCTCTGGAATTAAACATGAAAAGTATTATTAATGTCAAATGCACATCATCATGAAGAAACAATCTTGCAAAACACACATGGCGTTCTTTAAGGAGATTATATATTTGATTGACCACAGTATTTATCTTTCTTATATGAGACATTTCTTTTGAGAATAAGCTACATATGCTACTAAAGTCAAGGTCAGTCTATATTATGAGAAAGGCGTTTAAAAATAGATTTATAGTCTTGAAAGAAAGTATGTCAAACCACTGTCATTGCTGCCAGTGTATTTACCACTTTTTTTCATCATCTTTTTTCACCCTTTCAGTTCGTCGATAAAAACCATAACACAGTTCTACAAATCTTGCTCTGTTTAACCCTGTTCTTAAGCCATTGCTGTCTATGCTCGACATTTTAATGAAATTTTCAAGAATAAACTCTTATTGTTTCAGTTCTTTGCATATTTATAAAATTCAGAAAACTAATAGACAAGATAAGGTATGAAGTTTCAGTAGCATAATTTCTAATTTCTGTACAGTACTAAAATTTACATAATAATAATTTTGTTCTCCATTTCCCTTGTTTGGAGTTTTTCATTAATAAATATTCGTAATGCTAAGGCCTTCATACAGTATAGGGAATACTTCAAATAGAAATGTTGATTATTCATAATACAGAGAAATTTTGGGGAGAAACAGAACAGAAAGTAATTTCAGGAATATTTTTTTCTCATTTTAGGAGATACAATAATTTTTCAGCAGTGTCTGAAATAAATATTCTGTATCTTGAAACTATAAAAAGAAAAAAAAATCAATTAAAAAAAAGAACTATTTCAACATAAGAAATCAAGTCTTGAATGAGTTTAATCTGAGAAGGGATGACCTTTAGTAGTCTGGAATAACTGTGAGCTTGTATTTTAGCCACTTTGTTTCTACAAAGTATACAAATAAAGAACTGTGAATGTGAACTCATTATGAACATAGTATGGCCTAGATACTATTACATACTATCTGTGAATCTAAAATCGGCAGCAGCAACAAATACTCATGCATGACATTCCAGAAAGTCAAAATTATGGCATTATTTGGCAAGTAGCTTACTTCTAAAATGGATAGAATATGCTTTATTGTAATTTGCTGTACAGATTTTCCTGAGTGAACCATTACTTAAGATTTCTGTTTCTGCAAGAGTTTTGCTTTTAATAAAACTACATTTTTGTCTGAACTTATATTTCCAGCATAATGAATATCATGTTCATTAAACATTGTACACCTTTTCTGATAACAATTTTGAGATGTTATAATATTGTTTGTTATAAGATTCAGTTCACTAAAACATGACTCAGTACTCTTTAAAAAGCCTAAGAGTGGTAAAAAAGAAATTGTATATACAAAGTCGATAGATAGATATGGGTATTATATATCCAGCATTCTTAAATCCCATGTTATACATCAGAAACTGAGGTCAGAATGACAAAAATGAGCTCTTAGTAAATACTGACAATGAGAAAAACACTCGTTGTAAGCCAATAGCTGTAGAGTCCCAAGTTTCCATGACAGAACTCTCTGATATTCCTGAACCACTTAGTGAGTAAAAGCCACAATATTAATAAGAAGGTGTCAGGAATGGAAGACCTTGGACCAAAGTATTTCAGCTTGTATAACCTATTTAAACTGGTAAAATTACTTTGAAAGCAAATTGGATACATCCTGTTGTGAGCCTATTCAGTGGTAAAAAGACTTATTGAAACAGAGTTTTGTGGACATTATCTGGAAGAGGTTAAAACTGGAAGAGGATCTAAAAGAAGATAGAATTCAAATATTCAGCCTCAGGGCTGACCAGGAGATGAACTGGTATAAACAAACAAGTTTCAAATTTTGTTTCTAGCCTCTCCTTGTGCTAAAACACACTGAGATAAATAAAAGTCCTTTATTAAAATCTCTGCTCTAAACACATGCCCCACTTTCTCTTCAGGATTCACAATCACAGTTGTATGTCTCAGATACCCCTCAAATTGCAGGTTTAAATGTTTAAAAAGAATACTTTTGCATAATTTTAAGCTTTTACAGAACCCTTTAACCCTGATTATGTAAAGCTTCTAGATTTTTGTCTTTCTATTGAGGAAAAAGCATCTGTTAATGTAATAGCCCTTGATATATTCCATCTCCTAATGCACTGTAACATGTTGTATTACACAAACTGTGATAAGACTGACCTTTTGCTTCAACTCATAACACTTTCTAATAGGGTAACATGCAAAGTGTTCCAGTTACTGGAGTTTCACATCAGAATCACCCTAGAAATATAATGCTGCACAAATTTAGAAGTAGACCAGATTGGAAAAATCCACTGCTTATTCTTAGCAACCATTTCAGAGTGTATATATGTTTTAACATTATGTTCAACAAAAAGTCTTTGAAGCCGAAATTGTTGAAATAAATAAAAACACGTGAAAATATGTAAGGCAGATTATACAGTAACATGGAGCATGTTTTTTTCATTGTTTCCTTCTAGGTAGAACTGATATACATTAGCTGAAAACATTCTCTTTAACATGTAATATAGGCACTAATCAGTAAAATAATTAGGACTTCTGTAACACAATCCAGTCTTAACTATTAAACAATAAAATTTCCAAAAAATTTAGCCTTATATCAATGAATGCTGACTGAGGTTTAATACTGCACCTTTTAGATTTTCTCCAGTACTGGAATATCAACCTCAGATTTAACTGTCCATGTTATAAAGCAGATTAAAATTCATAATGAAAGAGATAGAAATTTGACTTTCATGTGTTCATAGACACATCTAAGTACATCTTGCTAATTCTGCCTGTTCTGTCCAGGTCTGCCCGTAATTGAGCTGTAGCTCAGAAAGCATTGATAGCATGTGATGGGCATCACCATTTACCAGATAAATCATGGTACAACTCTTTGGTTGGTTGGTTTGGTTGGTACCAGAGTCCACATGTATAGCAGAGCAAAGCTGAAACACGAATCTGTTCACACAGGTGGTCAACAACCTAAGGATAAGATCTATTCTGTGGAATATCTGTCTAAGTGACTGGATATTGTCTTCAAAAAAAAAAAAATGCCAGGAACTCAAATTTTACAAGGAAATAAATCCTTACAAGTAAATATCGACCATAATTCAAAATCTATCCCAAATAATTCTGCTAAACAGTATTAGCTTGATAACTATATAACTTAGTTTTCAATTAGCTTGATAGAATTTGTAACTATCCTGTCTAAATGATTAATTATGTCATATTTCATTTTTGTTTATTATACTTCATAGCATTCGTAAGCACATTTAAGTAATCTTTTCTGTCAGTAATGAATTGGGGACTGACTTAGGGAGAGCACCCAAGAGAATCAGCAGTTCCACCTGAGAGGCTGGGCATTACTTTTTATTCAAACGTCTAGTTCTCACATTCATCAGCCTGTAGCACTGTCACCCATTAGAACTTGCATTTCCAATGTTAGCTAAAGGAGCAAAGAGAAGCAAAACAGCACAGAAGACTAGATTTCAGAATTTATTCCACCTGGCATGGCTATGATTTTTTCTGAAGTACTGTTATTATATCTCACTAATATTTTAGCAATGTGAATTTCTTGAATTAGATGCAGGGGTTTTACAGTCAACACTAGAGATATTTCTCAGGGTTGGACCTATAACATGCCACCTGTGGTACAGCAAAGGAAGTGAGCACATAGTGATTAGTATATTCTAAGCAAATATTTTAAATCGTGGCATCTCCCTCTGGTTTACTTAATTATAAAGAAAAAAAAAAAAAAAAGGTTAGAAGTCTTTTTTGTTTTCCAGAAAGGATTTCCTTAACTTGGCTGTGGGTTTTTTTGTGTGTGGTTTTCTTTTTAATCAGTTTAGTTTTTGTTATTGTTGTTGTCATGTTTTTTATCAAAAAAAAAAAAAAAAAAAAAGGGAAAATGAAGATTGTGGAAAAACATAGAGCACACTGAAGACCAATCCTGTATCATTTTAAGAGTCTCTGGCTTGTGACAGTCAGTTTTTTGTTTGGGTTTTTTTTTTTTTTTTTATAATTGGCTTAAGAACTTGTCAGTGTTCCTACAGAAGCCATCCAGTTCCAAAGAAGCTTTTTTTTTGGTGAAGCAGAACGATTGTCAAGCAAAGACAAATGAATGGCAACATTAATATTCTTGATTTGCTCCAATCTTGTGATGACGAATACCCCAAAGGAGTCTATAAATAAAAAAAAATAATGAAGCAATAACAGAAATGGAGGTCATGGGTGTTCTTTCCCCCTCCTTCACTGCTATTAGCAAAGCACTTAAGCATGTCCTTAGCTTTAGATATGTGAATAGTCCCATCAGAGTTAATAGTACTATTCACATGTTTTAAATTAAACATTTGCATAAGTGCTTTGCAGACTTAAAGGCCTTAAGTGAAATGTTTTACCAAAACTGAAATCATCTTGGCTTTAAGAACAAGAGCAGTGACTTGAAAATCAGATTCCAAGCCCTGTGTCATCAGCCATTCTGACCTGCCATCTGGAAAAGCACTGATGACAGGTGGAATAATCAGCCAGAGGTCACATTGCAATCTATTACTATAATCATAGAATGGCTTTTTTCTTATCATCTAGAAACTCACTGACTTCAAAAAGTTTTATTCTCAAGGAAAAGTGCTGAAAATGTACTGTAGCTCTTCAGTGTATTTACTTTAAAATGATGATGGATAGTTGACACTATGTAGGGCAAGATCCAAAATGCTGTAGTTCAGGAAGCAGTCAAAGAGACTGATTGTTGCCTTTTTGGTGCCTCACTGACACTTGTTGAGAGCACTCATTATCAGTACCCATGTTAAGAGCCTGGCTTTTATGGTAGACTTCCATCATTATGGTATTACTGGAGAAAAGAATGAGTAATATTAAGTATTACTGGAGAAAGAGATGTAGATACATGCTAAGAAATTATGTATGGGATGCTTATCTGGGTAACTGAGAATTCCTTTTAAAAATGGGAGTCAAAGAAAATTAGAGTCTAACGAATAAAGATGGAGAGAGCTGCCAAATACCTTCTGTTGTATCTCTTCTAATATCAGTCTTTGATTTGTTTCAGTTCTTGAAATGCTAACTGAAATAAGATCTTCTCTTGTTTCTGGTGATAGTTCTAAAACTTTTTTTCCAATACAGCATGTCAAGGACAATTTTAGTTTTGATAGAATTTAAATATCTGTACATTACACATCCTCTGTACAATTCCCTAAAGTGACCATCTTGCTACATAATTATTGTTTCAGCACTGTAAAAAACGTTTATTAGTTATAAAAATAACATATTATTATTAAACTTATTATTAAGGAACACAGTGAGAGTCATTCTATCACACATTGATTTCACTGTTGCAATACATCAAATATTCAAAAGGATGAACATTCCTCGTCAATATCTCCTCAAAGAATGATAAAACATATAATATGTTTGTGTTTATTCTGTTGCACTGCTCTAGGTAAAAAATTTTTGGAAGACAGCCAAATGAGCTTTACAGATTTGATCAACCATTAAGCTGGTTGACTGTAATAGCACAAAGGTGTTGACTGTCAAACCTTTAATAGGTGATGAACTACATGATTTTATGCCTGCAATTCCTGTTCATAGCCTGACTCAATAATACATTAGAAAATTTTATAAATGTCATTTAACATCTAAGATATTCTAAATATGAGCATTTTACAAAGCTAACCTTATTTAAGGATATCACACCAAGGAACAATACAAGTGTGGAATTAAATTATTTGGACCAAGTCTGGCTTCTCTTGACCCAGTAAGATGAAGGTGTGATTCTGAAGGAAAAGAGTTAGGGATTGAGATGAAATTTTATTTTATTACTAATGTTTTTTTAATGGGAGATTATTATAATTCAAGTCAGAATGCAGCTCTTTAACTTTTCTTGATCACCTTATACAAAAGGATTTCAGGTTGAAAATTTTTGCTCCTCTTACATAGAAACATCTTAGCCACAATGTCTTGATATCCATGTCTCACATCCCACCCTAGGCTCTATTTATGTATAGAACACACTTCAGTTTGAGATTTTATCAGAGGACCTCTATATCATGGCTCAAAAAAAAGGCAGTGTTCACACATTGAGGGAACAGCTGGCAGCTGGCAGCTGGTTTGTTGGGTTTTTTTTTGTGGTTAGTCGGGGTTTTTTTTAAGTCAGTGAAGTATGAACTTTCCTTTTTCAGAATATCACTGTGAATTAGTTCAATTTCAAACTATGCTAAAGGTAGAGAAAATATTAAAGAGTAGCATACTCACTAGGACCCAAATCAGCAAATTTCATTGGGGTATCTGACTTGAACCATCTGAAGCACCACTCTCTAATTTTTGAAGTTACTTCTGTAGTAATTCTGGAGGTATCAGCTTTGCAAACTATACTCAATAATCACTACATTACATAGAGTTTATTAAAAAACAAAATACATTGAGAAAAAATGTCACATTTTATCGTGTTTTATCACATTATGGGATCTTAAATTTCTTGGTGAGTCTTTCCAACTGAGTAGGAAGAAGAAATTACAAGACTTGATTTTTCTTATTTCCTTTCCCCTACTGTAAACTGTAGAGGCCAGTAACTAAAAACTACTTCTGAAATATCAACTTTTTTTCTGCAGCACTAATAAAAATATTCTTATTATACTAAATCCCCGAACTGCCTGCAGTTTAAAACTCAAAACCAATTCCAAACAATTAAATATGCACTTCAGAAAAGAGAACATCTAGACTGGCAAGACCTTTCTACTTCTGATTCATTAACTGAAATTACACTGTACTTGCCTTTTATTCTGCTACTTCATTTAGGTTTTTTTTATACAAGGTAATTTAGTTATGGGGAAAAAAAATACAAACAAACACCCCAGAAACACTAATAAGAAAAGAGAACATGGACAAGTGAAAAATTAGCATAATGCCAATTTAGAGAAATATCGTGAGAACACAGCTGTGAACTAACACAGTTGTACTACAATATCATCTGTTGCAACTGAGTATTATTAATCTTCAACTATGTTATTGTAACGTATAAGCAACCAGGTAAAACTATAGGAGTTTAAAAGACTTGCTAGATAACCTACAGAAAGCAATATAAATTACAAAAGCCCCATCATATTTAAGATTATGCTACCACTTATCTCTGCTATGTTTTTGTTCATATCTTAACCTAAAATACCACGAAAAAAAGTATCAGAAAAAGTATCAACAAACAATAGAATATAACATTGCAAGAAATAAACAAAATAACAGTATACATATATAAACACAGTTTTTCCAGGGTGTTTTTTCCTATCTCTAACTTCCCCATGTTTTTCTACATTTGACAGCTGAAATTTTTTTACTGGCTTTTTTCTCTTTGCTGTTCTCACAATATGTCTTGGATACATGCTATTGTTATCAAATCTTTACAAGATCCATTCACGGATCCTAAGGGAACTGGCAGATGAAGTTGCAAAACCACTTTCCATTAGATTTGAAAAGTCATGGCAGTCTGGTGAAGCTCCCACTGACCGGAAAAGGGGAAACATAACCCCCATTTTCAATAGGGAAGGAAAGAAGATCCAGGGAACTACAGGGCAGTCGAATCTCTGTGCCCAACAAGGTCAAGGGAGGTGACTCTCCCCTTCTACTCCACTCTTGTGATACTCCACTTGGAGTATTGTGTCCATTATGGAGCCCCCAAAGCAGGAAAGATGGAAAGCCCTTGAAGGGCTTCCAGAGGAAGGCCACAGGGATGATCTTTCCTTTCTCTTAGTTTGAATTTCAACCTGTCCTTTATATTGGAATTTAAGATAAATTAAAGCAGTCTTTTGTTTATTATCAATATCTGTAATTTAATCTGGTGACTAGTTCTCTCATAAAATTCTCTTTTACGGTGTTGACATTGATATTCTTCAGACAATTTTACTGGTTAAAAATTCAACATACAATGAGATACCTAGGTTTCAACTTCTTCTTTTCAGGAATTCATTCTGTCTGAACTGAAAGTGAAGATATATTTTTCCACAACATCTCCCATCCTCATATCTGGCCACAGATGTCTAGATGAATGGCAACAGATTTTATTTTCTATGTACAAATAGAAAAGGTGGAAATACCTAAATAAATTGTTATACTTGCAATATAAACAACCAAACAATGACTAATAATTTTTTGTATATAGCAATACAAGTAGCCACCCTATGTTTCTGAAGAAATCATATAAAATATCTGGTTTGCTTCTTTTGATCAGTTAACTAACTGGGCTGAAAACAGGGAAATACTAGATGTATAGATATACCTTGACTTAAGGAAGGGTTAACTTACAGGTTATTTTACATAGTCATTCTAAAATGTATTGTCTGACTAAAATCACCAGAAATTAAATGCATAATTGCTTGAATATAACGTACTCCTTGTTTTTCTATCAAGTGGACAGGTAATTAAAGTGAACTCTCCAAAGAGTCAGAATAGTTCAATATTCCCAGCAATGACTTCAGTGATGGAGAGCTGAATATAATTACAAAATGCTACCTCAGTAAATGGTTAATAAACTACAAGTAGTACTTGAAGACACAGCTGTGATTCTACTGGGGAAAAAAATGACCAATCTCATCTAAAAGCAACAAAAGGCAGTTATGTCATCTTGTATATCAATAATGGAGGCTCCAAAGAAATATTGCATCTAAATTTGGGCATCATGTTTCAGGATTTTGAACAAACTAATGTCTAGTCATGGACAACAAAAAAATAGCTAAGTAAATGAAAGAACTAGACTTGTGTCCTGCTTTTGACTGAGACACAGTTAATTTTTCTCCTAGTAGCTGATATAATGCAGTGTTTTGGATGCAGGAGAAGAATGTTGACAAAGACACTGAGTTTTATGCTGAGCAATAAAACTGGGGAGAGTTGGCTGGGGTGCTGTGGCAGCTTCCTGGGGACTGGTCAGTGGATGGTGAGCTATTGCACTGCTCATCACTTGTTTTGTGGATTCTTTTATCAGTGTTATTATTTTTGCTTCCTTTTCTGTCCTATTAAACTGTCTTTATCTCAACCCATGAGTTTTAATCCTCTTTCCCATCCCATTGTGAGGGAATGAGTGAACGGCTGTGTGGTGTTTAGCTGCCTGCCAGGTTAAACCACAACAGCTTGTTAAGTTTAAATATGCAAAGATTAAAGAGCAGGGATAGGATAATAGTTTTCCACTTGCTAAATAATATACAGACACATAACTGTGAGCTTTTTTCATGTTAATGGAGGTCGGACTAGAACACTGTCCTTTTTTTTTCCCTTTTAAAAAATTAAGAATACATCTGGTATATAGGAGGTTTTAGACTGTTGAAGATATTAATGAGAAAGGTTGTACCGTCTTAAAAAGTTATTAAAAAGATGTTAGATAAATATCTTCCAGAATTGTCTAACTGTACTTGATACTAGTTCTGAGCACAGACATGGCTAAATTATTCATAATTATTTCTTTTCCAGCTGTGATTTTTCTGACATTGTAACTCATCAATTATCTACACTGCTAGAAACATGTTCAATAAAGAGATACTAAGCAGTATCCACAAAACATCAAGGTTCATAACATTACAACCTGGTATGCTAGTGATGCCTGTCAAAATTAGCCAGTTTTTAACATCTTGTGATGTGTTTTCATTTTCTTTTAATTTTGCTTAACTTTAATTGATGGTTGATTTATGATGATGTTTTAAAGATCAGCTGGAATAATTCTGTCTTTTAGAGAAAGGGTGGGAGACTTTCTCCATTCTGAAAATATTAACCCGTTGGGTTTTTTTTATTATTTTCTAAACTGCCTGCAGAAGTTTAGAGGGCCTCTCCTATTTTTGAAAAAACAACTTATGTAATGGAGCCTGCTATGAATTTTTATCAGTTACAGCTCATTGCTATTTGGCAGTCAAGCTAGTTTAGGTCCTAGAATCTAAACTTGTTTTTCCAGTGCCTTGAATATTTTTCCCTTGTACCTTCTTTTCTTCTTCTTGACATGCACTCATGATTTCCCCTTCCTCTCCAAAGCAGTAAAAGAAGCCATCACATGTACAAAAGGCAGATGGAAGAGGGACCACACTTGAAACACATTTGAAGGCAGCATCCTTCACAGCAGCTGAGAAGAGCATCTGAGAGAAAGCCATGGTAGAAAAACAGACATATAGGAGGGAATCTGACAAAGGGCTACAGATCTTGTTAGGAAAATTGAGCACCTCTCTTATGAGGAAAGGCTGAGATAGCTGGGATTGTCTAGCCTGAAAAGGAGAAGGCTCAGGTGAGATCTCATCAGTGTGTATATAAATACCTGAAGGGAGGGTGTAAAGGAGATGGAACCAGGCTCTTCAGTGGTGCCCAGTGGCAGGACCAGAGGCAATGGACACAAGCTGAAACACAAGAGGCTCTGTCTGAGCATCAGGAAATACTTTATATTGTAAGGATTAGCAAGCACTGGCTCAGGTTGTCCAGGAAGGTTGTGGACTCTCCAACCTTGGAAATATTGAGAAGTGCTCTGGACATGGTCCTGGGCAAGCAGTTGCAAGTGGGCATGGTTGAGAAGGGTGCTGGCCAGATGACTTCCAGAGGTTCCTTCCAACCTCAAGCATCTCTGAATCTCTCAAGATTCTCTGAAAGGGTCTCTCATCTCCACCTTCTATCCCATTGCCAAAAGCGTTTCCACCCTCTCTTGTCTTTTGAAATGAAGAGGAAAAAAGCAAATGAACATGCTACAAATGAAACCCTTGTGGATTTTTTCTGAATTCAGCCACAACAGGGTTTGGTTTGGTTTAATTTTAGATGTTTGGGGTTTTTTGGTTGGTTTTGGTTTGGTTTTCTCACTTGTTACAAGGGAAATTTATTGTTTCTGAAAATCTTTTCAAGTATTACAGACATTAGGTAAGAATGGGGGAGGCAGGCTGGAAAAATATGTCAAGTTAGCTAACATCAAGACCTTGGTGGTCTTAATTTCTTGTTCAAATAAAACCCCAATATATATACTTTTTCCATAATTTATATATCAGTCCTTAATATTTTAGAGGACTAAAGAAACTTAATCAAGTAAAAAGTTATTCCCAGGTTCTTTAATACCAATTTTGGAGTGACTTAAAGCAGATCAGATGAAAATATTCAGAAAGAGATTGTTTTTCCAAAATTCCCAGACCACTTAGGCAGACAAATTATTTCTCGGACTTTTGGAACAAGGGATTAACACAGATTCAGAATTCATTTCCATAATTTGCACTACCAGACATATTTCTACTTACTTCCATTAGATTTTGCCAAGTGGCTGATCCCACACAATTTATCGTTCATTTCAGATATTGAATTGCACTATTTATTTTCCTTTTTAGAATCTCTCTTTCTAAAGACAAATAAAAATAGTAATACTAATGTATGAAGCAACTTGTTGACTTCAAAATGACAAGAGATTTAAAGCTGAAGAAAAGTAGTGACAAGCATTGCTAGCATGCTGCTAACAGGCTTAAGCTAAAATATTTTATTATGTTAGGAATTCCCAAAGGTGTATGAGTTAAGTCTCAAAATCCATATGAAATACATATATTTCTGCAGTTCGATAGTTTCTATGCTTACACCATATAATTCAGTGTTGTCTTAGAGGCAGGTAACAGTAAGCTTGGACTAAGTGAACTGGCTTAAAAATCACATGTACTCAGCCAAAAAAAATCTATTTTTACAATGCTTTAATCTAGTTCCATATTCAAGTGAGCATCCCTCTTATTTTCAAAAAATAATAAAGCAGAAATAAATAATATATTGGAATTCTACCACTAAATTCAAATATTTTTTAGCTGTGTATTATATTTGCTACAATATAACAAAATAAAATAAGAAGCTATAAGAAATACTGGGGTTACAAAACAGTTTAAAAAAATATATGTTAGTTTTCCCAGTAAAGCACCTTTTATTTTTTGAAACTGATAAATAAAATGATAAAAACAATTTTTCTTACATGAAATAATTAACATATCTTTTTATGTATAGCTGCTTAAAGATTAAAACTGGTGTAGAATCCCAAAAAGAATATTTGCCTCAAAACAGGCACCTTGACAAAATGGACACTGTGCTCAGGTGGAAGGTTCATTCATAAGCCATCTGGACTCTGTTCTCTCAAAAAGAGACCCCCATGTGGGTAACCACCCTGATAAATGGGGCCCTATTCTTGCAAGAGCAGCCCCTCCTTTAGTGGGTATCCCAATCAGCTGAACACTGTCCTTGCAAGGGGATTCCCTCTTTGATGCCCCCCCAGACAGGCAGAACACTGTCCCTACCCGATAAGGGACAGGGGCAGGCAACCTGCACACTGTGGTGGAGTGTGGTGGAGTGTGATGGAGTGATATCTTGTGTGTGCCCCAGGTAAAGACACTGGAGAGGGCACATGCACAGAAATAAGGATTATTGCTGTGTCATCCCATCTGGAGGGGCCCAAGTGAACACCTGGATTGAGAGTGATCAGACATTGGAATGAGCTGCCCAGGGAGGTGGTGGAGTCTCTGTCCCTGGAGGTTTTGAAGAAGAGACTGATGTGGCACTAAGTGCCATGGTCTGGTAACCACAGTGGTAGTGGATTAAGGGTTGGACTTGATGACCTCAGAGGTCCTTTCCAACCTGCCTGATTCTGTGTATCTATGATTCTCAAGATATGACCAAGCCCCCCTTGAAAAGGTGGAGTCGGGTAACATAAAGAGGCACACAGAATGCTGGATACCCTCCACTGAAGGACCACAACCTGCTACCAAGATCATTGCTGGATCCAAAGGTGGTGATAGCTTTCCTATCTCTTCTTTATGTCTCTCTCTCTCTGTCTCTGTTTCTAACCTTATCTCAGTACATGAGGATAATGATTTCTAACTTTAATTTTTACTACCCGTTGCTTTGTTAAGTTTTGTTGTTTGTAAACTGTTGTTTTGACAATTTCCTTAAACTTTGCAAAATTGTAATCCATGGCTTTGAACGTACCGTCTTTTCTAATCCTGCTAGTTGTAATCTGACATGTTTTATAATTTTACTCACTCTAAGTAAAGTTGTGTTTTTATACAAACCTCCTGGGTAATAATCTTACTCCTACCATACCGTGCAGAGCATTCCCAAACTTCATCTCACCAAACGGGTTGGTAAAAGAGATTAATTAGAAGAGGAGGTTTGGGCTCAGACACATCTAGGCTCCTCTCTGAAGGAGTTTAGAAAGCAAGGGGTTCAAATCTCTCTGTCTTGACCCCCATGATGGGGAATTCTACCTGTGCACACTCTGTGGGATGTGGGATGCGATATTCGGTTTGACCCCCACCCCTGGGAAGCTCACTTTGTGAGATGTGACAGTGCCATACTACTTGTGGATCATGACAACTGGTTATTGAGAAAAAAAACTCTTTTTCAGGTTATAGTTTTTACTAATTCTGTATTTTATTTTCAGTCAATTGTTTAGCATAATTTAGAGTACTTAAACATGAGATCCATGAAGACCTGATTTGTGTCTCAGTATTTTAGTAGCTGTGTTAAGGTCATTAGAGAAATCATTAAATCAAGCAACGTGTTTCAATGTGAAGCCTTTAACATATACCTCATCTCCTTGCTGCCAAGAAATTTTTTGTCTCTCAGATCAGTTTGCCTGAATTTTTAAAAATTTTTATTATTTCAGCAGCAATCAAGGAAAAGGAATCATTGCTGATCAAACATAATAAGACTGGGAAAAAAAAAAAGAATTAGTTTATAGAAAATTAATGTAACAAAGAGGAAAATTTTTTCTAGTAAGATGAAACAAGCTGAGTTTTAAAAGTGAGTATCAGTAATACCTGAAGCAGTCAGAGGATTTGGAATCAGTAAGAATACATTCATGGAAATGTGTAAGGAGGAAATGAGTGGACATGAAAATAATTAAAAAAAATATTTTCAAGTGCTAAAGTGTTGGTTTGGTTTGGTTTGGTTTGGTTTGGTTTGGTTTGGTTTGGTTTGGTTTGGTTTGGTTTTCTTCTATAGCCCTGATGGAGGTGTTGTCTCTCTCTCCACTTCTCCTTCTGGAGCAAGGACATCAGGAATCATTCAACCATGACCTATCCCTTAACCCAGTGGTCACATTGGTGGAAACAGACCTCCAAATCCCAGTTTTTGTTTTGCTTGAAACTGATAAGGTTCTCCTTCTTTTGTCTAAAAAGTATACTTGATAATTAAAGTCTGCTGAGTTGGTACTATCAGAGACAGATTTTGGAAACAATTCTGTGATTACCATTTGCCTTGAAGTCCCCAGGTTTTTATTTCAGTCTTAAAAAATGAACACGTCTTTTGATAACAGCTATTTATAAAACTGCCACACCCCGTTCTCTGACAGATACATAACAGAGTTTCCATTAAAATCTTTTCACTCACTGACACAGCTGAGCTTTGGAACTATTTGGATCTAAACCCAAATGCCCAAATGTTGTGACTAAGAACAGAGGTAAGTGATCAGAGACGTTCAAAAATTTCAGCTTCAGCCAACTGTTCCACCTCCTGTTTCCTGCATTATTGTTTGAATTATGATCTTTTTTCTTTCTGCCAGCTATGTTCTATTTTTAGACTTTAATCACATTTAAACAATTGTTACATACATGCCTTCTGACTCACTATCTTAATTTAGTTTCTTTTTTTTTAAAGAGTGGTTAATAAATCTAGTTTCCTATTTTGACTGTTTCACAGCTCTTGTAGAGTTGGTTTTAAGGGCCTATTGTTGTTATAATGGTTAATCTTTATTTTACAGCTTTTTCCTTTAAATTGTTTTTAGAAATTTATAAAGAAAAGTTGGTGATACTCCTCATGATATATGTTTGCTCTAAGTATAAGGATATTAATGCCTAATCATTGAATAGGTTGGAACTCCATCATTATCTACACTTGTAAACTTAATGTGGACAAGTGGCAGCCCCAAATACTGCCAAATGTGTGTCCATATTATCAATTTTTTAGCATGATTTCCAGGATATTTTTTTGGGCTGGACTATTTATCACCTTCTCAAGAGGTGCTTGGATATGGACAGTGCTTAGACTGATTCGGCTGTGTGGGTCAACATTAACCCAATTTATTGATTGGTATAGAAGTCGCTCATAAATCTGTGTTGTGATAGGGACAGAAGATTTACTGAGAGAGGTGATTGTTTTGACTATTATTATTTCCTGGCACAAATACTCCAGGAGTCTACTGGGCAGCCAAAACAGGAGACCACATTTCAATGCAACTCAATGAGTACCAAGCAGAACAAGTAAACCCTTTTACTCATTGGGATTACTCTGAGTTTCAGGTGTTAGTGCTTCTCTAAGCCATAGACCACAGACATTTAAGAACATTTTATTGAGGTCTTTCAAGGATGCTCAGAAAAAAGTGTGAAATAGTATTGCATTTTGGTACACTGTTAATCCTAAACAACACCTCTAATGACAGCCTTATAAGATATTTATAGAATATAAATATAGAATATAGACTAGCAATTGAGAAGTGGTCCAGCAGATGAAAGAATATCAATTCTCTTTGAAGTCTATGGAAATTAATTTCTAAATCATAGGCTTGTAGGATAATTCAGGTTGGAATGACCTCAGGAAGTTATTTAGTCCTCCCTTCTGCTCCAAGTAAGGTCATCTCAAGGTCAGACCAGGTTACATAGTTAATTTAATGGAAATTATGTTGGTCTTGTTTTTAAGTTTGGTTCCCTTCCTTTTTCAGAAACTTTTCAATTGCAATTGAAGCAAGAAAGTAATTTTCTTTTTCTCATAGCTTTATTACTGGTTTATAAAAATATGTCATTTTGAATACTCTAACTTTGTATTGCTAATATTTTAATCTAAAATAGAAACAAAATAGTATCTGTAATACAAAAGCAAATTCCAAGTGCAGAGTGCATTTTCCTGTAACTGTGGTTTTACTAAAATAATTGAGTTTATTTCTCAACAATATCAGTTATTTAATGAAATGTTAGGAGTTAATGTACAATGTTTTCTGTGATTACTTCTTTTAAAGGTCACTTTTCTATCATCTAGCTGCTTGTTTATACATAACCTGTGGTATGCTTTTATCGTCCTGTCTTGTAGGACATATCCACCTGAAAAAAAAAAAAAAAAAAAAAAAGAAAAGAGGAAAAAAACCACCAATAAACAAGTTTTAAGCAAAGACATTGACAAGAAAAAAACATTAGAGGAGGAGAAAATCTCCAACTTGATGCTAGTACTTCAGTCAGTGATGGACAGGGAACAATGTACAATGCAAGGCTAATTCTGAATATCTCCTCAGCTGCATGACATATTGCCAGGGTGGTGAAACAGGGACAACTGGCCAAAGAACACTTCTACACCATCAGCTCTTTGGCAGAACTACTGGATGCTGACTGGCAGACTGCTATTGCTCAGCACTGTGAACAAAAACCTCAGGGAATAGGCAGCTCTGCTCATGGTGGTCTGATTTTTGCAGGGAAACTGCATATATAGCAAAGTTCAAGTGTATGAGTAACACAGTAACACAAAAAATGAAAGATGAGATAAAGGCAACTCTGTTGAACATATTATGAGCAGCTTGTTTAAGGTTGTTAACGTTGCAGTCTTGCCTATAAGATAGCAGTGAATTACATGAATAGTAATTTTATAGTAGATAAAACACTGCCTTTTTATCTTCAGGTAGACATGTTCTTGTCATTGCTTATATTGTCACAGAAATTAATTCTATTTAAAAAAAAAAAAAAAAAGTAAAAGGTAATTCTTTTAGAGATTATTTAAGGCCAGAAAAAATTTCCTAAAGAGGAAGAAGCTTCAGTGCAGAAGAGTTGTGTCCCAGATAACATGAGGCATCTACACTCATCATTTTAGTACTTGGATTCAAGTCTTTTGCATGAATACAGATATGAATGAATGACAGTGAAATGTATTGGAGAAAAAGAATATTTCAAAAGAAATACTTAATGATTGTTTAAAATCTTTTCTGCTCTATACACGACAATGTATAACATGAGTTAATCTATTTAGTGATAATAAATGGTATCCCTTTTCAGACAAATCCTGATGATCTGACAAAATTTTAAATAAAAACTTGGTCCTGTTCTGGGTAGATCTAGGTGGATATAACAGAACTGTAAGGTTAAACCAGGACACTGGGATTTTCAGCCCCATGTTTAGAATCACCTGCACTTTATGATGGGTTCTCTGGAGGGAAGATACTACAAAAAAGCTTTGAGAAGCATAAACAAAGAATAAAATTTATTTTGGACTAAACATTTGGCACTAAAATTTATGGGAAGTTTTTTCAAACCCTTGAAACAAAAATTTCAGGAAAGATGCTCCTTTAGTCTTCCACTGGTCTTACCAAAAAACAAAAGTTTTTTACAAACTGCAAGTATGAGCAATTTAAAAAATATATAATTTACACATTTTCTGGTCTTTCTGTGGGCAGTAGAGGCTTATTCAGCAGTCTTAAAATATCACAGACACTGCATATTCAGCAAATGTAAAATTCAGGAACAACAAAATAAGAAATCTTTGATATTATTTCAGTACAAAAGGTTCTTAACAGCAGTTACAAAGATTACATAAATCCAGTAGTATTCTTTAAAGCAATAGTCCAGAATAAGTGCCATAGTTTTACAGCTTGGTAAACTACAGCAAAAAAAGGTTAAAATATTTGCATCAATTCCAATGACAACAAATTATTGATAGTTAAAAAAAAAAAAAAAAAAAAAAAAAAAGAAAGAAAAAAAGAAAAAAAGACAAGAATTTATGTGATATATGTGCAACCATCACAGTGGATTCCCTCAATTAAACTTAACCTAGCTTTACATAGTGTCTTATGTATAATGATGATACCATTATGCTGAAGACTTACGAATCTCTTGATGTATCTAACAGTTCTTATGACCCAGAAGCCAGGTCCTGCAAACCAGTCAGTACCTTGTCACATGTTTCTACTAACCAGAGCCCCTATATCTATCTTTGCAGCATAGCAGAATTATACATAGCAATGTATTTATGTAAACTAAAGGAGAAATGAGCATGGCCCTGAAGGACCTCTTGAGGAATTAATTTTTAGTTTCCTGATAATTATCTCTAATGGGATCAAGTTATGTGAAAAGGATTTTATTTTCATTCTTTGGATTCTGGGACTCCCATTCACTGAGGCTTCATCTGGGACTTCCCTTGAAATATAAATCTGTCTGAGAAATGAGATTCCCCAGTCGTAGCTTTCCTGCTATACATTTTGTGCAGTTCTCACAGACACACTAGAATATGGCAGAGAATAAACACTCCTGAGTCTATTTAAAAAAAAATATCTGTGGAGCTTCCCTGCTGGCTAAGACACAGGAAAATCTAGATTACCTTCTTTCCTTGCCACAGAATTCACACCAGATGCTGTACACTCAGCTGTGGGCACATTCAAAGTAGGATAAGGACTTTTCTCTGTTATAAAAATCATACTCCTTACATAAGAATTACACAAAAAACTTATCCAGAAGTGAGAGAGCTGTCTTGCACTCCACCTTGCAATAAAAAGCCAAGGTCAAGACAGCGTAAATAATATGGCTTGGGTTTGATGGCATGGGAAGACATGGTAGGATCACTGTGAACTGGCTTTAATCAGTATGTTTCTGGTTCTCATACAGTCTGCAGGGAAAATACTTGAATTTGATGCCTTATTTTCCTGCCAGGGAAGCCAGCTGGCTCACTCGAGAGTAGAATCTGAATGTCAGCTGATGTATCAGAATATGGGTGACTGGGGCTTGGGTTTCAAGGAAAACTGGAACCCATGATAGTGTAAACATGTAGCAGCTGTGCAATCAGCTGTAGCATAGGTTAAATTCACCATAAAATTTGCAATTGTGTAAGTTTCTGCAGCTGAATAGTTTTGACTCTGAATTTCTCGCTGCTTTCCATAGTGAAAAAAAAGGTCTGAAGATTACCCCAAAGTACAGACTCCAAAAGCAATTACCTAAACTGAAAGATAAGCCTCATTGGATATAAAATGCAAATAATCTGACTATGCCTACAGCTTTCAAGACAAATTGCAGAGATTTTCTTTAAAGAGAAAAAAGCTTAAAGAAAGTTATTGAAATAAAATTCATGACCTTTCGCTCCTGAAACAATAGTGGTGTTCTAAACACTGTTGAAATAAAAATTTAGTTGTAATCAACGAGATAAAAATGTCTTACATTTCTACATTTTGGAGCAGGCTCTGTCTAATTGAGTAGATGAGAAATTATATTATTTTGTTTTATCAGCTAGGCAGAAACTTAGTAATTATTTGTAGAAACAGATGCCTCTCTTTGGCTACTTAACCTAAAACATAGTTAAAAACCATCATCCCTGAAGCTATATATATGGATTTCAAGCCCATGCAGGAGCATTCATAAAGTGCAGACACTGCATGAAAATAGTACAGAAAATCTCTTCGAAACAATTTTTTGGAGGTTGACAGGGAATTAGCCAATCAAAAACCAAAAGAATGTTCACAAGGACTCATCAGAAAAAGATTTGCTTGTCCTCTTCCCTCAAGCACTGTTACATAGGAACTTTCATCCCTACAACTACCAATTGTCTCAGAACTTAGGTTATTCACCATTTTCACCAAATTTTCAAGGTAGGAAATGAGTTGGCATGCTCAAACAGAAAACCTTATTTATGCATTAGGATGCTATTTGTGCCATGAATATACATTATTGAAACAAATCATATCTTGACAGGGGTATGGCATGGAGTACCGAACGATTATTCTCCACAGCTGAAATTTTGCAAATGCAAAGAATTAATTTATAAAAAGAAATGTAGCAGCAGGAAAAGACACATACTTCTTTAACGTAAATCAATACTGTTGACAGCTCATTTGGAATTGTTGTTAGTTAAAGAGTTTGCCCAATGAAGGTGGTGTACTCTAGAGAGGTTCCAGTTCAGATGAGAAAGAAAGGATTAGAAAAGTATTGCAATGGGATGCTCTAGCAAGGTAATTCAGTAAACTTTGCAAGCTACAAGCCAAATCAGATGATTTAACACCATCCAGTATTAGTAGCTCTTAGCACCGAGTTCTAAATTTGTCAGTGATGAAATAAACTCTGCAGCCTAATCTTCCTCTTTGTTTTTTTTTTCTTTTTTCATACTAACTTTTAATACTCTGTCTGTAATAAAAGAATCCCTCTACAAACAAAGCACAAGCTCTGACTAAGCCTAGTATTACTGTCAGTGACAGTAGCTCATCTCCCAAATTGGATCCAGAGATGAAAAGAGCTGCAGGGGTCTTTAAAACTCAAAGGAATAAGATTGTATTGCAGCAGAAGAGGCTAAGTGCATGACTGACTATTCTTTGACATCGTTACCAGCTGTTGCAGAGAAGAGTATCGTCGATGGTCCGACAGTTTTCCACTTTTTTTTTCTCCTCCATGCTTCTTACCTTATCACTTCTTTGTTGAGCAGGACATTGTGATCACATTGTAATAGGAAAAAAAAATTATTGATAGATCTAAAGCAAACAGTATTTCTGAGGAAAACGAAGTGCATATGATGTTGATTAATTTCAACATCCCTCTAATACAATTTTAATTTTGTTATCTCATACTTTGGCTACTATTTTGTTAAAATTTCATCAAAGGTAATTGTAACATCCTGAAAAATACTGAGAGGGTTATTCTGTTTCAAGATCATAGGATTTTCCCAGTCTTTGTAAGACCTGGACAATACAACTGCTGACTTTTAGCACATTTTTCAGTAGGCTTTTTGAGTTCATTTACATGATGCAGTTGCATTAATATGTATACAAGACACCTTTAGTGTGACACTTCATGACTACATAACCTGCTTCAATTTACATGGCTTCCAAAGCACCATCATTCTGGATACAGATAGCGTACATAAACATATAGCACAGGTTCTTTTTCTGTCACTGACATATGGCACGATAAAGAATGTTATTTCTTCTCTGAGAATCTACTTCCCATTTTAAAATTCATAGCAAGACAGTGGCTTCCTCTTCAAAAAAACAGTGGCAAAGTGTAACGTAATTATTGACTTATTTTGAGAAAGCATCCAGAATTGCTTCCAAACATCTAAAACAAAAGCACTGCTATAACAGGGAGCTGTGAGGATTGCACTGTCTTGTTCAAAAGACTTTGATCTTTTTCTCGTGGCTGTAAAGCCCAAGAAGATATTTTTGCCTTCAAAATCCCTACAGTCTCACTGCCTGGCATTAGCTAGAGAACAACATATTTTGTCCCTAGAGAAGCCCCTGCCCTCAGTGTTATATATTGCACAGTGCAGAGCACATTGTTGGCAAAGAACAATCATAATAAAGGCATTTGACTTCTGAATGTGGCAGCTAAATGGGTAAAAGACTGACTCTACTGGGAAAAGGAGAATAGGCAATTTCCAAAATGTTCTGCCCCTGACGTGTGTTAACTTCTCTGGCTGTGTAGGTTTAGTGGACCGCAGCTCCCACACAGGCTCATGCCAGAAGGCACTGATGAATGAAAGTCTGGGAGCAAGCTTCAGGGGAAAAGAATGAAGTGGTTTCAAAAATATTCCAGATGACTGAGGATCTACATGACAAGTCCTTTTGAAAGTCAACCTAGTCAGCTGAAAATCCCCTGCAAACCTGTTACTGTTGGATACATAGATACATGTGCACATATACATATTCAGTCCACATCTTGAGCACTGTTGCTCATTGTTCTTGTCACTGACAAACACATTTTTCTTAGTGTTATGTATATTAATGGACTGAGACACTGCTATGTTAAAGACTAAGTTTTGATTTTAAAACTGGCAGCTGTGCTCTTCTGGAACAATACAAACTCTGGAATCAAGGGACAGGAACATAAAGTTAGGGACAAAAAAGGAAATATGTATGAAAAAACCTACCAGAAACATGGAGGAAAGATGGAAGTCTGATTCCCTTTACATACATCTTTCTAAGGAACTTTTATCCAGAGGTAGAAGAGTGTTTTCAAAACTGATACCTCACATCTCGTCTTAGACTTACTTACAAGACAGCATTTAAAGTGATGTATGAAAAATAAAAATAAAATTAAATAAAAAGGAAATTAGAGATAAAATCCCTGACAATGAAGCACCTAAAAGTTGGATCTCTGTGTATAAGTTAGTGTGTCTTTTTCTTTCTTAAAATGAAATTAATGTAATCCTGTGTAGTTGTAGTGTATATTAGCAAAATCTGAAGGACCAAGACTTATTCATCTCATCTTGGGGCAGTCAGAGTAGGCAAGATGAATCCCACCATGCATCTTTAAATTCATGTGAAGAACAAGATCTAAATAACTGCAGCAGTGCTTGACAAAAAAGCCGAAAGCTTTGAACATATAAACGAGAGGCAAAGCTGAAGGCATAAATCTGAAATGAGACAGATAGTGGAAGGAGCATTCAACAAGAAATCAGTGAATTTAGAGAAAGTTATTTGAAACATGGTAAATTTAACATAAATGTATTTTTAGTTAAATGTCTCATTCTGGAGGTAGGCTTACAGCAATTTATAGGTTGTTTTGAAGGTATTTTTTTACATTTGAAAACTGATTTCTTATGTATGAACCCAATTCTTGTGTCCAGATAAAAAATGACACAAAGTTTTGCTTTCTTCTGCATAGGCAAAGTTTCCTACTTTTTTGAGTAATCCAGTTTAATTCTTTAGAGGATTTCTCTACAGCCCTAAAAAAGGAGGAATGACCACAGGTGGAAAACAAAATAAATGTAGGGAAAAAAACCCTCAACTTTCAGATGCAAGAATAAGTATAACAAAAATCTATTCATAATCAAAGCACCATAAGAAAGGAATGTTACTGATGTATTTTAAAGAAATTATTCTAGCAACACAAAAGGGATTGGGCTGAGAGATAAGGAAATTCAACTTTCTGCGTGGAAATTAGTTTTCATTTTACTTCATACACAGCTGCTTTTCTATTTTACAAGAAGGACTACTTTTTAAAGGTTAGATCAAAAAGAAATAATTCCTACTGACTCTGAAGGAACAGCACATGCTACAGGGGAGCACATGAAGGTGCACAATGGAAAGCAGAACAGTGCATGGGAGAAAGCTGGAATGGGCCAAAAAGGTGTCTGCCTTTGTCAGAAGAGGAGAGGCAAGAGCATTTAACAGGGGCACATTTGTGAGTGCTTGTATATACAAACGATAAAAAGGGAAGCATAATCCAAGATCAGATATGCCCTACTTAATCCTTTATTAACTCTCCCAAGTATAGAAACCTAAATATTTCATCTGAGCAGATGTGTCTTCAGATTCAGGCAGAGAAACAGGGTCTCCTGTGTCCATTCATCTATCATAATCCATGTCTATCTGATGATAAATTGCTTCCACCAAAAGAGCTTTTATTGTTGATTAAATGTGTGATGCGCATATTTCAGCAGTTGGTAGTATTTAGAAGCTGACTTTTTTTGTTTTCTGCTTTATTCCCTCACATCCTTCAGAAACATTGAACATATACTTGAAGTGATACTCTTTCCTTCATTTGAACCCTCAAAGATACTGTGCCAGCTTCTCTAGTCAGTTATATTATAGGATCAAATTGAGGTTGCTGTCATAGTGACACAGAGGACAGAAATCTTGTATAGAGTAGGAAGCTATCTTTCAGAAGTCAAAAGGTCCCATGATTTGTAGCAATATAAGATATGTTCTTATGGAAACTAACTTTGCTTTTCAGGTGCCTTTTTCTAACGAGATGAGTCTAAAAAGTGCAAAGGTGAAATTGAGTTAAAAATGAATTCTTTATGCAAATGCCACATTTTACTTTCAAATTCCTAAGTACAATTATCCACCATGTTCCAAAAAAAAGGTTGATAACTAAAAAAAGCAGATAATGGATAAGTATTGCAGCAGACCAATTATAGTGAATGCTAAAAATTACTTCTTTACAAACTCATTCTCAGTCCCTTCTGTTCTTTTGATTTATGTGTCATATGACTTTTTAATCTCTAGATTTTATCCTTTTTTTGATATACCCCACTAAGCTGCTTACATTTAAGGGAGAGTGGGAAATAGAATTGGCTTTATTTCTGTACAAGGCAGATTATATCTTCCCCAAAGACTTTTTTATGGTAGTTCTTTGCAAAAGATATTGCTTGTGCTCTGTGGATACCTGCAGTGTTCATCCAAATTAGTCTTGATGTTATGCAGGAAGTTTCTCATTAAAGGTATAGGCAATAACTGTTTGCTTTTTCCTCCAAAGTTTATGACAGCAACACAACATACCAAAACTATCTAGCAAAATTGTGATGTTTCTGTGAAATGAGAAGGACACAGATGAAGGGGAGTTTTTTGGTTGAAAGAATGAATAATGGCTCTGAAAACTTTCTGGAACAAACAGATATCTTAACCTATTATAGCACAGATTTACAGAACCCAGTCAAATTATTGCTGTGTGGCACAATTCAATGCTGAGGTCGAAAGGCTGTGCTGTCCATAAAAACCACAACTCCACATATCTTTGCAAGTGTCTCTTTGCACAGTACTTGTAAGAATATCCTACAAAGTTCTAAAAAATTTTTTTTTTGTAAATACTTTATTAAAAATAATAGCATTAGCACTTATTAAACATTTAATTTTCTTCCTATTAAAGCAAGAAAAAACATTCCAAGATATTTAAAGAGGGATGGGTTATGTCTTGTGTCTATTATCAAGTTATCATGTCATAGAAACTAACTGGTAATGTGGAAAAGAGTTTTCATTCAGATACCTTATTCAGCATAAATAAAAATATCCTTGACTCTCTGTACTTGATGAGTACCTATGAAATTCGTAAAGATATTGCATTAAAAATATATGATAGAAAAGAGACCAGGCTTCACAGTATGGCTTTCTGGGTCCTCTGTCAATACTCGGCAACTGTAGGTGGATACTGGTTTCTCAAGATCTCATTCCTATGACACCTTCTGCTGATGCATCAGTGCTTATTGCTAGGGCTGTCATTGCAACTTTTTGAATGTATGCATGAAGCCACCAGATTTATTACATGAGAATTCACCACAAGGATAGAGGTTTCAGATGAAGCAAAATTAAAAAGCAACCTGTTTGCTCTGACAATTTCTGTTTTCTTTGTGCTCACCAGCCATGGTTACTATATGGAAAGTCAGTGAGGAAAAAGAAAAAAAGTGGGCAAAAAATATCACATCCCTGTTATAGATAGAACAGGCATTATTTTATTAAGCAGATAGTTTTGTAGTGGATTTTTAATTTATGAATGGAATTATAGTCCCCAATTATCAAAATATTTCCATCAAGAAAACTAAAAGTATCTAATTTCAGTGATTCTAGTTTTGGTGAGGCCTGAAAAAAAATGTAGTTTGCACCAGTCAAAAGTTGAGTGTTTGCTAGCAAATTTGAAGTCTTAAAAAAACCTGAACAAACCAAAACAAACAAAAAACCCAAACCATACAAAAAAAAACAATATGACAAAGTGAGATTAATTTGTGACTAAGTGGTGATAAGGAACACCGGCTCATTAACATTCCAGTGGGAACTTTCTAATTATCCACAAGAGAGGATATTAAGTAGGTCAAGTCCAAATCACACAAATTGCATTATAGCACTGTAGCATTCAGCTTCCCCATCATAATACCTTCTGCCCAGTTCTTGTAATGATTCTGTTCTTTCCCTTTGCCACTTCTTATAAATATGGCACAGAGACAAGCAGTAAAAAAAACGGGCAGTTTTTTTAAAGATACTACAATGTCTGGTATAATTTTTGCACTGTTTTTAAGTGGACAATTTGAAATCCAGAGAAAAACCAAAACCAATCCAGGACAGAAAAACTGTAGCTAGCTGTAGAGAGAAAACATACCATCTGCTCATTTGGTGCTGGATTCTTCACACCCAGTGCAATATGAATTCACATTTCCAGTGTTGAAAAGATTTATCCTGATTACTGAAGTTCCTCCGCTATGCAACATAGAAGAACTGTGTACAACAAATAAATGTATTTTATGGATAAAATATTTTGAATGCTGTAGAAATGCACCATGAGAGCATGTGTATCAAAAATTATGACTAATTTTTATAGTTATAAGTAGTTTTTTACTACTTATAGTAAGCATTTCTTGATCAGTCATAATTGTTATCTCATATTGAAATACTGTAGGGAAAATGACAAAAGTGCAACTATTTTTTAAGATTGCAGAGATTTCTGTACTACATTATCTGAAAACTGTTTTTCAGTACAGATACTCAGTATGTCTTATGCTTCTTGCCTTCTCTGTTTTATTACTGGTAGTATGCAAGTAGTGAGAAAAAAGAAGGAGGAAGGAAAATTAAAAACAAATTAGAAATTAATTAATTTCTCTTTTTCTGTTTCCTAGTGAGATTAGATTTCAGAATTAAGAACACTTACATCATTTCATTGCTTCATTAAATGTCTTCCTCCAGCTGTCACTTATATAGACTTGTATCCTACTTTCCAGAAATATAAATAGGACAGGTCTTTTGGTCAAAAAGCTCAAAATCAGACAAATAGGGGATATACAGAAGCTGCTCTGCCTGCACTAGATTCCACTAATTAGGGAGACTTAGGTATTAGGCTGCAATGACACTGGGAGAAGTCAGAAATAAGCACTCCTATTTGACGTGGTTGGAGACTCCATTAAAATGCTCCCGCTGGGAATCACACTTATCTACCATACAGCACCAAGTTTTTGAGACCTACACTGGTGTCAGTCTGGACATGCATGAAGAGAAGCTCTGGGAAGCTGCAGGGGCTCTCCAGAATCAAAAGGACTTTGCTGGAAGAGCCATTGGGTCCATATTAAACAAGAAGCTTGCACAGGAAGAGATGTGATGAAAATGTAGGTGAATTAATTTTTTTTTCCATTGTTTTAGTTTTGTTTTTTCCCCTGAAAACTTTGTTTCAGAAGGTTTCAGGTAATACAATATTTAAGGAGTGTGAAAGAAGAGGGAGGGGGGGGAAGGAAACACAAAGAAGTAGCTTCTGACCTTTTCCCAGCATTTAATGCTGCTGCAAATGAAAAAGGTGAAGTCATTTCAGAGAAAAGAAAAATGATTCCTGCTGTTCTTCATACAAAAGCACTATTTCATTTTTTTTTTCAAACAATCAGCTGGGAACTAAACCGAAATTATTCTTTTTTTCAGATAAATAGCATAAGCCATCTAGTAAAGAGGTGCAGTGAGGAGATGGATCACCTTCTCTGTTACTGTCTGAATGACTACTGCTGAGTGAAACTGTAGTCTTGGTTGCTAATGCTCAATAAGTCAATTCCATGAACATTACAGAAGACAAATAAAAATGGATAAATCACTTCTGGCCCCACCCCTTTTATATAAACTAATGAAAAGAAAGCTGAGCTTTAAAGATGCCTTTTAAAGGCATCTTTAAAGTTTATTTGTTTGTTCTGCTCTGGGATACAATAGAAAAAGGAAGAAAGAAAAACATGAGACAATCTGAACAAAGAGATCTGCCTTTCCCAAATTATGTTTGAAGTAGCTTTGCATCTTTGAGTGCTGATTGGAGCTATTAGGCATTAATCTGTGCCTACATTTTTGTTCCATGCTAAACTATTATCCTATCTGCAATACAGTCTGCACTCTGATGATATTAGGAATTCTTAGTGTTGCCACAATTAGTATTATGATAGACTCCTACACCCTTTCTCTTGATCTGCCCTTCATGACATAATGTAACTGGAATTTATGGGAAATTTTTCAAACTATTTTTATGGCATTATTTCTGTCTTCCACTTTTTCAAGTCAGGTTGATCTGGACTCCTACTCATTTACAATCTAAGTCTGAAAACAGAGGTCTACTAGCCTTAAATAATCTGAACTCTCTTACCAGTTTAACAGGTGTGTCAAACTTTAAACCCCAATGCGTCTTTTTCTACAAACTTCTACAAACATTTATGCAAGCTAACTTTAAAAAGTACTATAGAAACAGTACTTAATCTTTATATATATATGTATATACTTCATTGGATGGAGCACAGTAGAGAGCTTTTCATGCAAGACACTTACCAGCTCAGCTCAGTGCTGCCCAGACAGTAATCATCTGGATCCTTCCAGCCAAACAGCAGCCTAACCCCATCTCTGAGCCTGAGCCAGAACCCTCTGCTCTTCAGGGGTGATGGGGAAGGCCCCCACTTGCTTCCCCTTCTTACGGGGATAATCTGCTTCCTAAGTAGGCCAAGCATTATTAATATGCTTCCTTGAGAACTGATAAGAAAGTCTTCCCAATTAGCACTTATCACCGCTTTAGACGGCAGTGCAAGGAGGAGGGGGGGGGGGAAGATTAAATATCTTGGAGCCCACAACTCTCTGTCTTGAGGATAACAGTGATAAACACATAACAAAAAGTTAGTCATGACTTTTTGTACAGCAAAAATGCATGGTTGTGTTCACTACTATATAACATGTTGAATATTTACTAGTGAGTTTGAACAGACCTAAACTTGCAATGTAATTCGTGCTAATTTTTTTTATAAGGATCAAAATGGTCACTGTAGGCAGTTAAGCTTCAAGGTTCTCATGTAATTCTGTGGCACAAAGTCCATCACCAAATGGGAATTTATGAAACTGCATCTCCACTTTATAATAGGAGATTCTAGCCAATCATCCTGAAGCCAGTGGGGTTCAACCTTTAAGTTGCAAGATGTGTATCACATCCCTGAGGTCACCACAAGCCCTGACTCTCCCTACCCAGTCCCGCAGTGCTCCCCTCACCCTGCCCATGGCCCAAGACCCCACTTCAGTCCCTGAGGGAACTCAGACCTGGCCCCAGCAACACAACAGCAGGATGATCTCCAGCTCTGCTACATCCTTGCCCAGCCCCATCCTGTCCCCATCCCCATCCCCAAGGAGTAGCCTGATGCCCTGGTCTGAGGCTGCCCCAATGCCTACGGGACTTTTGCTGCTCCTGGCTGGGGCTGGGAGAAGCCCTGGCTGCCAGGCCCTGCCCTGAGACCCACAAGGAGTCTTCAAAGCTCCTGGATCCCAGGGATTCACCAGCCCTGGAAGGGCCATGGCAGAGAGGTGTGATTATCCAGGATATGTTCAACGTGCAGGATAAATCAAAAGAAACTAACAGAATATTTCAGATCGTCTTTTTGTATGTTCCAAAGAGTAAAACACACAAGTTTTTTATATTTGTAAGTTATCTACCCAACTGAACAGATGTAGAATTTTTCCTAACATTTTTAAAGAGAACTAGAATCTCCAAAAAATCTTGTATCCTTTCAAAGAACCACACACACACACAAAAAAATGTCGGCTTCCTTATTTTCTGATTTTGTCCATAGCAGATCCCATTAGTTTATTCTTTGATTTTTATCTTTTACTGCAACCAGTCCTTTGTTTTTATTTAAGTACACAGATCATTTGAATTTTTTTTACAGAAGCCAGTGGGACACTGTATCAGAGGAAGGAAATAGAGTATCCATTACATTGAAAGACCTGGACTTCATGTATAGACCAATCCTCCTACCCCAAAAACAACCAAAAAAATCAAGAGCAAATGAAAGAGTTGATAGAATGCCTTTTTAATTCTTTCTGCTTTTAAAGTCACAATTTTTTCATTCTCTGAAACAGAGGAAACTGAATGTGTTGCTTCACAGTTACAGTGGGTACTACAAAATACAAGTTCCTTAATATTTCTAGCATTCCTAATGAGCAGAATCTTCTGTATTAACCTTTCTCCATCATTGCCTTGAAAAGCTAGCTAAACTAGGCCAGGGCAAGAAGTATAGAGCTTGGCAGTCTTCAAATCTCTGGTGAACTATTTCAGGGAGTGCTAATTACAATGCAATAGTGAGAGCAGGAGCATAAGTCAGCATTTGTAAATGGTTCACTCTGACAGCTGTCTGCTATCTACACTCCGAAGATCTCCCTTTAATGTACTAAAGCCTATCAAATAGCAAATCTCTTTCCCTTTTCCCACATTAACTGTTAAATGCATATAGTCTTGTTTGCTTTGTCTGCACAGCTAGTTAAGCTGGTTTTCCATATGCTTAACACAGCTACATGCATACAAATTTAATTCATCAACATGCATGGGAAATACAAAACCAACTGTTCCTACAGGCACCTACAGCATCATTAACCATATCATTGAACTGGTTCATAATTCTAGTTCCTTTCTCTCTTTGTCCTGATTTTTATGTATCTCATATATTATTGATTCATGTTAAAAGATAAACTTCTTTAATTTATAAATTATTTGCTCCCAATAAAGAAAAGTCTCTTTTAACTTTTTAAATTCAACTGAAAAAGTTAGCAGTGGAGTCAAAATTGAATTAAGCTTAGCTAAAAGGAAAAATAATTACTGAAGATTTTACAGTTAATGGTGATAATATGAAAAGCATCATTCTAAAGGAGTTGCAAAAGAAAAAAACGTGGTAATCTTTAAGCAGTACCGCTCACTAAGTGGTGTTTGGTATTCATTAAATGGAGAGGTAGCTCATCTTCTGTAACTGATGAATGGCTAAACTAACACTGAAGTGTTAGATTGAATTTGGGATGATTGGAAAAACCTTTAACCAGAGGCAAGCCAAATCACTGCAAAGTAAATTGAATGATCTTAGGGGAAAATATATAGATTTAATGTTCATTATAAAAGGGATCTCATTAATCTTTTTGTTCTTGCTTTTGTTTTGAATACATACCTTATTTTTTTCTGCCAAAGTCTAATATACTAAATTAGAGATAATTAGGTTAGTTAGTTTGTTACACCATTGCTGTTGCTTGCTACTAGAGGAAAATGAACAATGTCTGTCCTCTTGAAAATCATTGGTAACTGCAGGTACAAAGACAAACTTTGTGTGTTTCTTTTATACATGTCTCAAGTTACCTGGCAAACACATGGAGTTCTTTATGAGAAGGAATAAGTACACAATTTTGATTGTCATGTTTATTACTTTCCCAGTACAGATTTCTTCTGGGAAATGGAAGGGGTCTCTGGTTGTTTCTTCCAAATTTCAATATATGTTTATGTCATATAAACATACAACATAATTCATAAAGTTAAAGAAGAAAGAATATGGGGAAAGAGGAGGTAGTGTGCAAGATGACAATGAAAAAGAATTTTGAAGGTATACACTTTTCAAGAGTGGGAAGGAAAAAGAATTAAAAATAAAATTGAAATTTCAGAAGTTCCTGATTTTGATCTAAGTCTATTTTTGTCAAATCCTTTCTTGGTAGTCTCACTGAGAATAGAAGTAAATCAATACTGAGCACATAGAGTATAGCATGTTCAGTGTCACAAAGAACAGTTAACAGGGAAAAATCATTCTGTCTTTTCTAATCAAAGATCTAGGAATATCAAATTAAACCATTTTATTTAATATTTAAAACATGAAAGAGTTCACACTTTCTTCACGCATTGAGCAGCTAACAGATTTTTTATTATAGGAAGCTGCGGAATCAAAATCTTTATGAGTGGACAAAGTCACAGCAGAAAATGCATCAGGATTATTAAAGACAAAACCAGTACTTCCCACTTCCAACTTTCACTGTTGTTACAAATTGCTGAAGACTGGGAGAATATATCAATAAAAAATTATAATCTGATTGTCCTGATCTGTTGTAGACAAAAGACTTGGTAGTAAAGAATTTCAGACTGATTCATGCAGCTATCATGTTTAAATAAACAAATATGTGTACCTGAAGCTGATGTCTTTCTCAGATGACAAAATGTTTCCTTATAAGTGATCAGACACTTAGGGAGGAATATATCTTAGAAATTTATTTTGTTGGTTTAGAGTGTTCGGGCAACTTGCAGCACTTAATCAAGTAACTCAGATTCCTTTCAGTCATGTTCTTACAGATTGTAAACTGAGAATCAAAGAGAATTTGAAGTCTTGCAGTCAGAAATGTGAAGAAATTAGCACCCTATGTGCTCATAATATTACAAGATGCCTGAAGAATAAAAAAAAAAAGAAAAAGAAACATGACCTTTGTCCATTCACTATAAAATAATCTCTTCCTGAATCCAATAGGTCTCTGGCCTAGAAAACTGAAATTTCCATTTATGTTTTAACAATACTCATCATTCAGAAAGTAGTTCTGATTTAGACATGGAGTAATAATATAATAAAGTTGTCTACTGCCCTTGTAATACACAGCCAGTAATCCATCTTATTTGACATAAACTGACAGAAAGGAATAGAATTATACCATCAATACCATTTCCATTAAAGTCTTCGGGCTTGCAACAGAGAGAATATCTTAGATGTGTTTATTTCAGGAGATGCATGTAAAAGAAGCTCACAGAGGAAAATGAATTAAAGACAATGCATGCTATGAGAATCATGCTGCTGTAATGATAGATAAATAACTAATTTCAGATTCCACTGAAGTTCTGTAATTGTCAAAAGATAAAAAATTTCACCCAGTTTGAGTTTTCTGATGAATCAGATTTTTTTTTTAATATAAAACATTTCAGCAAAACAATATAAATTATTAAAAACTTCTGAAGGGGCATAGAAGGAATTATTTCCCAGGCTTTCCTTTTTATGCCAGCTCATGTGTCACACCACCAAAGAAGCAGACCTAGTCAGTTCTCCTAAATAGTATAGGACTGAACCGTGACACAGAAAAAAAGTGGCAAGAACTGGTTCTTATTCATGTTAGTTAAAGTGAGTCTTGTGTAAAGCAAATTTCCTGTGCATGTGCTGAGACACACTTTTTCCTTCAATCTCCTCTGGCTCCTTTGTGCTCTATTTGACAAAAATTAATATCTTTTTCTGGTAATGGGGAGCAAAGGCTCTGTGGGTTGCTTGAGCACACAAAGCTGCTGAGAGCAAGCTGGAGCACTAGGAGTGAAAAAGCCAAGACTGGCAGCCCTTTGTCAGTACAGCCTCTTGAGATTTCTATCAAGGCCAAAACTGCACCACCACCAAGGCCAAAAGCTCTGCCTGCCTTCCTTTTCCTCAGGCCCTGGATGCCTGTGCTCAGGGCAGACCTGCTGCAGTCTGGATGAGTAGCCTGGGATCAAACTGCTGGGATGAAGATAGGGCAGAAAGTCCTGCAAGATGCCTCATCAGGGCCTGCACCTGAAGTTTGGCTCAGGATGTGCATTTGAGCCATGGGGGCTTGCCTTAGCTCCGTTGTATATGTACCTTGCTCCTCCTGCTCTGACTCACCCACTCACCATCCTTTACCCTCAGATATGCTTTATTGCTTAAGAGTTGTCCAGGAATCATTGGACCATGGCTGGTTCTGTATATCATTGCCATGCTTTTATTGCACGGGTACAGTGGAAGTACGCTCTTCCTGAACCTGCTGCCCTATCTGCTTTGATGTCAGCCTTGATTTCCCATTCTCTTTCCCTTACAGAGCTCACTACCTGACTGCAGGTCCCAAGAGTTCAGCCCCACGGGCCCAACACCTAGGAATTGCATTTGCAAGATCTATTCAGAGCAGACCTAAAGGGAATCAGGAAATAAAACGACAGCTGAGCTGTGCAGGTAACCAGAGCATGTGTGCTCAAGCTTATTCTCTGTCCCCTGTTTTTTATAGCAAAGCTGCCTTGTCTGTGATTCTGCCTTGCTTGACAGAGCAGAGTACTTCAAAGGCTGCAGAGCTGGGGAGTCTTGCAGCTGGAAACTCCTCTCAGTTCTCACTCCAGCTGCCTGTTCCATGCTGGCAGCAGATAGTCTAGAAATCTGTGCCTCACTCACACACAGGGGAAATGTCTCTACAGAGCATCTCTCCAGCTATTCGGAGCAGAGACCAAGCCTAAATGTGGCAGCTGATATACAGAGAAGAGTTTCTGAGGAAATCAGATAATAGAATTAAAGAAGGACAGTGTGGGGTAAAATCTCACTTTACCATGAGGTTAAGGTGAAGCAAGTCGTGATTATTTCTGGCATTTTCAAGGTATCAGCTCCTGCATGTAGAGCAAAAAATGTAGAAGCATTGAGAGCACAGATCTGAATTAGGGTTATCCAGCCTTCTAAATTTCATCACTAAGATTATTCCCTAGGGTGAATGCTGTGGGCACTGAGATACTGGTTCACTGAACTGAAATGACACAATTTTACAAATAGCATGTGCCTGAACTAAAAAATGGCTGATTTTTTCTCTTTGCTATAATATTTTCCATTGGGAAATGCCAATTCAGCAAAATCAACCCATTTCACAAGAATATCTATTTCATTGACACTCCTATTGAAGAACTGTATAAATTAGTCATTTCAATAAGGTCAAAGAAATAGACAATTTTGACTTCTAAAATACTATAATGAAATCATTGTGTTGACAAAATCAAAACAAATCATTTAAACCTTACCAAAACAAACCTATTTTAAATATACCTAAGTGGAAACCTTTTACAAAGCCAACTGAATGTTTTCAGTTTTCCAGGAAATCTTTGCTACTTAATATTTTTAATTCATTTTGATACAGAAAACAGAACTGTCAAATATTAGAAGTATTAAAGTCTAAGAAACTATTGTTTCATGGTCTGAAGAACTATTCCAAGAGGAGAAAGCATTAAGACTGCAAGAAACTAGTAGTAGGACCACAACAGTTTAAAATTATTAATGTTTGATTTGGCTTTGAAAGTGACAATTTCTCAGAAAGTGATGGGCCATATACACCAGGTTTCTCTTTATTGTGTGGTTTGTAAAATTCTCCATGCTCCCAACGACTGACAAACCCAAAATATTTTATCTCTTAATTAAGAGATAAAGTTAAATAAAGAAGTAAAGTTAAATATTTACCTCTTAGTTAAAAGATAAAATGATTTACCTTCAAGAAAGAAGGTAAAATAATATGGACTTTAAGTAAGAAGCTGTTGCAGATAGGAGTGGAAGGTCATGAGGGTCACTTAAATAATCACCAACAAAGTACCAGGAAAAATGTCTTGTTCACGCCTCTTTCTGACCTCCCTTCCTGCTAATAGAGTTGTATACAATTTCAGAGTTCTGTCCACATTTATAATTTTAGTTTTGTTGATAATTTTTCATGGAACCCTTTGGAACCATCTGTGCAAACTCTGTATTTTAAAGCACTGAATACTGAGTCAATATTCACTGAAAGCGACAGTGATGTAGTAAATAAACATCTTTTTACTGTTTTTCTCAGAATGTACTTTCATGTAAAAATAAATTCTAACACCCTTTGGCTGTGGAAATAGCCCTCATCCCTTAAATCAATAGATTTCTGTCTTGTTCACTCTGCAGTCAAGCCAGACTGAACAATATAACACCTGCAGAGGTGTGGACGTCTTTCATCTGAATAGGATTTTAACTTCAAAGTCTCCATTTGACTCTTTAAATGCTTAGGGTTCCATTTTCAGTTTGTAACAAACTGCAGAGAGTTGGTGACAGAAAAAAATCACAGTTTAATTCCCAGTTATTCCCGTTTTGCCACTTACTTTGCAATGCACCTGCAGAGAGCTACAGCCTCTCTCCACCTCGCTGAGCACCCCGGGGGAGCAGCTCTCAGCACAGCTTCTGCTGCAACTGCAGTAAAGTCTGGCAGGGAGAGGCAGTGAGGTCTTTCAGCCCCTTTCCTGCTCAGCTCTGTTGAGGGAATTACAGCCTGGTCCCAAGGTTCACAAGGCAATTTAACAAATAGATTCCAGATGGCCAAACCTGTATTTTTACATGCAGCATCTGGCACATACATGGAATGTTATGCAATCACACAACAAGTAACAAAATGGCCTTTTTTTTTTTTTTTTTTTTTTTTTTTGCTTGTTTGTTTTACACAGGTGAGTAAAAACCAAATCAAACTGCACTGTCATGAAAATTAATTTTTCCCTATGTTCTGTGGAGTTTTTAAGTCCTCGCCATAATTATAACCATTGCAGTGTTAAGGACTTGTTGACTTCTCATGTAAAATATCAACAAACATTCAATACTGGGAAACATAAAATATAATAACAAAGAACCACTACTCTACCCTGATGGAAACACTGATTAAAACAATCTTGCTTATGTTTCACACTTAGGATGAAAATCCATTGTATTGATTTTCTTGTAAAAGAAGAGAAGCTATTTTGACAAACGTGTGGGTATCCAATATTACTGGAAGACATTTCTGAAAGCACTTAAGATTTTTAAAGTAGAAAACATTTGAGTGAAAATTAAATGTAATGTTAAAATGGTCAGGGAACTTTCTGAGAATATTGTAAAATGAAATAAAGCTAACATAGTATCTTGGACTCTGAATGATACAGACAAGTACCTGAAGTGTGAGGCAATGCCTTCAAATGTAGTGTATGTTCATACACTATGAATGTTTAGGTCCCATTCATTCCCATTTTCCAGGACTGTTCATGTCTTGTAGATCTTGATTTCTTTAGGGACCACAATTCAACCTGAAGTTACCTGAACCCAGGCAGACTCAGAGGAGTGTCTCTGCTCTGAGAAGAAAAGCATTTACTTCCATCTTGCTCTGCACAGATCAGTCAGTTTTGGTGAAGCCTATGAGAGATGCCTGAGGTTGTGTTAGGTATTTCCCACATGTGGTTGGATCTTTCCCACATGGAACAATTTGAGTGTGATGGTTTTCGTTACACATGAAGAGCATGAAATCCTAGAGGACCTCCAGACTGTGGTCTATCCTTGGAAAGATGAGAACAATGACTTTTGGTCAGGACACCCATTTTTGAAACAATAAAATTTACCATACAAATTCTTTTTTCCCCCACTTAGCACCAGCAAAATTAATTTCACAGCAAAAGCAGTGTAAGTAATACAAAGCACAGAGTAGAACAACAGCTTTTTTTTTTTTTTTTTTTTTTTAAATACATAGCTTTAAAAAAAAGTACATATTCCTGATATAATATTTTTGGATGGCATCCAAAAAAAAAACATCTCTTGAACTTCACTACAATCTTAGAAAGTCCTCAAAATTAGAAAATATACTAAGCAAATGGTTGATTGGGAAGGGTTAGCAGCTATGTCTTGCAGATCTCCATAACACACAGGATGTAGATAACAGGAGAACAAGTTTGCATGAGTACAACCAGATATTGCCAGAATATAAACTTAAATCTAAATCACGAAATTAATGCTCAAAATTTCTGTGCCTGTGATTTGATTACAGCAGTAGACATAGCTCTATTCCAATTAGAAATTTGCACAGATTGAGAATTTAATTGTAAAAATACGTATAAATAGTGTTCCATAATAGTTTTCAACTATATTAAGGTACCATTGTTACTATGGTGGGCTGACCTTGGCCACCCTCCAGACACTGACCCAGCCACTCTTTCCTTCCTCCTTTTCAACAGGACAGGGGGAGTAGACAAGTTGAGGAGTCTCATGGGTTGTGAGATAAAGACAAGGAGATCCTGTAACAATTACTGTCTCAGCTGGAACATACTTGACTTGGGGAAAATTAATTTAATTTCTTGACATTTAAAATATGTATGGATAGTGAGATACATAGAAAAAAACCCTAAAACATTTTCTCTCCTCCCCTTCTTTCTGGGCTTAACTTCACTCCTTCATTCTTTGCTCTTTGACTTCATTCAGTCCTGAGCAATGCAAGGGGGATTGGGAACTGCAGCTACAATCAGTTTATAACAATTACTCCCTGATTCTCCTGCTTCCTCACACTCTACCCCTGCTTTTTTATGAACCTCTTTGTGTAGGCTGCAGGTCTGGCCAGGAGCCTGCTCCACTGTGGATTCTCCACTGGTTTGCAGATTCATTCAGGAATTATCCATCTGCTGAACTGTGGCATCCTCCATGGACTGCAGTGTGGATATCTGCTTCACTGTGGTCTCTAGGGGCTGCAAAGGCACAACCTGCTCCACCTCAGCCTCCCCGTGGCTGCAGGAAAATCTTGGATCCGGTGTTTGGAGCACCTCCTCCTCCACTGGCCTTAGAGTATGCAGGATGTTTCTCACATGCTTTTTTTTTCCACACTCTTTTCTCTCACAGATTGCCATACAGCATTTTGCACTTTCTTAGATATGTTTTTTTTCCAGAGGTACCACCAGAATCACTGTTAGAGCTGGCTGGAATCTCTGGCATGGGGCAGACCCTGGTCTCTTCTCACACAGATCAGCTCTGCTACCAATACCAACACCTGTACAATGAAAATGAAAAAAACCCCAAACCAAACAACCAAATAAATAAAAAAAAAACCCAAACTAAAACAAAAAACCTGATGCCTCCTTCCTGAAAAGTAGAAAATTGTTATCAATTAGCATTTTCATGTCTTCAGTAAAAACTTCCAGAAAAGAGATAATTTATGACATATTGATCCTTCCTTCCTTCCTTCCTTCCTTCCTTCCTTCCTTCCTTCCTTCCTTCCTTCCTTCCTTCCTTCCTTCCTTCCTTCCTTCCTTCCTTCCTTCCTTCCTTCCTTCCTTCCTTCCTTCCTTCCTTCCTTCCTTCCTTCCTTCCTTCCTTCCTTCCTTCCTTCCTTCCTTCCTTCCTTCCTTCCTTCCTTCCTTCCTTCCTTCCTTCCTTCCTTCCTTCCTTCCTTCCTTCCTTCCTTCCTTCCTTCCTTCCTCTTTAGTGCTCACAAGACTTTTTTTTTTTCTTCTTCCATTTATCAAAAGAAAAAGTTGATATTTTTTTCTTCCCTGTGATTAGAACCATAAAATTATGTCTTGAAACTCTCTATTCATTCTATTCTGTATTCTGCAAAGGTTTCTAATTAGCTCAGTGGCTGAAGTTATAAAATTCACTAACAAAATATAGGGGGGTTCATTATTTAGTTTTCATAATTAGAGGTCACAAATCTTTGGAATAGTAACAAACAGAAACAGCTGTAGAGCATACCTATATGGCACAAGAAGCATACAGCTCAGATACACTGGAAGATGTTGACATAAAAAATGTACATAAATTTGAAAAAATGCATTTGCAGAAGGAAGAGCTAATAAAGGCTGATGGAAAGAAGGATACCACTCTGGCTTTACCAAAAGATAACATAATTCTACGAACACATAAGTCCTTTTTTCTAGGTACAATATTAATAAATACATTCGAACAGAACAAGAAGTGAAAAGTACTTACTGGCCTATTTATATCTGTGACAATAATAGCTCCAAAAGTGCCCCCTCTTTGTGGTACTTAAGTATACAGTGTTTTGATATCTGTGTAATTAATGAAATTATTTTCAGTAGATAATGACTCGTAAAATAATTCAATTATCAAGAAGGAGAAGGAGAAAAAGTTCTACACAAGGAATGGAAAAAATAGGCTGATGAAGGAAGAGTTTAAAAATTACAAACGTAAAAGAATTCATCTTTCTAGCTTCTCTGCTTGACTGATTTTAGAGGTAAAGAGTTGCAGTAGTTGGCCTTGAAAACCTAAAGAAAACTCATCTCAGCTTTCCTTTCAATTGTGTATCAAATAGGATCAGTTCTTAATTCCAGAATAGGTGAAAAACCTGTTTTGGCTATGATATATGCAGAGAGTCAGTTATTTGGGAAGTGATGGTAGCATTTGTTCTGTATTTTAGTGTGTCTGGAAAAGTGCACAGTGGAACTGTAGTCTATAACTACAGCCTCCTCAGTAGTGCAGCTAATTAATAGCAATTCATTATGTCTTTCATACTATATAAAACTTAACTTTTCTTCCATGAGCCAGATGCACTGCTCAAGAATCACTCAGAGCAAAAGGTTTTTACACTTTTAAACCTCAATGCCTAAGTTCTAGCTCATCAGCATTGTATGACTTCAACATGTGTGCACTTCAATTGGTTCCAAATGCCTTTTAAAAAAAGTTGTTTTTTTTTTAACTGCATTTATTTGATTGGAGTTGTAGAGGTAATTTAGCAGCAACCTTATGCTGCTATTTTTAGTCTCACTTTAGATTAAAACTAACCTTGTTCATTCAAGCAAATCTACACCTCTAGATTGATTATAAATTGGATTGGTGACAGTAACTATTCTTTCACTGGCAATGCTGAAAAACTAGAAAGGTGCAAAGAGCAAAATTTTCAAAGTGGACTTGGATGTGTATTTGTCTTGTTAGGTGCCACTGGCAATTATAAAATCCAACTTACTTGCTACCTGCAACCCTAAATTTCTGTTCATGAAGTGAATGATTGAAGAGGTTTTATGCTTAGTTTCTAGCTAAGTTTGGGACTCATTTGCAAAAAAATATACTTATTATTTCACTTTCCTACATACTCTGATTCAGAAGGCTTTCTCAGAGCTTCTAAATGTGCATAAATAATGCCAAAAAAATACTTCTCAATACATAATTAGTGTTGTATATGAAATATGAAAGATCAGATGAAATTCTTTTCTTTAATCTTTCATCTTGAGTATGAACTTGTACTTCAGTTTCTCACATCTTCCTTCCTTGTAGGTAATGCAGAACAGGCAGCAACATATTTATTCTTACTCTAGTCTACTTTATGCATGCTAAAGTATTTGCTTAGCCAGAAAATAACAATGACTCTGTGGACAGATGATTAGCACAATCACCAGGGTTCCAGATCCTCATTAACATCCTCCTCACTGCAGAGAAGTTTAACAAGACTTTGCCACGCCATAATATACCTCAAAGAGACATATAGATTCAAGTCATGCATAAAAGCATGTTTCACATAGCTGAAATGAATATTAAAATCAATAGAATATGGGAAACAAAACTCTTAATTAGGAGAAATGTCTGGCAAGACTCTCCAGTGTCCAAAGTGGGAATAATGTTTTGCAGCCAGAAAAAAACTTCTCTCTAGAAGTTAGACGTCAAGATATTGCATTAATCAGACTCTGCCCATGGTCTTTCCTGGCAGTTAGCCCAGGTGACTCTCTAGCAAGCATATAGATTTACCTGAGCCTTATATGTAGGTGCCTGTCTCCTGTTGTCATAAAGTATGTATCCATATACATTTATCCACACACATTGTATATTAATCTTTAAACATATATCATCAGGTCCCTGAGGGCACCACCAGGTCTTATCCCTGACCAGACCCAACTGCTTCCCACCCCCCATAAGTCCAGGAATCCTCTTTCAGCCTGATCAGGAGTCATCAGTCCCTGCCTCAGCCTTGTGACTGGATTGCACGTTTTTCATCCTCTCTCTGGCCCTGCCTCCCTCTTGACTCTTCTCTGCAGGAAGTTTATCTCCTCAGGTGCCCACCTCCTTTTGCCTCTTGCTGGTGCCTCTGAAAGACCCCTGGCCCTGGCTTGTCACTTGCCATGTCTGGGGTTGTCAATGACCACATAGTGCTGCCTTCTCTGTGGGTCTACCCACCCTGAAATGAGCACCTCTTACGATGGGGTCACCCTTGGCCCCCAGCTCCCTGTCCTTCTCTGTGCTATTACGTTTATATATCCTATGAGATTATTTGACAGTTGTGTATTTCACAAAGTACATTACCAGGATATTGTGACACTTAGTAAGTTTAAAGTAAATTCCTGTTGGAATTATAGATCCAGCTGCTTGCTGAGCAATAAATCCACCCAAGTGTCTCAGAGAGGGCAAAAAAACCCCAACTGATCCCTGGCCTGGGGAGAGACAACACCAGGAAGCAGATGTTTGATTTCCAAATGAAGTTCTTGATTAGGAGAACAATTTACTTGTATAGAGTACATCAGCAAGTCATCACTTGGAGAAAAAATGAGACAGAAAACTCCCTAATCTTGAACTGACAGAGAGAAGCTTGATATCTGGAGTGAGTTGTTGGAATATTTCTGAAACATGTTCTTAAAAGGCAGAAAGTTATAGGCTTCTGGCCGGAGTAAATGGAAAACACTGTTATTTTTCATCACTTCTTAGACACCTAAGCATGACCAAGTATTTTAAAGATATCATTGACTTAACCTGCAAGTTTGTTCTTTTTGACTGGAAATTGCACTTAAGCACAACAGTTGTGCAAATTTTTATCTTAAGCATGTAGGATATGTAGCAAGATTACCATGTCCTGGGCTTCAGGGGTTATGATCACTGTTCTATAAAGAACCACTGTGATATTCCTCACCACTGGATAGCTGTCCCTGAAGTTTAGCAGCTAAATCTGAAAACATCTTGATTTTCCTACAGGTGCTGACAGTAAATTATAGCTGCTTCAGACAACCTTTTCCCCTTTCCCTTCCCTTCCTTTCTTTGTGTGATATTGGAAGGTTTTTTTTGGTGTACCAAATTAGTTTGATTTTTTTGTCTTCTAAGTATACATTTCATAAAAGTTGCATCCTTTACAACAAAGACAACAAAACTGACTGTTAAACAATCAACCAATACTTCTATAAAATATTTGGCTGTTCCCTAAGTGGATTAATTAAACTGCATCAATCTCACTCAAGTCATTAAAAGTGTCAAAACCCACCATGTTAGAAAAAATACTCCCTTGCAGGCTAAAATCTCAAACATACTCAGTATATGCCTCTATAAAACTCAAGTATCTACCACAGTCCCCATAATCAGTGCCACTTCTGGTTAAAGTCATGTTTATTCTCCCACATGCAAAGCCAGTGCTGCCTGTAAGCACTGATGACACCAGTAAGCATCTCAGAGCTCATCTCAACCAGAAACTCCAGTTCTCCAAATCAGTCTTGTCAGTGGCCTGAATCAATAGCAGGTATTAAATACACCTCAAGAAAGAATCTTCCTAAAGCACTGCCAAACATCTGGTTACATTACTCCAGGAAAGTTATTTGTCTAGACCTGAATAATTTTTTTAACCAGAGACAGACCTTTTCTTTGCCTGTCATTCAACCCTGGCTTACCTAAAGGAGTTGCCTTCTGAAAAATCTTGGCTAAGGCACATATCTTGTGGCAACAAGACACTTAGGAAGTGGGCATTACAAAGACTTCATTGACTTGGACCTACAATATTACTTCCCCTAGATTGCTTGTTTTCCTTAGGTATGTATAGCAGTGAAACTCTGAGCTTCATCTGGGAGCACAGGAAATTACTATGACCATTGAAGTTTCTGATGCCTGAAACCTTTGTTATGATATTCTCCAAAATATGGTTCAGAAATATGCTTTGTGACCTCCATGGATCATAAATTTCACTCTGCCTGAAAAAATGGAATAGCTGCTTATTTGAAATGTTTCTGAAGTCTCTATCATCCTACCTGCTTTTGCAACTAAGGTAGGTCTACAGTTCTTTTTGTTCAAAGCTACTCCCCCTCTACTCAAATATAAAACTTGTATATTCTGGTGATGAAATATACTGCAGGCCATTGTGGCCCTCCAGTCAGTTACGTGAAGAGAACAGTAGCCCTTCTTCACATTTATTGTTATTTGCTTCAAACTCTCCTGGCACTTTACAGGCAATAGAGAAAGCAATGAACCTTATTTTCTGACAGGTCTGCAGTTTTAGGGGCTTTGTTTTTTTAAAAGAAAAGTTTGGCCTCTGCAAAAGCAAAGATATTCATACGTATTTTCTACTCTGTTCTGGCTGTTGGTTCCAACATACACAATAAACGATGCAGATGTGACAGAATGTTAAAACTTACTAAAATTTTTCTTATCATTTAAACCTTGCTTTTTAATACATCACTCTGATGTAAAGCTCAGGAACTGCTGGCTAATAGATAGATATATAGAAAATGTTTGAGTTGTGGTTTCTCTTGTTTAGTTGGCTGGTTTTTTGGGGTTTTTTTTGTTTGTTTGTTTGTATAACTGGGAACTGGTAAAATTACAGAGTAGAAAGGTCTCAATTTACACAGTACCTGGTATTTGCATATCACCTAATTAAGCACTGCTGTTTCATGGTTCTGTTTCTTATTTTCAGTCAGATGATCAATGAATTCCTCTTTTAAAATTATTGGCAACAAATTTTAAAATATTTTGCGTCAAAACTGGATAGAAATATGTTGGTTTAGGAAGACAAAGAATGTGCAGTGAAGGATTAGAGGAATGACAAAGTTGAATAGGCACAATTCAGTTTTTAATGCTGCATTTAATAGCATTCTCAGCTGTTAAATTCTGGCAACCAGTTGACCTGTATGTTTATGGTTCTCTTTAACATTAAGAAATAGGAAAAAAGACAATGTCTAAGTTCAAAAGTAGATCATTACTATTAACCTGGAGCTGTCAGAAAATGAAGTCAATAAATCTTAAATTTAGCATTATGCATTGGGTCAAAATGAAATGAACTTAGTGAGATACTTCTGATTTTAAGGTATTTGGACACAAGCTTTGTTTCCCTGGTTTTATTTTGTCCTCAGAAAAAAACTTTTATTGTGCATGTGAGTGTCTCCATATGAATTAAGTCAGGCAGAAAGTACAAATCAGTGACTTTGAAACAGCAGCAGTCTCTCCTGAAAATGACAGGACCTGGGGACATAAAAGTCTCTGAAGACCCACACTCATCTTCAAGCACTGCACAGAATTCTTTAATGATTTTTCATTGCAGGTATATACTTGATATGATGACTCAAAAAAACGATTTGGTGACTGGAAGAGTAGACTCACTAAATATACTGATAACGTCACAAAATCGTAAGTTCCAAGGCAGAACATCTAAAATTGACTTGAGAATTATGTGGCATACTTCCTAGTACCATACACCCAAGTAGGATATTAAAGAAATCAAAACAGGGTAATTCATAAATCAGCTCAATCAGATCATGATGTTTTTTAAACAAATCACAGGATGGTTGGGATTCTTGACATTACGAAATTAATGTGAATTATTCCAACAGAAGAACTGCCCCAAACTCAGGGTGTGTTGCAAGTGTTCTCAGAGTGCCCAGTAAGATTTTACCTTCTCAATAAAATAAAACATTATTAGGGCTGCACTAATTATCTGTATGCTTTCACTTGCACATGATTATACTCTTTAAAGCAAAATAGCAAAAAAGACACTTTGCTGTGTCAGGATAATGAAAACATTACATTCAACTCTAGAACTCTAGTCCCATTTTCTTTCTTTCTTTTTTTTTTTTTTTTTTTTTTTTTTTTTTTTTTTTTTAATGGGGAATGCTATAGCAATCTTTACTAATGTTAATAGGCAGCAAATAGACTTAAAATAACATGTACCCTAAGGATTTGCATTAAAGAACAAGCTTATGCCTTTTTCACCCTGGAGGAGGTGTTAAGTCTGTGGGTCACTGATTCAGCAAGAGTGAAACAGGTGACCTGAGCACTGACTCTTGCAACAGAGAGAGAGGATAAAGAGGAACTTGTTAACCTCTACAGCACTTACTACTATATACAAATTCCTGAAGCTGATGGTATTCAGAGCCTTTCCAATACCAGAGAATTTTACTTCCCTTAAAATTGGAATTTGGGTCTCTAGCAAGAGCTCAGACCTTTTAGACCTTTTTTTTTTTTTTTTTTTAATTTTTTTTTTTCTCTTGCCCAAAGGCTGGTTTAAAAGGCTAACAAGAGGGAATAACCACCACGTTGCTGTCAAAAGTATTAACTGACTATTTATGGTTGAAGTGAGCACTGGGGCCTTTGTGTCCTGGGCATGCTTCCCACAGCTCTCTGCTGTTTCTGGGGGCATGAACAGGGTTTTACTCACAAGTGTTTCCAGTGAGGATAAAGCTAAAAGTATTTATTTTAAGTTAAGCTTCCTTTCCACTTGCGAAATTTACATTTCTTCCCCTGTCCATTAAATTCCTCAGGTTTCTGAAAATATGGTGGTGAAAATATAACCACATTCTCTTGTTCCTTTATGGCCTCATGTGAGATATGAGACACTACATGAAGGGTCTTTTGAGATATTCCTTCCTTTAAAATTCTTCTTTGGGTGCAGACAGGAAATAAATAAAATTGAAATCTACCTACATCTATTTAAATTTCCCAGAGCCTCTAAATCAGGCTCCATAATGGTCTGGAAAACTCATTTTAAGTAAAACTGGATATTTACTCATTATGATCTTCCTTTTTTCAGAGAATAAAAATAGCTGGAAAATGAGTGAAGAAAAATCTTGCTCTTTTTCTGATCTTGACATCATAAAACCAAGGGTGCTAATTTACCTCTTCCACAGTAGAAAACAGTGTTTGGAGTAGCATTTTGGAAGTCCTCACCTCAAAAGTATTGATGATCATTCTGAAGAACCACTAGAACCGAGGCTCAGAAACCCCTTGAGTGTAGTCATCAGAAAATTGTTTGTTGGCAGAGTTTATACTCAAAAAAATATTAAAAACTTAATTTTTAAAAAATTAAAAAGTGAACAAAACACAACCCTAGTGGCTATGAGGAATTCAAGCAACAGTTTTAGATGACTAAAAGGTAAAAGGGTAAAAAATGAAACACTGAAATAGCTCATTTTGGTAGTTTCAAAACACATTTTCATACACGTAGAAGTGAAATAACTTTGATGAACAGAAGTATCCCTAGGAAATCTAATTAAGAAATCCAGTCTCATCTTCTCCACTTACCTAATTCAAAAGAGAGCCTTTGACCAACTTTTCTCACAGTCTCAATGATTTCTTTTAATACTAGCCTGTAAGCATCTTTATGTGAAGTATATCAGTTTCAACATAAGCTATGCAAGCAACTCTTACTGCCTAATTGGTAGTTGCTGTAAGGGAGAAGAAGGCTTCAGAGACAAGAGAGAAATGTAGCCTCTGTGACAGCAATATCCCTGTCTAATAGGGAGAAGACTTGGTTGGAAGTTGAAAGGGAGATCAGCTCCATTTTTCTGGTATGACGTGGGGTCTATTAAATTAACTATGTGGACCTAAACTTTTGATTTCCCTAGAGATGACTTCTAGGGAAAAAAAAACCCAAACCAAACCAAAAACAACAACAAAAAACCAACCAAACATACAAACAAACAAACAAAAAAAGAAACAAAAAAACCCAAACAAACAAACCCCTTCCAAAAAAAACAAAACAAAACAAAACAAACCCCATGATATAAACCATTAACTTTTAAATGAGCTGATGATCAAGAAGCAAAGTTTGGAGTGAATCTGAACTGACCCTTTTTTTCTCTTACATTCTACTAAGCTCTTTATGAAAATTCCTACCATAAGCCTAACTTCTACCACCAGTAATCATAATTTTTATTTTCCAGAGGGGGAAAAAAATCCATTATTTTCCTTTAAAATTAGAATATCTAAAATCTGATAGTTTTAGGTCAGTTTTGTTTAAATGTTTATGTAGCTTCGAATTGTTTTATTATTATAAACCTCAGAGTGCTGGGCTTTGCGTTTGGGTGAGAAAATTATTCATTTTATGGTCTTTCTCAGTTCTTCCAAGCAGGGAATCCCATTATTTTACTCTAATCCCCAAAAAAGGATGACTTACTTCCTTTCACATGGAGTTAGGTAGTTAAATTCTGAAGGTCAAAGTAACCCTGGCCCTGCTCAGTCAGAGGCTGGAAAACACTAGATGAAACATTAAATGTGACTCAGTGTTCTTTTTATAAGGAGCTAATGCCAAGAGCAGAACAGTGGGTGTAGGTACTTACTGTGTTCAGGCTTCAGTAAGTTTCATCGTGATAATTAATTCATGAGATAAGGAAGGTATACATGATTAAGGTCATTTCATCACCAAACAAAAAAGTGAGGAGAAATCTCTTAGTCCTGGTGTTCCTTTATAGGTTTCTATTTATAAGTCCAGGTTCAGAGGGGAGTCTGGAAACCAAAGGCTGTTTTGATGATTTGTGCAACATGTCTTCAAATGAAGAAGTGAATATGATGGAAAGCTCCCTAGGGGTTTTATTCTGCCTGCAGGCATAACCTCTTTCTTACTTGGATTTAGTTCCAATTAACTCTTCTTCAGCTATGTGCTGAGCTCAGCCAGACACCAGGCCAGTCAGCAGCCTTCAAAAGTTGTGACAAATAAACAGATTTTAATATAATCTGAATAATGTACCAGACCTCACCATATCCCAGCCTTTCTTTAGTCTTTGGTTGCTAACCATGGGTATAATGATTCAGCACTACTCTGTATTTTTGCATGGGTATTAATGCTCCAACACAGTGTCAGCAAAAGGTACCTTCTCTAATCTGACTGTATTTTGCATTAATTTTTTCCATGGCAGTGAATGGATCTTGAGACATTTCATTTTTACGTTCTTAAGGTCCACTTTGGTTTACTTTCTATCTTTCTTTAGTTTTACTAACTAACATCTAAATCAGTGTATCCCCAAGACATGTAAATCACTTATTACCTTTATAGTCAAATACTCTATCTATATGTATTGCTGTAAAAAGGGTTTGACCCATGCAACTAATTTAAATGCAGACATAAAAAAAAAAAAAAAGGTTTATTCAGAATAAGGTGCCTCTTTGAATCTATTTGAAAACTTCCCAGAGCTGACCTGAGACAAGGAACATCTTTAAATGTTATCTCTAGACATGATCTGATATGAAAATACATTTAATCTACTATCACTTGAAAGTAAGCTTCTCTTTTACTTTCATAAGGCTGTTTGGTATGTCAGAAACTGTGATAAAAGACACTGTCTAGGTTGAAGCTATCTGCCAAAAAATATCAGCATCTCATTCAAGAAGAGCATGATGATGAGACAAACTTCTAAAAAATAAGCTCAAAACTCTAATCAGGAGGGTGCCTTAGGGTACCTCAATGATTCGTACTTATTCTGTTAAATGGAGTGTGAAACTGGACAGGTATTCATAATACAGGAAAGAGAACCATCCCAGAAATTACTGCAGAATTCCTTTAATACAACCATCATGTTCCCATAGGGAACATGAAAGTTCATAAATTTTGTGTGAATCTGTCAGGAGTCTGGGACAAATCATTACAGATTTCCTCAGTACATATAGGCTTGTTTTTCTTTCATTGGTTATCATCTGAGAGGGTCCTAAGGAACCTATGTGATATCCTATTTCTGCTTACATACCAAGTAGGATGCAGGGAAGTTACTGATCTAGTTACAGAGTCCTATTGTTCTCAGGAAAAACAGAATGGAAGATGAGGATGACATTCCTCCATCCAAGAACATCTTATTTTAGTAAGTAGTCTAAGACACCTCTTCTCTCCAAAAACAAACAAAAAAACCCAATTATTTTTGCCAAACGCATGGTACAAGATAATATTGACCTAGAATTGTAATAATGGTAGCAATTTCCAAGTATGTTGGTTACTGCTAGAAAGGTCTTTTTTCTACTTTTTAAGTATTACAAAAGAATGCAAAAGAGTATAGACTGAGTTTTTTATTGGCTTTTGTCTAATATAGCAGCAAGGATATTATATGATGAAATGGGGTCAAAGAAAAACTTCAAGGAATCATAGAATATTAAGACTTTGACAATTCATGCAGACCAAGTAACACCTCAGATGCCTGCAGAAGGTAACTTAGGGGAGATCCCCACTGATATCCTATAAAAATGTAATTTTCTAAGCAATGTGTAGAAGTTAAATGCACTTCTATGAAAAGGGGAAGGTAAGAAACAGTAAAGTTTAAAGCTTCAAGGTCTACCTTTTTCTTTCTTTTTTCTTTTTTTGCCTTTGGTTCTATTTACAATTACACTGTTCTCATAAGCAAGTAGATGACATTAGTCATGAACGATTATGGAATCTACTAAAAGTGATATTTCAGTAGCCAAATCACAGAGCATAATTTATCTACTGCTGCATATACTATATTTTCTAGGTCTTATTAGTGCTCAGTATCCTCATCAATAACCTGAAGAAGTGTTAAAATGACACTGGTCAGGAAGGGTACTCGGGTCCTTGGGAAGACAGCCTCAGAGGCCAAAATAATCTCTGCAGTTTGCCATGATAATCAGTTGTAAAGCCCTGATAGTAATGATAAAACCAGACAGTACCTACTAGGAAGACAAGTAAAGGAGAACAAGCTTGCACTAAGAGATAGCAAGTGAGCACTAGTTGAAATGGAAAGGCCTCTGCTGGGTAATATACATTGATTTCACAGTGGCACTTAGGAAAAAGTAGACTCAAAATGACAGTGTTGGAATCCCTAAAAAAATGAGAAAATTTGACTGTGAAGATAGGTTAAAGGATTTTGCCTCTGATTAGAAGAGACTGCAACTGAATTTTCCAATAAAAAAGGCTGTTATTAATGAGCATGATCAATTGTTCTTTATGTCCCCTGAATGCAGTGCATTAAGTATTCTGCTTAATTTACAGCAAATTAAATTTTGAATACTTCAGGAAAACATGCTTCTAGCTTTAAGGATAGTTATATCTGAGCAGGCTGTTTTATAAGCTGCAGAAACAGTATAATTTAAAAAAAGTCATATGAGCTTCTGTAAGGGACATCCTGGCCATACTGGAATTGCCTCAAAATGAGGAGATAAATTATCTTTTGAGATAAAGGTGGAGCTGGATTTTTGATGTGTTCTTTTAGTTTGGTTTTGTTTGTTTGCTTGTTTGTTTTTTGCTTAAGAAGGTTTCTATTTAAAATATAAAAGTTAGTTTTTCCAAAAAGCTTCCAGTGTTTTTCCATTATGGTTTTTGAGGGTAAAAACATCCCATCCAGCTTATCAAGCAACATGGGAGCTGTTAAGCTTATAAAAAAGTTCCTCTGTCTTGCTTAGCTATTCTTGATGCAGCTGTAATAATGAAGCCACTGTGCTAAACCAGGTTTTTCCTAGATCAGCTACTGGTAATCACGAATGTTAAAAATAACACACAGAAATATTCTAAATAAAAATATTAAAATAAAACATACAGATGATAAATTGTATAAATGGAGGCAAAAATTACCAACAGTTACCATATTAGAAACATTAAAGTGAAACTTAATCTAAAGGTAGTGTAGGACTGAGTGAAAAAAACAAATAATGATGTAAAAATTCTTTGAAAACAACAGAACAAAATATGTCAGCCTAAGAAACATTACCTGAGGAGGAATTATGTAGCCAGAACATAATGTAGTGAGAAGGGTACGAACAAAACTTGAAGGACATACTGGAAAAGGAAATAAAAAAGCTTTAGAACTACATGCAATTCTTACTTAGACTGTGGGTCATACTGAAGATATTTGAGAAGAAAATCCAGAAGAATAAATAAGGTTCTGACAAACACAAGGGTCCAACAGAAGAAAATGACTTAAAAAGATCCCTTGAGATAAAGCAGAAGAGAAGAGCTTCATGGTCACAGAAAAAGACCATGTCATATCCACCTGTAAATCTTGAAAACAGTTCATTAATGCATTGCTTAGTGTGAACAGAATAGGAATTAAGCAATAAAACTTCCCTATGCCATCTTAGTCACATAATAAGAGAACTCTTATTCTGATCTTGCTAGCTCAGAAGAAGAGTTATTATTATTTTATCCAAGAAAATCCTGGTGCTGCCTCTTTTTACGTTTCTATGAATCACAGAAAAAAATTAGCTACTTTACTTATAACTATAAAATATTTCCTATAGAGACTGCAGTGTTGCTTTAGGCAAATTCCAATACATTTGCAATACAATGGCAGTGAAGAAGTTTGCAGTACATTCCTCTGATAGACATAAAATTGACTTATTTCAGAAGATCTATGCTGCAATTGATATTAATTACATAAAACTAGGCTGCAGATGAGAAGATCAGTGGAATGACTGTCAGAAGTAAAAGCTGAAGGAAGTATTCACAAATTTAGGTAAAACAATAAATAAATAAATAAAAAACCTAACCCAAAAAAACAAAAGGAAAAAAAAAAAAAAGAAAAAAAAAACAACAAACAAACAAAAGCCAAAACAAAAAAACCAAAAAAAATCACAAAAAACCTAAACAAACAGAAATGTAACATCTGAGTAGGAAATGGCTATAGGTGAGAGGGTGGTAAGATTAGAATCATCCCATATTTCTAGATCAGTTCCTTCAGATAAGAATGAATATTCAAGAAAGGAGGTCTAGTAGTTGTAAGGAAAGGAAGATAACATTCAGATGATATTGCTAAGTATGAGGCTTATGGAAACCAGCAGTATAATAATTGAAAGGTAAAAAATAGAAAATACATACTATATCAAAATTGTGCTGATCAATAGATTATCACAAATGTAGGGAAAATGTAGGGAAAAATTTTAGTGTCTTCCATGGATACATGAACTATAATATTTTCCTCAGACGCTCCAAACCAGAGAAACTATTCAGCAACTATTGCATAAACTGAAGTAAATTCTTTCTTCTCTTACAAAAGAATACTAAAACCTCATGTAGAATATTTAATTTGATTTTTATTTTCTTGCATTAAAAATGACAGAGATATTCTGCAGTTAAAGCATCATAATTGATCAGGATATTCTAAGGACTCACTTGTGCTCAGTGTTAAGAGAAGCTGCAGTAGAATTCTGTGAGACTGAGAAATTACCAATATAGGCTATAGGGTAAAACCACAAAGGTTTTACATTGTATCAGGAACAGAAAACTCTGTATTTGGAAAGTCAAAGTGTCCATACATTTGGTAGAATGGTTATGTCATGTGGAACACCGTTGAGAACAGGAGCATTCAGAGAAGTTAGTGAAACAGTATTGAAAATAAACATGAACAAATTGTCTTGACTTCAAGAGAACTCTGAATTTAGACAATGTAGGCTGACAGGTATTATTATTGCTATGATAATTTAAGAAGATTTAAAATGTTTTACTCTATCACATTGGCAAATATAACAATAAGGCAGCAGACAGTCCTGTACCAAAATCCACTTCTGAAAAAATAATCTTTTAAATCACAGTACTGGAATATGGATTAAGAATTTGTTTAATTTGTTTTTATTTTCTTTCCACAAGTACATACTGCTGAAATGCTCAAAATTCATATTGTGCAATAACAAGCAGTAAAACAAAAGAAGCTGAACTAAATTACTTAACTACATTTTCTTGAAAAACCATCTCTGTTAATGTTTCTTCTCAGACAGAAAATGTGTTATTTAAGTTTCTGTCTTATCATAGATCCCACTTTCTTTTTATTGTGTCACAATTATTACACTTTAAGGAACTCTGTCTATGTTTTAACATCCATCATATTTTATTGTTTTGGGAAAAAAAATATCAACCGCACCTAAATTTTCAGTTTTGTAGAGAAAAATAATTAGGACAAACTTAATAAAGAAACAATATCTTCTGAGAGAACTACTGTAAACTGCAGAAGAGAAGAACCTAAGAAAAAAACTGTACAGCTACTTTTAGGCATCCAACTTAAGGCAAAAATTAGATATATTTTTACACCAGAGAAGTGGTCAACACTCTCTAGAACATGAAATATCTTCAGCTGAGAAGCAAGAAACCCTAATTGCTGTTGTATTTTGAAAAAATTATAGGCATCTGCAAAGGAGCACAGAATGTCATCTATACAATCTGAGTTCATCAATTTAGCTTAACTTCAGAAATGTATCATCAAATTTCACCAGTTTAGGTCTAGTCAATAATTGAAACCTACTTAAACAAAAATTCTGAATTTTAAAAAGTAAAATTTTTTTTATATTTTTTATTATAGTTAAAAGACTTGGGATTTTTTATTTATTCTACCTAGTACTAGGATTAGATCACCACTGTTGCCCCCCTCTCACAAGCTATTTTAGTATGAACTGGAAATATATAATAGCAAATCAATCCTATTGTTGATTTTTCATACAGGTGTGTCCTTTGAATACCAACTTTAAGGTTTCCATGTTCTCAGTCTTTTAATTTTATCATCACTTAAATCCAACATGTAAATGAAAGATTTTACCCAGAGAAGAAAAGATGAAGCCAGATGAACAGAGATTTAGAGCTTGAGGGAAAGAACTTGAAACATTGCACTTCATCTTTCGATGGGGCTTTACATGTTCAAAGTGCTGTATGAAAGTTCATTGGCAAAAAATGTCTCGTTTCATCCTTTCATGCTAATTACTGAGAGAAGTAGAAAAATGTGAGTAGCAGTAATGCAGATATAGACTGCAGAATATACTACTCTTCTGTGGATTTATTAGCATGAGAGTAGGAGAGAAAACTTTTATTGGAAATATTTGAGGAATGTAGAAGAAGCAGGAAGGCAAAATACTTTTCCAACCTACTTGAAGGTAACAAGGTGTAAAATCCAAATAAAACAAATCTGAATAAAAAAATAACAGACTGTGACATTTTTTAAAATTTTTTTTCAGTTGTCAGTGAAAGGGGAAATATTTTTGAAATGACGATCATTCTCATTCAATTTGTTGCCTGAATTCTGAAAACAGTAACTGTCTGTTGACACTTGTGAACCCCAATTAAATATTATTAATAAGTCATCTTCCATTATAACCCTGTTTGTTCCTCACAGTGAGCTTGTAAATTGCTCAAGCTTAGCACTGTGTCTTTCTCAGATGCTGTGCAGGGTGAAGGCTGTAATCGCTCAAATATTTCTTGGCATTTCTCTCTTCCCCTAGGCAGTCTCTAACTGGAATTTTAATGGGATTTTCCACTTGTTTGTTTTATTTGAGAAGTCTGTGGCACCATTTGTGTTTTGTTTTAGTTAATTTCCCTAGTAATTTTCTTTTTTGTCATTGACAAATGCAAAACTTCACAATACTTTTAAGAAAAACAACGGTCCATTTCCATGGAGAAAGTATTATTTTATCTGCTATTTTCTCATTCCACCAGTAACTAACAACTGAGAAAAACTGAACTATCTCCTAGCAGGAGGGCAAATAAGAATTAATTTTTCCTAATATGTATATAAAGGTAAAGTCATGTAGTTGATGAAAATCCTACCCCAGAAGTTGTATTTAAATGCTCCTAAACAAACAAAAAAAACCCCACAAGAAATTATGACCGTTTTAAGATAACGATCTAAATATTACTTAATAGTTTTCTTCAAAACAAGCATATTCATTAGATAAAAACTATCAGTTCCTATTCATCAGTCTTACATCTTTCAAAGCCACACATGTGGGAGATTTATTTAAATTTTCCATAACATGAATGCTTAGTCCAGCAGGATGTTGCTTTTCTTCCACCACCTTCTTTGAGGCTTGAAATCTTTGTAGTCTGGAATACTACTCGAAAACATAATTTGTAATTGCCTTCTGAAGTTCTAAGACACATGAAGAAAGTATATCCTAACAAAAGTCAGAATTGATTAAGAGAAGAATGCAGTCATGAGGAAACTATTTTTACCACATCTGATTTAAAAACATAGATGATGACTTAACAAAATGGAATAATAATTTGATGTTTTTTCACTCACAGATTCAAGGGTATGCCTGAACATGCAAACTGATGCTGTGGACACTGTGCAAACTGATATTGCAGACACAAGCTTTGCACATTCTCTCTTGCTGATTTCTCTGAAGATTTCTCTGGGAAAGAACTCTTTTCTAATTTTTTTTTTTTTAAATTTTTTTTTTTAATTTTCTAAACAGTGTCCATTTCAGCTTCCTGTATTACTTTGTTAGCAAGAGTTAATTGCTGCCAATTGCTCTGGTATGATTTTCCATCAATAATTCATAGTCTCTCATGACCTCTCCTAACACTGCAAATACACAGTGTATTTTGTTTAACCTAAGAGCTAACAACAACAGTTAGTTCTGTGTAAAGCCCCAAAACATATCTATGGTATATAAACAATAGATATAAAGCAGATATCTCTATGCATTTCATAAAACTGAATTTAGGATTAAAGTTTCTGTATTCTGCAATGAGTCCCCAGGTATGGAGATATCTATGGTCATTTCCTACAAAATTTTTTTCCCCTGCTAATTATCTCCATAGAACCAAATATTAATTTTAGTTGTGGAAAAGTATCAGATTGCATAGCAGAATAAAACAATGAATTTAGAATTTAAAATTTAAGCTTAATTCATCACAAAAGCCTTACATATGTTGCCTTCACTAATTTAAAGAAACCCACAAGTTCCAAGAGAGAGATACTCTCAGATTTGCAGGTAGCAAATACTGAATTATATTGGAATGTAGAAGACCGAATAACAAAAAAACCCAATATGTCACTTTGCATGTATTTTTTCTAATTAAGTAATATAAATTATGAATAAGTTTTAATATCTTTTATTCTAGGAGATTAAAAAATAATTCTAACCTCCTTAAATTTCTGCTTTGTAATTCTCTGTTTTCTGCCTACAAAATGTACTGGTATACTGAACTGAGCAGTCCTACTACTGTAGCAGAGTCAGTTTTCATTCAAGTGAAATTATTTATATACAGTATTTCAGTCATTTTGTCAAGAGTGAGCCTGAGAGCTTGAAAGATACAAAAACAAAAAATAAATGGGGATATTTGGAGGAGATAATCTTTGCTTTTATCATACATCCCATACTTGAATCTTACTGATGTTGCTAGCAAGGCAAAGGTCTCTATAATTCTCTGAAAGCAGACATTAAATATGTCAGACATAAATCAATTGAAACATTAAAGATATCTATTAAGATTTTGTTAATTCATTCACTTAAGAGAAGTGTACAGTGTAACTCTGTTGGAGAGGTGTTGCTGGCTTGGGGGGGGTTTTGTCCTCTTGGTACTGTAAGAGCACTGTTTCAAAGCAATGAAACAAAAATAGATAAGTATATTTCATTTTCTGGCATCTTCAGAGAGATTTATTTTTTAAAAAATATATATACTGTAAGACTCTGGATACTGTTTTAAGAAAATTCAAGAGACACATTTAGGACCTCATGTGACCATCAGTCTTACTGCCTGAAGTATCAAAAATTGGACATTTTTATCTTTTGGGGTGATTACATTTTCACTGTTTCCACATGGACTTTCTTGGACTACAGCACTTAGTCTATATGGATGATTCTGCAAAATACTAGATTTTAAAATACATGCAAGCCATGTTCAGGGTCAGACTGAATGGGGCTTTGAGCAACCTGGTCTAGTTGGAGGTGTCCCTGCCCATGAAGGGGGTTGGAAGAATGATCTTTAAGGTCCTTCCAACTGTTCTATGATTCTGTGATAACAAAATACATCAGACACCATTTAAAACAAGCATCACCCATAAGAAACTGTCAGACAGGGTATCTATTGGGAACCAGTATCATAAAAGGCCACACAATTTTGATCACAAAACTACTGAGATCTTGCATGCATCATTCTTGGGATTACAGCATCTGGAATAAAGCCAGTGGAACAACCCACAGTCTCGGAAATCATTAGTGTATTTTCCATTACTGGAGACATTAGCTAGGAGTGATTTTGCTCCAGCTCTGTGCTGTGCTTTGTGCCAGGACTTCTTTGCTCTATTCATTAAGCTGGTGACACAGGCAGTGTTAGCTCTGGCATTGTAGTTCTGTTTGCATTCAAAATTTTCTGTTCCAGTCAAAAAAGACAAGATGAGAAAGTGGCAGCATACTCATCGTCTCTCCATAACTTTCCATCCAAACTTCCCTGGGGAATGTGCAGGAGGAGGGGGACTTTCCAGCACACCACCAAAGCATGAATTGTTAAACCTGAAAACCAAGCTTTCATTCAGCTATCACATTTCTAAATCCTGTTATATCAGATGTAACTATGAAGAAAACTAAGGCATTGCTCAGGATCCACTCAAGCTGTCCTAGGCAGTAGCAATGGTTTGTTTAAATTTGTAGAAAACATATTCGGATGTCATCTGGATAAATCCCTGGCCAATGAGGGTGCAATGAGATGATTCAGCAGGTGGAGCTGATGTTGGCAGCACTAAGCTGAAGTCAGCACAGTATGGCATCACTTGCTCTGATTTGAAGATCTGAGACATAGTCTAATCAACAAAAAAAAAAAAAAAAAAAAAATAAAAAAATCCTCCTTGCTGTTCTTATGAAGTCCAGTCCTGCAGTATATTGATGAAAGTCACTGTCACCACAGTTCATTCTTAGTTATATCTGTACTAGTACATTAAATATGGCTAAGGCATAGTCTGCAGTACAGGCATAAGAGCATCTCTCCTAGATTGCTTTCAGGCATGGTTGTGCCAATTAAACCTGGCCTGAGTCGTGCTCAAGAGACAGCTCAAGCCAGAAAGACTTCCCAAACAGCAGACCATGTGGAAACACAAGAGTTTAGTTGCACAGACATAAACTGAGAAGTACCAGGGCCATAGAACAGGATGTGGCTATTTTATTTTAATATTACTACAGTCATAGTCACTAGGAAAATAAGCCACAAATCTAATTTTCTTTCAACTTTTCTCAACTTTGATGGTCTGGGATCTGTCATGTCTTTCTTTTGGCTCAGATTTCCATGCTAGCTGTTGCAGAAGCAGGGGTAGATTCTTGTCCATCTGCAAATGCATATTTCCAACATGCTTCTTTCTTTTTCAGGAGAACAGAAGATAATGAGATTGTACATCCCATGTATCTGTCCAATAATTAAATTGTGAAACTATTATTAACCATTTATATTCCATTCCAAGAAGTTCTAAAAACTCCTTTAAGTCTTTCAAAGGTCTTCTGAATGCTGACTTCTTCCTGTTCAGTGATCACATATGCCACCCCACCACCAACATGCAATTGTATAATATTCCTTTGGCAACTACAGCAACTGCTTACATTGAAAATTAATAATAGGAGGGCAACATACTTTTAGCCATCCTCTAATACGTATTTGCTGATGGAAATCTCAGAGGAATGGTAGCACTGTGACATGGTGAAACTCCTTGTGGCACATCAGGGGTTGCTCTTTGAAACTGAGGACTGCTGTGTTAAGTGGCCACTAGAAAAATTAACGGAAAATTAACTTTTTCACTTAGTACTGCTCCCCCAGCCTGAGAGCCAAATGATTTGTAATCCAAGGCACTGCTTTTAAAACAATAAATCAAACTGAAATTTCCCTTGGCCATCTTCCAATAAGCTGCTGAATATTAGTCGCCTCCAAAAACTGGAAATCAGAATCACTATCAATGCAGAAATAAATGTTAAATAAAAACAACATAGGGTGGGGACTGTGAGTAGGTTGTCTCTACCCATCTCTCTTACTGTCAAGGACATTTCAAAATCTTCTAAAGCACTGCACAAAACACACATGAAGATCCTGGAGTACTATGTCCAGTTCTGGAGGACCCACCACAAGGACATGGACCTGCTAGAGTGAATTCAGATGAAGGCAATGAAGATGATCAGAGGGCTGGAGCATCTGGAGCATCTCTCCTATGAAGATAGCCTGAGAGATCTGTGGTCATTCAGCCCAAAGAGAATGCTCTGGGGAGATCTTATAGCAGCCTTCCAGTACCTGAAGGTGACTTAAAAGAAAGCTGGAGACAGACCTTTATAAAGACATGTAGTGATAGGACAAGGGACAGTGGCTTTAAACTGGAAGGGGACAGATCAGGTTAGACATTAGGAAGAAGTTTTTCACTAATGAAGGTGGTGAGACACTGGAACATGTTGCTCAGGGGAGTTGTGGATGCTCCTTCACTAGTAGTGTTCAAGGCCAGGTTGGAGGGGATTCTAAGAAACCTGGTGTAGTGGGAGGTGTAGGCAGAGGTACACTCTGCCTGTGTAGGCTGAAACAAGATGGTCTTTAAGGTCCCTTCTAACCAAAACCATCCTTTAATGCTATGATATATGATACCTTGTAGCCTTAATCTTAAAAAAAAAAAAAAAAAAAATCATTGTTTTTCAGTGATTTCAAGACCTTAGTCCTCACACAAACCCCTAAAATGGCAGCCACCTAGTGCATTACATTTTGTTAACTGTGGATGCAAAGTTTGGGTCCTGATGTTGAGTTGGCAAATATATGTTCTACATAACAAACTGTTGTCTGCCTGTATTATTTTTTATTGCCTAGTAGCTAGGCAGGTCAGAAACTCAAGGATCTACTCAGTTATATAAGAACAGCTTTTGAATTTGCTACAGTCCCTAGAGGATTATGGGTCTTCTAAACTAATCAAGGATTTATGAGACATAAATACTGTGTTATGTCTATGACAGATGAATGTTTCTCCCCATTAATGATCCTTTGGCCAGCATAAGAACTGAGGAATGTTGTTGGATGAAAAATAGATATTGTAATACATAGCCTAAAGGGAGGTATACCAGAGAGAGAAATGAGGGAGGAACTTTTCCACAGGTGGTCTGTAAAACAGACGGGTTTAGATGCTGTGATTGTGGAAGCTTTGTTCTGAATATTATTTGGATTTTAATGAATACTAAAAACATTTTGTGTTCAACAGCTCTGCTAATTGCTTACAATTCCACATTTTGCAGAACATCTAAAGAAAAGATGAAGAGTTTAAATTAATATAAAAAGCTCCATCGGCACAGATGAAGTCACAGTGGTTTATATCAACTGAGAATCTATCACAAAAATGAGATGTGGCTAATGGTTGTGAAGTGCATTTCTTTTTTCTAAATTGCATAAGACAAAAATGTGATATTTTTAGAAGCAATATTGTAAGAGACAACTTATGCATACATGATATTAATGGCAGAAGACATTAAGCTCTGAATGAATGTTTTTCCCTGCTTGCATACCAATACGTTATATGAACTGGTATCTCTGATCAGTATCTGTACTTTCATCTCCTTTATTTTTGTGAGATGTTTTCTCCTTTATCTCTTTACACATTTGGTTTGTTTCCCTTGATATTTTTAGAGTCTGCACATTTATTCTGGGAATAGGTTTTGTTTGTCAGAATGAGTCATGCCCACCCTCTTTCTCTCATCTGTACAAGTACACAAGCAGAAATGAAATGTCCCTTATGTCTTCAGAGCAGGAAGACATTCTCTTGGTAGCATGTAATTTATTTCCTCTAATAGACCTCTTATCACAGGGCTACAGTCAACAAGAACTACTTTTGACCCCTTTACAGGTGGTTTTGGTTTTGGTTTGTTTCCTTTTCAATCCCAATAGAGATAATCCTCACTAGAATCAGACTTCTTTTATGACCTGTGACAAATGTAAAAGCTGCTGTATTCCTTACACTTCAGGAAAATATAAAATTGTTCTTATAAATACTTTTTCCCTGCTTCTCAGATTGACTTGTTAATATTCAGTGCATGACTGTAGACAGCTTTATAGACAGTACTATATGTGTTCATCGAGAATTTTGTCTTTCATGATTTTTGTAATTAACAGTGAAGTTTTTAATGATATTGTGCATTTGTTTTGTATGCGAACAATCTTTCATGCAGTTGCATCTCTTTATTTCCCTTGAACTAAAATGTATGCAGGATTGATATCAGTTATCATAACTGCAATGCCCCTTTCTCTCAGGACAGTGGTATTGCTGCTTCCTTAATACACACAGATGCATGTGATGGATAATTTTAACAGACAGGAAAGCAGCAATTCCTGAAGTCAGTATATTGCAAAAAAAATCTTTTTTAAGTATATGTTGCTATCATAATCAGCACTTTGGTTTTTCTTCTTGGGGATATATTTATGGGTAAAACATCATATTAAAACTAGCTATTGACCAAAATTAGAAGGTAAGTTTCTCTGGATAATTAAATCAGTGCAACCACAGTAAGCACAACTTTCTTTCCTTTTTATTTCACTCCTGGTCACAATATGTAAGATAATCTTTTTGTTCCACTTTCAAGTCCCACACTTCACTCAATTTTTCTTCTTAAATTAGATTAGAATATCTGGAGTGGAAGCAATTACTTTGATTCCATAAATTCTCTGTTAAAGAAAGAAATTCTCTGAAACACGGTGGAAGGAACCATTCAGATTTATCTGTCCTTTGCTGAGAGATCTGCCAACCATTTTGCCAGACAGGATGTGAAAATAAGAGGATGTGATGAGGGGGAAAACAAAAAAACATGTTAGAAGAAACACATATACTTCTGGTGTCATGTTTTCTTTTTTAATTTCATGGCAAAAAAAAAATATTTTAAGTTTGTGCAGTTTGCAATTTCTTAGGCCTTTCAGTGTGTCTGCATTGCTCTTTGTGAGGTAGACTCACAAGAACATTATCCCCAGCTACTGTAAATCACACCAACCCAACACCATAGCAGATGTATGAAGTGTTTTCTGTACAGAGTTAGAAGTGTAATATCAGTCCCAGTGTTAAGATACATGAAGAGGATATTGCTGTGAACTTCTAAAGAGCATCAGCTCATTTCCTTCCATTCACCTCATTGCTTAAGAATCAAATACATGTGAGAATTTTTGTCAGCTCAGTTACAGTGATACTGTTAATCACTCGATGAAAAAGTTGCAGATCTCATGCACAGCTAATGTAAGCCAAGATACAGCAGCTCAGCTACAAGTATTACATAAGTGATTTGTAAAAATCACTTGAGTGATTTTTCACTTGAGTGAGAAGAGTAAATCATGATTTACTCTTCTGTTGCCTTCTTGAATCATTGTTCCTGTAAGGTAATAAAAAAGATGGCAATAGTGCTTTTTCTAGTAAGTGGCAGGGAAAACATCTCTCCTTATGGATGTGTGATACTTCCAAGAGCACACCTTAAAAATACCTCCTTTAGGAATGACATGTTATAACCTCAGAGGAAGCTGTAACTACTCATGCATCTATTACTCCAACAAAATTGCCTAAGTAGTTCCTGGAAACTTGTAGGTGAAAACCTTCAGCAGGCATGAGACTAGTAAGTGAGCCAGTTGCTTTAATTTTCAGGTCAAAAATGAATGTTGAGAAGGATACTTGGCTTCTCACACAATGGTTACCTAATTCATAACAACTGTTTTCACAAAATGTCTCAAAGGTACAAAGTTAAGGATACAAAATATTATGGGCAAGTCTACAGAGCTGCACATTTGTCTGACTTTAGCCTGACTTTATCTCCAGACGTGGCAAAGGGGAAAAGGACCATGAAAACTAAAAGACTATCATTAAAGATAAGTAGTATGTATACAAAAGTGTGTATCCTTATCTGCCTCGTTAACAAGACAAGATCTACCAACAAAAATCATCCCTTTTATGCATTGAAGAATATATTTTACCAGATATCTTCCAAATAAAGTATACTTTTATAATTTATTTTATGATTTGGGGTTTTTTTTTCATTGTATTTCTCTAAGCTTGGGCATAGTCAAAAACTAATTTAATTTATCTTTCCAGAAAAAAAATTACTTTCATTAAGGTTTTGTTGTAAATACTAAAAGAAAATTTGTCTCCTAAGAACACCTCAAATAGTGGTTTATCTTTTGTACATTATTAAAAAAGCTTCACAGCATGCTTTTTTTTTTTTTCCCTTTCAAAGTCCACATCTTCAACCACATTTGGCTGTAGTGTCTCTTTTCTAAGGAAATACTGATGAATTAAATTCTCTATGGATAGAGCACTATTAACTCAAACTCATATAATTATAATAAGTGTATTTGATTGTAAACCTGCATTGCTTCTTTCATAAGGTGCTTGTATAATCGTTCAGATGATTATAACAAATAACCAAAATTTAGGATGCTAGCTTTCATGAATAATTTGTAGAATACAAGATTATGATACATAGAATCAGAAAACGATTGAGGCTGGAAATTACCACCAAGTCCAACTGTTAACCTAGCACACTGTCAAGTCCACCTACTAAATCATGCACCTACCCTAGATCTACATATTTTTTAAATATCTTCAGGGATGGTGACTCAACAATTTCCCTGGGCAGCCTCTTCCAGTGGCTGACAACACTTTGAGTAAATAATTTTTTACTAATATCCAATCTAAATCTCCCCTGGCAGAACTTGAGGTCATTTCCTCTTTTCTTATAACACACCAACCCACCCCTGGCTACACCCTCCTTTCAGGTGATGAGGAGAGAGATGAGGTCTCCCCTGAGCCTCCTCTTCTGTAGACTGAACACCCCCAGCTCCTTCAGTCAATCCTCATAAGATATTCTGCTCTGGACATGCTCCAGCAATTCAATGTCCTGCTAGTGAGGGCCCAAAGCTGAATGCAGTACAGTGCTGAGTAGAGGGGTACGGTCATGTCCTTTGTCTTACTGGTCACTATTCCTGATACAAGCCAGGATGCTGTTGACCTTCTTAGCCACCTGAGCACACTGCTGGCTCACATTCAGCTGGCTATTGACAAACACCCCCACATCCTTTTACTCTGGGTAGCTTTCCAACCACTGTTCCACAAGCCTGTAACATTGCATGGGCTTCTTGTGACCCAAATGCAGGGTCCTGCACTTAGTCTTGATGAATTTCATACAACTGGCCTCATTCCATTGATCCAGCTTGTCCAAGTCCCTCTGTAGATCCTTCCTACTCTCAAACATATCAATGCTCCCACCCAACTTGGTGTCGTTTGCCAGCTTACTGAAGGTGCACTCAATCCTCTTGTCCAGATACTTGATGAAGATAATAGAACTGACCCCAACAGTGAGCCCTGGGAAACACCACTTGTAACTGGCCAACAACTGGATTAAATGCCATTCACAGCTCTTTGGGCCTGGCCAGCCAACCAGTTTTTCAGCCAGTTAAGGGTATTCCCATCCAAGCCATAAATAGCCAATTTCTCCAGGGGAATGCTGTGGGAAACAATGTCAAAGGCTTTACTGAAGTTCAGGTAAATGTTATCCACAGCATTTCTCTCCTCCACTAAGCAATTCACCTTGTCATAGAAGGAGATCACATTAGTCAACCAGGACCCGCCTTTCATGAACCCATGCTGACAGGGCCTGATCACCTGGGTGTCCTGTAATTGCTGTGTGATAGCACTCAAGATAATCTGCTCCATAACCTTCCCCAGCAGCAAGGTGAGGTCGATGGGCCTGTAGTCCCTGGACTGTCATTCCAGCCCTTCATGTAGATAGGTGTCACTTTTGCCAACCTCCGCAACTGGCCAGGGCTGCTGATAAATGATGGAATGAGAACTTCTACCAGCTCCCTCTGTACCCTTGAGTTTATCCCATCCAGCCCCATAGACTTCTGTGTATCTAAGTGGGGTAGCAAGTTGCTAACCATTTCCCTTGGATTATGGAAGCTTCAACCTGCTCCATGCCTTGTCTTTCAGGACAGGGGGATGGGTACCCAGAGAACAACTGTTCTTACTATTATACACTGAGGTAAAGAAGGCAGTAAGCCTGTTCCTCATGCTTTGTCATTATGTTTCTCCCCACACCCAATAAAGGATGGAGGTTCTCCTTAGTCCTCCTTTTGTAATGTTATAAAACCATTGTCTTTTACAGCAGTAGCCAGATTGAGTTCTAGTTGGGTTTTGGTGCCTCTAACTTTCTCCCTGCATAACCTCACAACATCCTAGTTGTCCTCCTAAGTGGTCTGCCCCTTTACATAGTATTTCTTATGTTGAATTATGAACTATTTAAAACAAGGATGCATTAAGATATTTAGAAATATCTTTATTTAGAAATAGTGGTCCTTATCCATCAAAATTTTACATATGATTACAAATGAGCTACATAAAATAATTTCTTTTTTTTATCAACTTTGGTATAGCCATCTAATGCATATTTTAATTTCTATGCACTTTAAAAATAAAGAAAATGTTTGGGATGTCTTTTTAAAAGCAAAATAATAGCAGTTTCCCTTGAATTCTTGCATTCCCTCCCCATCCTTATACATTGTTTGGTTTTGTTATATCCTAGTGAAAGAAAATGCAAAAGGATTAATATTTTCATACAGCTTTTATGTCAATTCCTGCATGAGATTGCTATGGCAGCAACCATTTCATTTACCTTGTTATTTCCTCCTACAAAATGAAAAGAAAAAATGTTTTGGCTTTTCTTGAAGAAGGAAAAGTTGATTACTCTATTGACACTACTGTTCTCAGCATTCTTGTGGGCAGGACCATTTCTGGACAAAAAACCCCACAAAAATTCATTGGCAAGGTATTTCCTGAGATACTATGTTTTACATATACCTTTCTACCTTAAGAGATTTAAAGCTCAATATAATTTGGAAAAGTGAGACTGTGTTTTATAGTGAAAATTTCACAATTTAGCCGCATGTCTCTATTGCCCACAGAGAAGGATGGTTGACCAGGTGGCTATATAATGCTTTTTAAGAACTGCAGAATTGTTTTTAAGGTTCCTTCATATGTCTGGTTCTAAAATTGCATGCAAGATTATGTCTGTCTGGTTTTTGGTAGTAAAAAACTTCACTTTGTAGATCTGCACATGATGTTGAAGGATGTTGCAGCTCATTTCTTTGAACAGAATGAAAGACTGGAAACATTTTTCAGCAAACGCTAAACAGATCCTAAAGCCCATTTTCATGGGTAAGAAGGCAAAGTAAAATTACTATGATCTTCTGTTCAAGAAAAAAAAAAAAACGCAACCAAACAAAAAAAACCAAACCCAAACCAAATGAAGAAAACCATAAAACTTTCTAGATCTTCTTTCAACATTTCAAGAAATAGTGAATTCAGTACATGGATTGGGAAGCTGTCCTACCAATAACAGCCTGCTCCAAACATGCCTACTCTCTAACATTAATTTATCTGGCTTCAATTTTAAGACTCCAAGCTTACAAAAACCCTGCTAAACCGAAGAGCTTCTCCAAATTTCCTTTTGCACAGCTATCCCACCAGCACCAAATACAGAGGCTCCTCTGCTCCTGCTTGATATTTCTCCAGGCATGTGTACAAGGCTGGCTTCAGCCTTTTCTTTTCAGCCTTTTCTGCTCATGGTGGTTCTGCTTCTTGTGCAGGGCAGGGGTGCATGAGGGATCCCCCTGACCATGGGTGCCCTTCTGGATGGGGGATGCCAGCATTGCAAGTGACTTCCAGCCTGCAGGCCAAGGATGGGTCACCTGAAATGAGTGGGCTTGATGGTGATTTCCCCAGCTCTGGCTTGTAAATTAATATGCAGATATTTTTTGGTTGCATGATAAAAACTCTTCTGGGCAGACTGGCTGCCTGACCCCAGCTAGAGGGACCCACATTGCACTTGAGTACATTTATATTCTCACGAGCCAACCCCATCCTGCTCAGAAAGAGAAGGGGACAGGGTCAGCCCCTCAGTGCTGCCAGAAGAAGCAGATTTTTCTTGACCAGAATCCAGTTATTCTGCCTCCACCTGTTTGATCCGTTTCTGTAATTTGTGCAAAATTGAAAGACTGCATTTTTTTCCCCGAGACATTCATAACATCATTAAATAGCTTAGAACACAAAACTTTGAATCAACCTCTGTAGCCACTTGAGTTCTGCTTATAATTACATTGAACTATCATTTAGGTAACTTTTAATAGACTGTATATATAGCTTGTAGATTTTCTGATTATTTCACATTATTTATCAAGATACTGTGCCACATTTGGTCAGAATAGAAATTCAAAAATTTTACAACAGCAGTACATTTTCAAATTGCATATGTCAAAAAAACAAAAAAAAAAAAAACCCAAAAACCAACCCACAAGTTACTTCGAGAAGATCAACTTTCCAGAAACATGTGTTTATTTGCATTTATTAAATTATTTTATTTATAAATTGAATCCCCTATTAGGTATTTCACTTTTATAATTCAGACTGATTTTATGATGACAAGTTTCTAACTAAATAGGTTATTCTATTTATTATTTTTTCTAATATTGGCACAACATTCTTTTTTCTTCCATGTGTTTTCTGAATGTCCTCCATGTTTCAATACTTTTGAAAATAAGCCTTGACAGTGTGGAGAACTCCTCTGGCACTTCTGTTAGAATTCACTGATGCAAATTACAGAGGCATACTGAGAGTACATCCAAGTGAGAGGGAGAAAGAGTTTAACAACCTTCAGAGTAACTTTTGTAAGATTTTTTTTAAATCATTGACTATGATGGGACCATATTATCTGGATGTTTCCCAAGAGAGAACAGAAATCCTGAAGGAAACCTTCCTTGGTCCAACGATAATCATTGTAGCTACACTATATATTTTATTTATTCTATCTTCAAACTCAAAGAAGCCATATTCCAATCAGAAAATTAGCCACATACTTTCTGATTTTCTGCCCTGGAAGTTTTAGGTCCATGAGCCATCTTTGCCATGGTGGGCATGGATCAGAGCATTCCCGGGAGGTCTGCCCAAGCTCCACAGTCACACAGAGCCCAGAGCCAACACAGAACAGGCCAAGGCACAGTAACACTCATTTCACTAAACAGCTGAAGGGATGAAATTACATTCAGCTCACTTCATTATTTCTTTATTTTTACATTGTGGTTGGTCACATTTGCCCGGCAACAAAATTGAAAAAGAAAATGAAGCAACTCTCTAAATGAAATCCACTTGATGGGCATCTTAACCCTGCACCATCTACCCTAGACCTGAAGGATGCATTGCTCCTATAGAGTGGAAAGACAGCTCAACTGCATTGCTTCCAGTTCACCCAGCTTTACATACAGAACAAAATTTATGGGTTTTTTTCCCTCAGACTTTAATACTTTTTATTATTCTGGGATGCTAAATTCTTATAGTGTTGATCAGAGGAAGTACACATAGTAATCCTGGGTGATTAAGTTTCATATATGAAGGGATAAAAGAGAAATAGGGATAAGAAAAAAAGAGATAAAAGAGCTGTCTCTTTGTAAAGAGCTCTTCTCTTTGTAAGAGAGTAAGGACAGCTAGGGATTTATGTGTATTCTAGATTTAAGAGCCATTTTTTTCTATGCTATTACAGTTTTTACTTTGTTTTATATTACGTTTTAATCTTAATCAGAGGTCTGTCTAAAATTTATAGCTATAATTAAACATGAAATTATTTAGAATATGGGTAAAATACAGTATTTGGGTAAATTTGTCATTTTCCTTTCAATGGTGATTAGGTTGTGCAGTTACAATTACAACATTCCTGACATCAATGGTCTTATAAAAAACTCATTACAAATTATTTTCTTAAAACAATATTTAATAATAATAAAGGAAATTACCTGTTAAAAAAATCAAATGTATCACTAATATTTTCCCAGTATTTCATTATTATCTAAGCATTTTTGCATTCTGGCTTACAAGATTTTAGTTTTGCAATGCAGTATTTTATTTTGTGTATGTATTTTGTGATTAGTTGCATCTGCAAAACTTATGTCTGCTGATTGTTTATATCTGTAATCAGCTATGCAACCAGACAACTAAAGGAGCTGAATATTCCAAGTAGCTTACAAGCACTTCCAAATAAAAAAAAACAACCCTCCAAGGACAAGAGGGGGAAAGTCCTGTGCCAGCATTAGTTAACTATAAGCAAAGTGTTCATGGCTATGGTTTCAAATTCAGAAAGGGCTGTAATTCTGCAATAGTGACAATTCTTCAAGCATTTTGGATGCACAGACAGCTCTGGAGATTTGTGCACTGAAAGTGGCTACCAATACTAGCAGAATGGTGGTCTGAACCACCATCTGGCCACCTTGCACCATCAGTTGATAATAAACTTTATGCACATTTTACTCATAGTTGTTGATAACTTTCAGAGAAGATGGCAGCTGTTCTATCACATAGAAAGTGTTCTACAAATGGCAGTCTGGTTGTGCACCCTGATTGTGCATGGCAAATGTGGCCCATGCATTGGGATGGGTTTGTATTTCCTGAAGTCCCAGTGTATTAGTTTTAAATTTCAACATCAAAAGTGATTTGGGTTCAGATCACCAGGGATTACTCTGCATCATGCTAAGCTGTAAACTTCGAAATCTGGGGATCAGATTCCCTGTAAAACAAAGATCTAGGAAACACTAGACAGTGTTTCCTCAAAAGACCCCTTATTGAGGTGACAATTTTTACATTTTGATGAATAAATCTCAGGTTGTTTTCCATTAAATTAAAAGAATGTACTTTTTCCTTTTTTGCATTTGAGATGGCTTGTGTTTTCCCCAGGTACTTCCTAGATCTTAATCTGGTATCAAAGACAAGATCTCTCTCTAATACATATGTGCAAACAACTCTATTTACTTGGAACTACTGGAATATTTTGCTTTTATTGGATTGACTAAAATTTTATCATATGTTTCTTTGGACATCTTATTGACAAAGAGATGAGTTATTGAATAATAATAATAATAAAACTAGTATTTTAAAGCCTTTAAAATATTTATACAAACACAGAATATTAAAAAAGAACAATGTGGCAAGAAGAGTTGAAGATTTTCTTAATTATTAATGCAGGTAGGATATTTATCCAAGTGAAAATTCATACACTTGCAGGCAGCATTTCTCCTATATGTAAGTCATATGTTGCTGACTTCTTACCATCAAGGATTAATTCATACAAGCTATAGTGTTCAATCATGTCAAAAATACTGATATACCATTAGGAATTTAAAACTTATTTCATCCTTTTATTTAACTTCTAACACATGCTAAACCCCAGTGTTTATTTGTGGCAGGGGAAGAGGAAGAAGGTAACAAGGAAGAGAGAGATGGGCTAGAAGAAAATTGCCTGCATATACTTGTGTGATTTATAGTCCATTTAACAGAGGGTTTTATGATCTGTAACCACCTGTACCTCTTGGGAGAGCTATTTTTCTTTCCTTTTAGCCAACAGAGTCAGACAAGAAATGTTATGTGGCACCCTCTCAGTCTTATCATTATCACCGAACCAGGTAGGAAGATGGTCCACACTTGGTTCAGTATGACTAGAAAACGGAATGTAAACTTCCCTGTACAATGCTCATCCCTTTAAAGCAGAATTTGTGGTGGTAAGGTTTTACTTCCATGTCCTGGAGAAGGTTGATAACCTAAGGAAACATAATTCAGAATCATTCTCTATTTTAGAAGCCTGTGGAGTCTCATCTTAGAAGAGTAAAATAGATGTCTTCCACATCCCAACTTAAGATTCACTTGACTGAGAAGGCTTGGAGTCAATTTACTGAGTAGGGTGGCATTCAGCTCCCTCCTTCCTGCCTGCTACATTTGTTCCTTTTAGCAAAATTTCAAAAATTTCACCTTCACTAAAGATAAAGCAGTCTCCACTGAGTTTTTATAAAGAGTATTAATTTCATACCAGATACAGCAACGGTTTTAAAAAGTGCAGATGACAGCTGTGTGCCAGTTCCTTTTATCCATATGTCAAAAAGTCCTTTGTTATCAGGTTTACAGACTCTTCCTAATACAGTTGAATCTTAACTAGAAAATTGGAGTTGAAATGACTGATGCTCCACATATACTTTCACAAACCACCTCACTTCAACGATACCTCCCCAAAAAACTAACAATAATTTGATAAGAGAGCCATGGAAGGTGTTTATTGCACTCCAGACAAACAAATTCCTTTCCAGCCTCAAATTTCAGTTACATTATGTGCTCTGTACCTGCAATAAAAATCATGGTTAACTGGAGTTATATAACATATGCTAAGGAAATATAACAGGATAAAATAAAACCATTAATAAATTTCCTTACAGTAAAATTTGCTTTAAAGAAGGGAAAACCTCCACCAAGTTTTCCCTCTTTGTGTTGCATTGATAACCAAAAAGTCACTTTCCTAATGTGCTTGGTCTGAAGAAAGTGAATGCCATGGGTTTTATGTTTCAGATGCAGACATCAATAAGAACAATGTTGAGGGCCATAATCAATAAGTTTACAAGGCTGCAGTTATAGGCCACCAGGAAATCCATTTTGACTTAATCAGCTTTCCAATTTTTCAGGGGAAATATAGCACTTCTGGATCATATCCAAGCAATGAAGACACAGTAATAAAATTATTTGATACAGTTTGCACAGTCTTCACAATTCTTAAATCAAGATGGTATTTTAGCAAAGATTAACACTTGGTTTCCCCCAGCATGTGCACCCTATTCCTCTCCCTGTTTTGTTACTGCAGTCTCTCCCTAATGCACCCTTCCTACTTAAATCTGACCTATGACATCCTTTTCAATGTGGATATTCTGCAGCTATTTAAATGTGTGAAATATTTGTGTGTGATAAAACTACTATTTGCTGAAATCACATTCTGCTATAGCAAAAAGACCTTTCACAAGTCTCAACACTACTGAATGGTTTTCAGTCTTTTCTGAAGAGGGAGAAGATTCCTTTTTCCTTTTTCTTTTCTTTCTTGAGGTTACCTACCACGGTTCAGTGCTTGAGGTGCCAAGTGTCTCAGCTGACTAAAGAGCACGGAAAGTTGCAGCTGGGGCAACTACTGAGAATGTCACAGCAGTGCTTGTTTGCATCAATGGCAACATATACAGAGAAAATTCTGCAACTGAAGCATAACTGCATTTCACATTTTTATTTACCTCTGAAGTTCATTTGCAATACAGAAAACTGAGAGAACAGAGATGAACTTGTGTATCTGAATTTGTTATGCTAAAGCAATATTCTGGTTAACAGCTAGAACTCCTTTTCTTGGTCTAAGGCACCTCCTCTGGGAGAATCAAAGCAGAGCAGCTCAGAATTATTGGTCTGAGTTTGTCTCCCTCTTGTCCATGCATGTTTCTACTCTGCCTTTGGAAAAAGTCATTAGTAATGAAACTATTTTGTGAAACTATAATTTTTCATTTTACCCTCAAAAAAGCTGCATCTTTGTATGAGAAGTCCATGGTAAGTGTGCTTTTCTGACTATCAGTTGCAGGATCTGCTACTAAACATTTTCTTTTCACAGACAGTAGGATAGTCTGCACAATGCAGTGCTAGTCTAAAGTTCACAATTTATTTGATCACACAGGAGTTTCAGCTAGCAGTTTCACCTGCAGTCATACAGTAATTTGGATTGGATTTTGTTACTATTAGGCACATTGCCCACACCCTAGGTATGTAGATAATAGTAATCAATTAGATTAATAGCAAACCATGAAGATGACACAGTGGAAATTGCTTTGTCAAATCTACAGGAACTTAATTAAATCTCTATTCTCCAACTTCCAACTTCTGTTCTCTAAATGAAGAGTTGCTGGCTACACAGTGTTATTGCTCTTTGGGAAATGAGGAGTAAACAACCCCATCACAATACACTTTTCAATATCCTCTTCCATGAACAAATTGCTTTGGTTGCTATATGGGTGCTCTTGATTTCAAAGAAATGAAAAATTCGCTCTATCAATATGCAGTTGAAGCTAAAGATAATGAAGAAAAATGATATTTAGCAGTTGTCTTCAAGCTGATGACATTTTGTGGTTGCTTAACAACTCCAAAATTTTGAAGTCAAGACTGAAGCAATTTCAGAATCTTATAAGTATCTAAACTGAGGCACATTTTCTACAATCATTTGTGCTCTGATGTTCATCAAAGTTGATTCACACATCATCTTTGCTTTTGGATTCCATCTGCTTCATTTTTTTGATTTCAAGGAATGTGCTGACTCTTAACTATAAATCTCAGCGCTACATAATACAAAGTCTTTGATTATGTTTTTGACCTGGCTTTGCTTCTCTTAAAGCAAAGATTTTCCCTCCACAATTACTGGTCTTACATTTTTGCCATGGACAAATGGAAGACTTGACTCTTTTGTTTCCTTTTCCTGTATCTCACTGGAAGGCTTGGTTCTAGATGGTTTATATAATGGTTTCTTCTTTCTCTCCAGCTCCTTTCTTCAAACATTTTGCTTTTCTCCATTAAATAATTCCAATTATTTGCTGCATTTTTTTTGAATCAAAGGAATCTTTGATTCTGCTAATATTTCACTTCATATCCCAGTTTTACATTGTAGATCTTCTGAGGAAAGAGCTCCAGAGTGGGGTGTCAGATGAAACACTTTCCCCCTGCCGAGCCTTCTTTTAATCATGAGAGCAAGCTAAGTCCTAACACTTGGAATATGATGGCTTAGAGCCCATAGGTCAATGGGCTGAAGGAGAGAAGAAATCAACAGCCTTTCTCACACTATTCCCTACCCCCTGCATTAAGCTTACCTGGTGCTGACACAGCCACCAGCACACTCAGTGAGCCCTGCTGCTGGAGCAGGCTCATCAGCTCTTGGAAATCCTGGGATGAGCTCAAGTTCTTGTCCTCCTTCTGTTCTCCACTTCAATAATAAGGTGATTAGCCCACGATTTGTGAAGTGTCAGCCAAAGGGTACCTTAACACAAAGTGTTGATGACAAGTGTGTTTCTCCTGCAAAGGAGAAATGTTCACAGAGAGCTCCTTTTCCACTCCAGTCTTTCATTTCCACTGATTTGGCAAAAAAAAGTTCTACCCTCTCAATGTCAAAACACAGGAAGTTCAGCAAAGCTACAAAATGGTAAATTAAAATAAAATAAATGGAAACAAAGTAATTAAAAAAAAGCTTTCTATTTTAAACTTTGTTGGTTTTTGTTTAATATTTTTCTACTATTAAAAATTAAAACAATTTTTCATCTCTTCTATGAATCTTCTTGCAATATATTTTATATAGCTTGCTTCTACCGAAGACATTTTTTTGAATATATGCAACATGAGGTTGATTCTGGGCAGAGGTTTCTATGATTTAACTGTAGCTTTCTTAAGAAAGACATCTAACACAAATGAGGAATGAACATATCAGCTTTTTCAGATCTTTATTTGTAGCAGGTAAATGCCAAGCTCCATAGAAGTCAGACTACATTTTGAAATTAATCCTGTTCCAATGTGATGCATTTTCACCTGAATGTATTCAGTGAAACTCCTGTTTATGTATATCTTGCAGCCTGGAAATTCTACCAAGATTAATCCCATTGAACTTCCAATAAAATGTAAAAACTAATTCTCTCGTGAGGCAAAAAGTGTAAGTTCCAGTACAGTATTTCAGACATCACTAACCTGCATTATTTTTTTTTTTTTAAATCTGTTTTCATGGATGAATTTAACTCTCTTTTGCTGCACTTATCCTATTTTCCAATGGTAAAAACTTGGTCATGAGGTTTTGCCCTTATTTTGTGGAGGCTGGAATTATTCTCAGGATATGCCTGAAGCACATGTTCCATATTATGCCAAATAAACCCAAATATGACTTTAAAATTAAGACCGTGCTTGGTTTCTAGATTAACAAAAAATTATTAAGCATGCTCTGAAGTATTAGTTGGGACTGAAGTTTGCTTGCTGAGTTAGAGGATAGAGTTTTTCGATTAGTTTTTAACAGCCTTCTTCATACAAACCCAGATAAGGCATTCAAATGTTCTGATTGCTTTAATGTCCTCATGATCTGCAGCCAGGATCTAGTACAGATTTTTTTAGCTCACCCAGAACTTTCATCTGGAAAGAAGCAGATGGAAGAAAGGGAAGGGATCCAAGTTTTTACTCCTTTTTTTTCTTCTGGAACAGATGTTGTTTGGATGATCAAGCTACAAGAGCCACAAATCCAACCAAAAAGTGGGTAAAGACATATATACAAACATTTTTTGGTTGATATTTGGTATTCTTAAGTTTGCTATAACTAAAGAATTCAATTTGGTGTAATTTTTTGATTTCTCATTCAGTCAAGAGAAAAACTAGCCATGACACCGGTACTTTAATAATAGTGAAATAGTACAGGATCAGGAAGTTGGCCAGCAGGAAGCAGTCATTGGAAAGGGAATTTACTAAAAGGAATGGAAGGTTATACCATATAACGCGGGTTCACAGATTTCAGTTTGAGGCGATAATCTGACTGACAACTGTCAGATGGGATAATAAAAGCATGGAAGAAAAGCATATATGGGATAGGACTTACTGTTAAGAAGTGATAGTTTTGTGATTCTGTATGCTTAGCAAAAGATAAGGCTATTAAATTAGAATTGCAGGATATGCTGATCTCATTGAGGTGCTCACAATGAAATAATTCTGATTTTGCAAGTGATACATTTATTAATGTCTCTACATCTTAAAAAAGATAATTCAGGGCTACAGTCACAGTTCATCCAAAGAAAACTAAATGTCACATGCTCCATTTTTATTTTTTCGTAAAACTCACCAGTTAAATTAAATATATGTAAAATATAAAAAAGGTTACTAATCACAGATTATTAAAGCTTGCTCCACGTAGTAACTTCCCTGTTGGAATTCAGTAATTACGACCCAAACAGGCACCTGTTTTGCACTTGAAATCTCAGTTACTGATCTAGAGTAACACTTCATGTTATGTTACATAAGCCAAAGGAGGAATTATACAGCAAAAAGACGAGAAATGAAGCTCAAATTGGACGGAATGAGTTGTTGTCACAGTACAAACGCTAATGATGGCAATATTCCATGGGCCTAAAGAAATAACATAATATACAAAACTCCTACATTGGAAAAATATTTACCATTTAAAAAAAAAAAGTGTTAATTTTTGAGGTATGAACAGGTTACAGTAACAGAAAATAACTGTCTACATAAAAGATGTAAACATTTGGTGCATTTTCTTTTTAAAATCCAGGAGGAAAAACTCACCCTGAATACTGAACAATATGATTCATTGGTGTTTGTCCTGATGAAAAAACCTTAAACCTAAACCAGTTAAGCACCAGAAATGCCCAGAAATTATTTTTGTGAGGAAGATCACAGATAAACAGATGATAGTAAAAAAAAAAAAATATTAGGTCAGAGAAAGCTTCTCATATTACGTGGACATTCTCTTATGACATATTTCATGCTCCTTGTCTTTATGGAGTTTTATATTTTACCAAGATTTTGGAGTATGTTATGGACACTCAATTAGAAATTTAGCTTTTTAAATGTTGAATACAATAGTTCATTTTATATAACACTCATAAACCCCACAAAATATAACTTTCTTTATATAAAATAAAAGACATTGCTTCCTCCATGTCATACATGTACTTGTTGATTCCACTGAAAACTGTTCACGTCTGTCCTTTTTTTAAGTAATGCTCACCCTTGTCCTGATGAGAAACAGGGAGAAGTAAGAAGGACATTTTGTGGAAATTACTGTAGCCAGAGAAATACATTTTAAGTATTTCAATAAATCAAACCTACAATTTCTGTATTTTAAAAATAGATAGCAAAACTCTCTGTAGGGAACTTGGCAAGAAAAGAGCTCAAGAAAGAGGTAAGAATGGAAAAGTAAGGAGGGCCTACAGAAGGGTACCCTATTTGGATATGAAGGATTTAAGGCCATAACTATAACAAAATTGAAGCAGAGAGACAGCCTCTATTCATTTCACAAGAAGGCAAATGTTACATGGCAATGAGGCAAATGAGAATAAAAAAAAGGAAAAAAAAAAAAAAAAGGAAGATGCAAAGCATTTTGGTTAAACTTCAGGATCACATGACCATAAGGAGCTATACAAATATACAAATAGGTAGGGGATCACTGTGGCAAAAAAAGATTATGACAGTTATAGAATAATAGGGATTCCAAGGAAGTCATCTAGAAGTCATCTCATTCAAATCCCAAGAAGAAAACAAAATTAAAAGTCCCAATAAGAAGTACAACACAGCCCCTGAAAACAACTGCAAAAAAACCCACTCCAAAAACATGATACAAAGGAGAATAGATGGGGAAGTACAGGATGAGGAAATGGATAAACATGTTGATAGCGATAATTGTATCAAAAACAATGTAATGGGATAAAAGCCAATTCAGAACAGATTTCTGCTTAAGATCTACACAGTACATCATTCAAGTGGAAACAGAGCAAGAAGCTTCCAATGCAATTACAATAAATTGTCTAAATAGTTTCATAATATTCCCGGAAAACATGATGTGCAGAGAACAAGGCTAAATTCACTTCGTAAGATGAAAAGATGCTTTAATTTAGCATTTATCACAAGGACAAATCATAAACATTCCAGTCAGCTTTCAAAGGTACTGTGTGCAACACTTAGTGATAAAAGGATTTTTGTGCTTTGATTTTGAGGAAAAGATGGAAAAGAATCATAAACCATAACAAAATTTCATTCTACTTTCCTGCTCTCTAGTCAAGTGCATGTTCATAGACATTAATCATATGCTGGTAAACCAAACAGTTCTGGTTTGAAATCCTCCATGGACTTCAGCAGTAGTGTTGCCTCTTTTTTAAGATCTGGATTTAATTTTTCATCTGGAATCATAACCACTTGCATTCCTGCTGCCAGTGCTCCTTTAACTCCAAGTGGTGAATCTTCAAACACAAGACACTAAGAAACAAGATGGTGAGAGGAAAAAATTAATTAAAGAATAATTAAGGAATAATAACTTGTAATATATATATAAAAAAAAGAGAATGATCCCACATAAAACTTAGTTGCAAAGCTAAATTCTGTTCCTGGCTTTGACATCTCTAATTAGAACAAGGGCAAACCTCTCAATTTGAACATCTGCATGGTAATTAACCTTAAACACATTTCAAGTCAAAAAAACCATCAACATGGATACTTAAATCCTAACAAATGGTTATCCAGATGTTCCTAAGTGATTTGTTTTATAGGAATGGATTTAAGCACAAGCTTAAAGTTAAGCAAGTGCTTAAATACCTTCCTAAGCAGGCAATTTAACCCTTCAGGACCAACTTTACAACCTGTAAAATGGCAAAAGCAGTGCTTTCAGTTACAGATGTAGTATTTACTAAATACACAAGAGGACAAAGACTACACTACCTAGGTCAATATGGGGACTTTGAATGAGTGGAGAGGAAACAAGAGGTCACTTGTCAGAAGAGTGCTGTTAAATTCATGCTCTGTTTGCTTAATTCCTTCATAGCAATGGTGAGAAAGAAAATCAGCAATTATGTTGGAAGGTTACTTTTAGAGAACAGACAATTTAGTTTGTAAAAATTCCATGTCTTACAATAGTCACAATCATTCAAGATCACAGTGTGGAAGCCACGTTGTTGAAAACACTCAATACATTATTGAAGTTAATTTTGTAATTTAACACCAGAATACTAAATAAAAATAAATTTTAAAAAAAATCTAGTCTGAACTTTTATATATCACAAGATAATGCTTCTGGAGTTCATTGACAAATGTATATATTGATCCATCTCTTCCTGATATTATCCAGTCTTGAGTTTGAATTTTTGGTCATGGACAACCCAAAGCAACCCTTGGAATCCAATAATCAAAAAATTCTGACCTACACAGACAAGTGGTTTCTTAAACTCCTGCAATTCAGATGACATTTATTAGCAATATTATTAGCACTGCTACTACTAATAATAGCAAAATTACTGCCACCAGTAATTTCAGTAATTCAATACAGATGTTGGGATGATTAGTGCAATTTTCTTCACACCCTCCAAAAGTGCACATCTGCCTTATCACAAATATCTCTCTCATGCATTAAGCCTTTCCCTACAGTCATTATCGATGTACCAAATCCCTTCCTACATACTCAGAATGGATTTTCTTATCCTTTTTTTTCACATCACTATAGACTGGCAATAGTGAATGGGATTAGAGTAATGATTTGCTAAACTTTAATTTTTGACTGGATGCAGATATGACACACTAGGAGAACATTCAACAGCATACTGTGTCTTTCAGGTTCTCTAGCACACAACTGTTTCCCCAGGGAAGATGCAGGGATGCACAAGATTTGTCTCTTACCGCTGTGCTCTAAGAGAACCAAGATGCAACCTGCGAAAACTTTATTATGTGCAAAGAAAACATTTTTGCAAATTGTATTAAATGTCTGCCCTATTTAGGCCAATCTACTTATCACAGATTGTGGAAAACAAACCCTTTGTTTCTGGCTTTTTAAAAATGTTAATTTTAAAAATACTGATTCTTAGCTGTAAACATGTCAGCAATCACTCGGAGTCTGCCAGGAGAAAGCAAGAGATGCTTTCTACCTTGCATATAATAGAGTAAAAATTAACTGCTTTTATTAAGTCACTGGAATTGCACCATTCTTGCTTTGTGCTAATTTCCTTTATGTAGTCACTGAATTCCAGTTTAAAAAATGTAATATTTTCAAATGTGGATCATTATTACTATTACTAACTATAAACATGTAACCAGCTGATCCTGCAAAGCTTGGCACAATTGCTATTGGATCTAAAGTGTAGGTTCTGCCTTTAGCTTTTGTTCTTAACAATACCTCAGTTTGTGACCCTAAGCACTCTGAGGACAGTAAATGAAACCCTGACAGGCTTTGCCTTTTGAAGAGTAAGCTTAAATGTTGCACAGAACAGCATTATCACAGCCTTTCAGAAACCTTGTCTGAACCAGCCCATATTAAAAAATATACTTCACTGCTCTTCCTTGAAAGACCTAATTGACTTCCATGATGTCACTAAGCTTCCTGTATGAGCAGAGCTGATGATTATGGAAGGCAATATGCATAATGAAAAGCTTAACTAATTCCCTGGAACTAGAAGCAATTAAAACTCTTAATTACCAAAGAAGCCAGGCAAATGACCCATAATTACAGTGGCTTTAGTGTTACAGGAAATAAGTGTACTAGCTCTTCCCCCAGTCTTTCTTGCTACTGACACTTATTGTCAACAGCACAGCAGCATTTTTAATGGACAAAAGGTTTACAGAGATTCCTACACAAAATGGATTTATTAACTGCCTCACTGAGATGTTATAAACTGTTCACCATCCTGGCCCACCCACATACTAAATTTAGAGATATGAAAGCAGCCAAGTTCTTCCCCATTTCGCATAAGTATTGCAACATCAGCATCACTCCAACTGAGAGAGACAGATGAGGTTTATAAAGACTTCAGATGAAATTCTGGCTGCTTCTCTGCATTATTTCTGAAACTTGTGTCACTGATCAATACGCCTGCTTTTGAGATTGCTCAAAAGGTCATACTAATACAGGACAGTTTTCACTTTGGAATGAACTAGATCCTTAAAAAAGTAAAGTAGTAAAACAAATTAATTTATGTGAATCTAGGAAAAGAATGTGAATCTAGAAAACAAATCAATCACTTAACTTAAGGAAGAAATAATAAAATCACTCATTACCTCATCTTCCTACATAAAGTTTAAGAATATAAGAACAGACAGTTAGTTATATAAATATTCCATCCAGACATTTACACTATACAAGTTGGAAAGAGCCAGCTGTACATGCCAAAGGCCTAAGAGTGCTACCTGTAAGTGTTACTAAGATTTCTGAATCTTGTGTTAACTAAGAAGTCTGGAAGGACAGATTTGAAGTTAAGATTTGGAAAGCATATGAAGATATGAATATGCACAGGCAGAGCTTACTGAACAGACATCCTTGACAACACACAGCACTACTGTAGCAGTTCTAAAACAGAGAGAAAGATGAGACTAAAGATGGTGTAGTATTAACAAATAGAATGTATTTACAAATTAAACATTACCATATACTGTTCTATAAAGAAATAATGATTTTCATTGTCTTAAAAATGGGTGAATATAGCCCCAAATTTTTTCATATTGTATTAGAAAAATCTTCCATTTTCTGGTTATGGTCTGGTCTGGTTTGAACCTTAATCTCAGTGAGAACATTTGCAGACATTGGAACTAAACAACACATTTTAGCATTTTTCCTTTGTACTAATTTTACTGGGAAGAGTATCAAGTATTTAATTCCCTTTGATAAAGAGTGAGAAGAAAAACAACTGAGTATTCTTTTTCTTTCTGAAACATTTTCTTTAAATATTATTTTTACATTGCATTCCCCATATACTCCAAAGGAAACAACTGCTATTGAATTAATGAGAAAATATTGAACTTCACGTTTTTTGTGGTTTGGTTTGGTTTGGTTTGGTTTTTTGTTTTTTTTTTCTGTCATCCATCACTGTAACATTTACCTTGTGGTCTGTTCAAACTGAAGCCAACACTGGACAAAATATACTTAAAAAACCTATTGTGTCCGATACATAACTAAGTTAAACGACCCTGTCTAGTAGGAACTACCTACAGAATGAATTCCTCACCATGCAAAAAAAAAAAAAAGACCATATGGGGAAAAAGTGGGTAAAAAGATAAAGAAAAATAATTAATTTTATTCTTCCCTCCTGCAGAATACAAGCAAAAAAGGGAAAACAGTGGAATTTTGAGCCTTAAAATCACAGGTTCAAAAGGGCCGGTAAGACTTCTGGGAGTTTAGTAGAAGATAATTGTATTTTTCTGTATTAAATGACACAGAACCATTTAGTATCTCAATGTGATACATTATGTTTGGACTTCTTATAGATTGCATATAATATTTGTGTAAGTAAACTCTTTATTCATTATTGACTAGACTCCTTCATGATCAAACAAACTGGTCAAAAGCAAGATGTGTTACCTGTAACACTTCCACTCTGAAAACATTTGATAACCTTATTAATTTACATATACATGCACAATGCAGTCACCTATAAGCATTCCAGTATCTTAAAGGGGCCTACAAGAAAGCTGGTGAGGGAGTCTTCAGGATCTTGGGTAGTGATAGGACGAGGGGGAACAGATTAAAACTAGAGGTTGGTAAATTTAAATTACACATTAGAAAAAAGTTCTTTGCCATGAGGGTGGTAAGACACTGGAAGCTCCATCCCTGGAAGTTTTTAAGGCCAGGCTGGATGAGGCTTTGAGCAACCTGATCTAGTGGGAGGTGTCCTTGCCCATGGAAGGCAGATTGGAACTAGATGGTCCCTTCCAACCCTGAAAGTTCTATAATTCTGTGATTTAAGGTCTAATTCAAATTTCATCATATTACAAAAAAAAAATACCCAATGATTTCAACAGGCATAAAAAGTGAGCCCCAAAACAGGCCACAGTATGAAATCAAGTGAGTACAACCAGATCATGATGATTTCAGAATGGTGTTGTTCATCTCTGTGAACCAGAAGGTGGTCAGGAGTCATTTCTACAGGTAACTTGTTGACTGTCCACTTACAAAAGTAGTTTTACTTTTTTCATTGTGAAAAACTAGCTTATGTTCTGTGGTCATAATTCAAAATTAAGACATAACAAAGAAATAATTTATCAGTCTGAAAGATACTACTACTGAATTTGTGGTTTTTGATTTGTTAAAGAATCTATGTCTTTCTCCTTACTGACTCTTTTTTCAGATTTTCAAAATCATTTCATTACTGACTACTGTTACTATAGTGAGTAACCCAAGAATTTTCAAGAACCATACTATAATTCAGAATACCACTCAGACCTACCCACATCCCTTATGAAATGATGAGATTAAAGAACAATAGAATGTTAGGGGCTGGAAGGGACCCCGAAAGATTGAGTCCACCTGCCCCGTCAGAGCAGGATCAACCAGTGCAGGTCACACAGGAACACATCCAGGCAGGTTTTGAATGTTTCCAGAGAAGGAAATTCCACCACCTCACTGGGCAGACTGTTCCAGTGTTCTGTCACCCCCACAATGAAAAATCTTTTCCTTATGTTTACACAGATCCTCCTATGTTCCAGCTTGCACCCATTGCCCCTTGTCCTATCACTGCACATCATTGAGATGAGCCTGGCTCCATCCTCCTGGCACTTGCCCTTTACATATTTATAAACATTAAAGAGGTCACCCCTCAGTCTCCTCCAAGCTAAAAAGACCCAGTTCCCACAGCCTTCCCTCCTAAGGGAAATTTTCCACTCCCTCAATCATCTTTGTAGCTCTGTGCTGGACTCTTTCAAGCAGTTCCCAGTCCTTCTGGAACCGAGGGGCCCAGAACTGGACACAATATCCCAAATGCAGCCCCACCAGGGCAGAGTAGAGGGGTAGGAGAACCTCTCTCAACCTACTAACCACACCCCTTATAATGCACCCCAGGATGCCATTGGCCTTCTTGGCCACAAGGGCACATTGTTGGCTCATGGTGATACCCCCAGGTTCCTTTTCTCTACCATGCCCTCTAGCAGCTCAGTCCCCAACCTATACTGGTACATGGGATTGTTTCCCAGATGTAAGACCTTACACTTGCCCTTCTATTTCATCAAATTTCTCCTCGCTCAACCCTCCAGCCTTTCTGTTTATCATTTGTGGGAAGCATCGGGAATTCACAAAAAGAAAAGGAAACACCAGCAACTTCACAGTAATAACACAGATGCTGGGCTGATTTTTTGTTAACCAGTGTATTCTTTTTTCCTATGCTTTGATACACGAAGTATCTAGGGAAAAATGAAAAATGTATTTCTGGGTGACCCATTTACCACCAGAGTTACTTAAACATTATTGAATAAATGCATTTTAAGCAGCTGCAGTATTTGGCCTCCAACTGTGTTAAGTCTCTGAAGAATAAACAAAAAACTCCCAATGAAATAACTTAATTAATAACAATTAATAACTTAATAACTTAATATTAATTAATATTTTTGGACTTGGACTATTTACAGAGATAGTCAGGAAAATTAGCACTAACAACAATAAATTACACTTGTTTTTTTAATGTTAAAGACATATGTCAAGTAGACTATTCAAGGATAAAAATCATATTAAATTTGCTGTTTGGGAAAGTCATGTAGCTTACAGCTCCACAAGTTAGTTTTATTAAGGAAAATTAGGAGTAAGCCAACATATTTTAAAATGCTGTAGCAAACTAACAAACAAGATGGAAACTTATAAAGAAATGAATTAAGCATCAGAGTACCAGAATACTACCACCCACCATGCTTTATGATTCAATTATTCATATTAAGAACTATTTGGAAATTGTATGTACATACACTTTTAAATTCAGATTTTTATTAATTCACTACTAGCAGTATGTTGCAGACCACCACAAGTATCAAGTATCAGAAGACTTTTAAACTAAAAACAAAAAATCAGAAGCATAATTTTTAAAAAAAAAGTGTAAACAAAGGAAGTGTTCTACACCTGCAAATAATTACACCACTTCTTGCATAAATGCCACTTTACATTTTAGCTTACACCAGCAGCTACTCTCTCACAAACCAGCTCACGGGATGTTACCTTCTGGTGGGCTAGAAAGAGTGAAATGGCTTGGATGGGGAAGGAGGAGGAGAAATTTCAAGTTTCTTGCTTGTTTTCAAGACTCAATCAAGTGAAAGAAAGTGCTTCTGTGAGTGACAGCTGGAGCCAGACACAGCGGCTCTGTGAGGCAGGGAGAAGGTCACATTTACATGCGGGGTTACTCTGATCATTCCGGATGGCTGGAGCACTCTTTTCACAGAGGACTGTGTGTTTAGAGGACAGCACACTGGGAACTTTGTATGGCAACTTGTGTTACAGGCCTCAAGAAATTCCCAGGCGTTTCTGAAACAGTGTCCAATTATCCCAGCAGCAGAAATCTAACTCAATCAACTGCAGCTTGGATTAGCCATAGTAGGGTATTGTTCTTTGACGGAGAACACAAGGCAAATGCCCAAGATGCTCTCTACTGAGCCTACTCAGACTGCGTAAAATGCTGGGGTTTTATGCCACTTACCTCTGAAAGTGGCCTAAAAAGGAATTTTGTGCAATAAAATAGTTAATTTGTGCTGCCTTCCCATCCACACAGAAGTACCCTTACCAGTAAGAACACATCAAACCACTGAGTTTCTTGATGTTCAACACACAACACATTCCAGTAAGTGCACCTTGCATGCAGAGCTCTTGATTACTACAGGTAATTAACAAACTTTCCTACTCAATGCATGTCCAGCCAGACCTGGAGTATCTTCAAGGATGCAGATTACACAAACCTCCTGGGCAACCTGTTCCCATATTTCACCACCCCTGCAGTTAAAGTGTTTTTTGAACATCTAGCAGGAAAGTGCATTCCAGCTTGTGCCTGTTGCCTACTGAATGATCACTCTGCACCTCAGAGAAGAGGCTGGCTCCATCTCCTGAGTAAGCACATCAGAGATACAAAGCAGGTACACCCAAAGGAGGAGCTGTTTTGATGAATACAAATTTGAAGTCTCAGACTGAAACTTGAAGTAGGTTTCAAAAATATTTCCTAAATAAATGCAACATCCTGTCTGCCACAGGGAACAGTCTACAAAGGTTGCAGTGTAGCACAGCAGGCAGGTACTTGGCCTATTTTGTGTAACTGCACATCACCACTTGCCAATAAGCAACCCAGCAGGTGCTGCAGAAGGCAGATGATCTTGACAGAGCAATCCAATTTTTTTCTAGTACCATAATTTTTGGCAATAGTTTCTTTTGGTTCTATAATGTCTCATTGGCAAGTGTTATTTTCCCATACAGAAAGAGAAGTCTGCATATCAAAATGTACTTAAATCTGATCTAATCATCTTAATTATTTTATAATCTTTGACAGAAGTGTTAATAACAACCCACATATGGTTCAGACATAATTTGCTAATTCCTTTAGTAAAGAAAGAAAGGGTGAGAAAAGGCATTTACCTTTAAACCAGTTTTTAAGAGGAGTGAAAAAAAGTAATGGAAGAGGTCTTTTTTTTTCTATTCAGTACAAGCTTCTCATGGAACCTTACAGTTCAGTGTCACTGCTCTGGATTAACTTGGTGAGATGTAACTGTGTACACTTTAACTCTTCATGACCAGAAGGAAAAGGGCTTTTCTTTCAAACTTCAAATACCTTAAAGTTATCTTTTATAGAACATAAGATTACTAGCAAAAAGCTCCAAGTACATAGCTGTAAACTTGCACCTTTAAGTAAAACAAATAAAGCACTAATAAAATTCTTATTAAATTTACATATTTCAGCTACAGGAAACAAATACGTATATTAAAAATGGCAGCTCTCTGTTCTCAATATAGATTTTCTAAGAGGAAGGTGGACAATGAGTGCAAAACTAAGCTGGAAAAATATTAAGTTCTAATTTGTAGTATTTAGGTGAACACCTTCTTATAACTTTAGAAGAAAAAACCCCAAATCAATACTTCTTATGACATTGCTTGTAAGAACAACTTAATAGCATGGGTTTCACACCAAAAAAAATTTAAAGCAGGTTTTACACCAGTACACACCAAAACCAAGAACAACTTCTAAAATCTTTTAAAAATGCAGTATCTTGGAAAGACTAACACCTTATAAGAGGGTTAAAGAAACAGAAGAGATAAAGAAGAGGAATAAACCTAAGATAATCAACACCAGTAAGAACTATCAGAATCTGAAATACACTATTTTGAAAAAGGAAAGAAGCTAGCATAATAAAGAAACAGAAACTTGTAAAGCTTCATATGTTGAAACACAGTTGTTCAATGGTTTGGCCCTGGGTCATTTTGGGGGATGTTTGCTAAAACAGAATTACTGAGTGTTTTCTTTTTAACTCACTGATACTGAAAGTACTATTTCCACTAAAATATGAACTTGTAAAATAGCAATTACTATTAATAATTGTTATAAAATTAGTCTGTAACATGTATGCAAGGATAATTTACACTCCTATTTACTGTATTTCCATAATATACCGTTGGGATTAAATTCCATGTACACGTTTAAGATAAAAGCAAATGTGAACAGTATAAACACCTTTCTCTTAATCAGCCCCTTAACCTGTTCCTAGGAGGTAGTTTCAAATGCAGTTGAGCCAAACTAATGGTTTGCTTCCAAAGAAAGGTTATTCTTCTTTCTTTAATTTCCTGTATGATTCCAATCTGTCTCCTAGCCATGGGCACTGTGTCTGTGGGCTCTGTGAATCAGCTCTGTACCCTCAAATAAAACTATTCCCCTATTAGGCTCATAAACCGGAGCACAACCACATAACAGCTGGGAGCAAGCAGGAAGACTCAAGAGGGGGTTGTCTCTTCAAACTACAGCTTTATTCCTGGCATGCCTTGCATTTGCCTAAAGCAGACTGTATGTGTAAAATCCCAAAATGTCTGTGCAAAGCTTTGCAGAATCTGCTCTTCCAACACAAGCCCAACTGTGGGCATGGGATTATGGTTATGAATGTTGCAACTCCAATTTTTTTTTTTTTTTTGCCATAACAATATAAAAATATCACATCTGAAATCAAATGCCTCATTACATTGATAATAGGATCTATTTGCCCTCATGATTTCAAAAGATGATTTCTCAGCCTCTTAGTCGTCAAAGCTGCTTTGGTTGTACAGGTAAAAAGAGCTCAGAAATCAAAATTTCTTACAACATTTTCTCTACCTGAGAAAGCATTTCTGTGTGCTAACTATAGTATTTCTAAAGATCATGATATCTACTCCAAAAGTAACAGAACTAATAATAAATACAATATTTCTACACATAGTGCAACCCTTTAAAATTATTTAAGAGAAATAACTAATTCAATGGAGAGTAGATGACTAAACCTCAATGACGGATTAAGTTAAACAAGATTTACTAGATCAATACCACTATTATTGGTTAAAAAAAGGTATTAAGAGGAAAGCTAAAAAAAAAGAAAAATAGCAAAATTTATTGAACAGTTGATTAGAAAAGTAATCTCACATTAATCTCTAGCTTGTTGTTACTAGCTTGCTTTGTTTATTTCAGGGAAATAATAATTATCCAGGCACTTCAAGCTATGAAAAATGTAAGATGGAAATCCAGTTAATATCTAAGCAGCTTTATGTAAATCAACCATTCACACAGTCCACTACTCTGAAAAATTTCTTTCTACTGTAGACTCCAAGCTCAAATATTTCTATAAGAACATTAATACACTCTTGAAATGGATTCACATCTAGAAAGTTATTTAAGTCTTACTTTCCTGTTGCAATGTATTTCAAAACACTTCTGTGCAAATTCCCCTATTAATATCATCTAGCTATCTAAAATACTGCATAGAAACAATTTTATTTTAAAATGTATTGATGTCCCACAGTTATCAAGCTGTGCCTATTTTTCAATTACGCCAGTTCGAGAATGCTACTAGTAGCCTAACCCAGAGGCTATCAGTTTTTATATTGACTCAAGCATGCAGAATAACAGGTCATTTTCAGTGAGAGGAAGATGTAAGTGAACATTTTTAGTCCTGTAACCAGCAGTGTCCCCCAGGGGTCAACACTTGATCCAGTCTTGTTCAACATATTCATCAATGAGGGGACAGAGTGTATCCTCAGCAAGTTCACTGATGATATAAAACTGGGAGATGTGGCTGGCACTCCATAGGGCTGTGCTGCCATCCAGTGTGACCTGGACAGGCTGGAGAGCTGGGCAGAGAAGAACCCAATGAGCTTCAGCAAGGGCAAGTGTAGGGTCCTGAACATGGGGAGGAAGAATTAGGGTGGACCTGCTGAAAAATAGTTCTGAGGAGAAGGATCCTGATAGATATCACATTACCCATTAGCCAGCCGTGTGCCCTTGTTGCCAGGAAGGCCAATGGAATCCTAGGCTGCATAAAGAGTGTGGCCAGCAGTAGGTCAAGGTTGGGCATCCTCCCCCTCTACTCTGTCCTGGTGAGGCCACAGCTGGAATACTGCATCCAGTTCTGGGCTCCCCAGTTCAAGAGAGACAGGGAACTACTGGAGAGAGTCCAGTGGAGCACCACAAAGCTGACTGGGGATTGGAGCATCTCCCTTATGAGGTAAGTCTGAGAGAGCTGCGACTCTTTATTTAGCCTGGAGAAGAGAAGGCTGAGGGGAGATCTTGTCAGTGTCTACAAGTAGCTAAGGGGTGGGTGCAAAGAAGATTGAGCCAGACCCTTCTCAGTAGTTCCCAGTGACAGGACAAGGAGCAACAGGCACAAGCTGGAACATAGGAAGTTTGATATGAATATGAGAAAAAACTTCTTTACTATGAGGGTGTCCTGGTTTGGGCCAGGATAAAGGTGATCTTCTGTCTTGTACTTTTGCTTTTAGCTAAGTCTCTTGTAAGTAGTTGCACTTCTGAAATTAACAGCAAGTTTCTCAGACAGGGTGTGCTTCTAGGACTGATAACACTTGATGTTTATAGTTACTGCTAGAGACTGGTGTGCAGAGCCAAGGACACTGCTCAGCTCTGAGGAAAACATTTTACCCTCCAGGAGGATAAAGAGGTCCCACCTGCCACCCTCCTTTGGGGAGGAACGGACAAGATAGATGCCAGAACTGACCAAACAGAGTATTCCATCCCATATATGTCATCCTCAGTATAAATTTGAGGCATCACGAGGGCCAAGCCAGATTTCCTGCTTCCAGCTTCTGGCTGCCTGCCCTTCCTGCCTTTCCTGCTTCCCTTCCTTCACCCGGCATCCTGGAAGGATTCCGTCCGTTTGCCTGCCTGTGCTCCTGATCTGTGCCAGCCCATGGATCTGTGTGTTCCTGCCTCCAGTTCCTGACTGCTGCCGACTCCAGGAGTCCAGCCTGGACTTTCCCAGGGCTGCCCTGTAGCCTCAGTGGTGACGTGAGAGCTACTGGGGGAAAGGGGAGAGGAATGTGGTATCCATTTTCCTGAATATTTGTATATATTTAGTAATTTTTCCTATTTATCATTACTGTTTCATTAAAGTTGTGTAGTTTAGTTTCCAACCCATAAGTCTCTCTCCCTTATTCTCTCTCCTTTCTTTATCAGGGAGGAGAGAGATTAATAGAGAGCGTCTGTTACTCGGTTTAATTGCCGGGCCAGTGTTAAACCGTGATAGAGGGTGACAAGGGACAGGAACAGGCTGACCAGGGAGGTCCCCTTGTAGAGTCCCCTTCTCTGGAGATATTTAAAACCCACCTAGATGCAGTTCTGGATAATGTGCTCTATTTTAGTGGAAGAGCTGAACTAGATGATTCCTAGAGATCCCTTCCAACTCTGACAACTCTGATTTTAGATTAAACAATAAACAAAAATAGGAAAACATGCTTATTTAACTCTGCATATGTATGCATGTGTATAAATTCATGGTGTATAAATTCAGTCTCTATACAGTCTCTTCCTCTGTGGCCTAAGGCTTATTCAGTTTAATATATATTTGATTACAACTAACACAGCCATGATGCTGGCTTAACACTTACATTAGTCTGGAAATACTAGCCATGGTATTAGACATTACTGATTGCACTTGTCATAACTTATGCCACAAGTAACTTCTTTTGGGTACATAGTTCTTCAAAGTTTATCATTATCTGAGTTCTAATCAGCTTTTTCATAATATAATTTTTATTTAAAGAAACCTCTAATCTGTATATTTCAATCAGAAATAACGTCCAGATGTCAACAGGGTATATAGCTGACAGATGGCAAACTAGTTTGAAAGGAGAGCTACCACTCATCTGCCTGTAAATTGACCTCTTATGGACAAAGTCCTCAAAACACTGCAACAGGCCATATGCTTAAGTGAAAGCATATTGTTTGCTCATCCAAAACAATAATTATCATATATAAAGAAGTAAGAATTACAACTTACCTAATGAATCCACCAATCTGAAGCATCCTGCACTTTCTGACCTTCATCAGTTTGGGGGAGCCTTTGGAAAATGGATGGGGGTTGATTTCTCTGGGGGTCTGTTTCTCTGTGACTGTTGGAATTGTTACTTTAATACTCACTGCAGTGTTACTGTGCTACTGTGCTACAGACTGCAGATGACCCCACACAATATGCATACACACACAGAAAGTAAGCAAATACTACAGAAATATCACATGGTCTCACAAAATCACAGGATGACTGAGACTGGAAAGGACCTCCAGAGGTCACCTGGTCCATCCTCTAGCTGAAGCAGGGCCACCTACAGCCAGCTGCCCAGGACCATGTCCAGACACTGGTTGAGTATCTACAAGGAGGCAGACTCCACCACCTCTCTGGGCAACCTGCAACAGTGCTGGGTCATCCTGACAATAGAAGAGCATTTCCTGATGTTCAGACAGCATCTCCTGTCTTTCAGTTTGCGTCCACTACTGCTGGTGCTGTCAATGGGCACCACTGAAGAGCCTGGCTCCATCTCCTTTACACCCTGGCTTCTGGTATTTATATACACACTGATGATATCCCATCTGAGCCTTCTCTTCTCCAAGCTGAACAGTCTCAGCTCTCAGAGCCCTTCCTCTTATGAGATGCTCCAGTCTCTTAAGTAGCTTTGTGGTCCTTCTTTGGACTTCCTCCAGTAGCTCCATATGACTCTGCACTGAGGAGCCCAGAACCAAACACTGTACTTCAGGTATGGCCTCGCCACTGATGAGCAGAGGGGGGAGGATCACCTCCCTCAGTCCCCTGTCAATAGTTCTCCTCATCAGCTGCCTTAGCTGCAATGGCACAACTTGGTGTCCTCCAGCCACCATAGTTATTTTTCTTCCATACTTCCATACCTCAGAGTATGGAGTCAAATATCTTTTCTTTCCTGTTAAGAAGTTTGAAGACACACTCACTGGTGCAGAGACAGATGGCACTGTAATGGAACTTCTAAATTTAAAGGTTTGAATGACAAATGTGAAAAAAAACCCAGACGAAACATATTGATAAGTGACCATTAAAGAATCTACGATAAGCATAAAAAACACTCCATTAGGGAGTGTCTCCTCACATAAAAACAGTACTTCACAGTTAAGTCAAAGGCAAAATGACTTTTCTACATATGTTTGTACTCACAGCCACCTGAATGAGAGTTAATGGGCTCCTGACATGTTTTGAGAAAAAACCTAAGTTGCTGTAACCATCATAATACATGACCTGAAAGAAAACACCTCTAGTGCAGCAACACAATCAGTTCAGAAATAGGCACCACCACAGGTACTGCCAAGAATCTGGATAAATTGACTGGAAGTTGAGTGCTATGAGGAGCATTTTGCTGATAATTTGGAAGCTTCACCTCCCAGACAGTATATAAGTATTCCCTGGGGAAATCAAATTGCAGGAGGTATTTCAAGGTGACAAAGTATCACTGCCACACAATCCACTGAGAGATATGTTCTGCTGTAGCTGCCAAAAAAACCCCCAAACCAAACAAATAATTTAAAAAAGGAGGACAGGTGGTCAGGTGAAGAAGCAACAGATAGTCTCAAACACCATGATTCTATGGTTCATGATACAGGAAATAACCCAAGTAATTTTATCTCTCTTTTTTCTGATTAGAAGTCACAATTTTTTCTGTTATATTTTTAAACTTTGCTAACTGATCTCATCTCCTAGTGAGATACAGATTAAAATTCATTATTAAATAGAGAAAATTTATAAATCAGATGGCAAATCTTTCTAAAGATTGAGGACTGAAATTTCTTATCTTAACATGAAGATTGACCTGAGGGTATATGGTCGGGTTTGCAGGTCTCAAAGGTGTAACTAAACACATCTGCTTTGTATTCTTCAAAGGTTTGTAAGTTCTAATCTTAGCAAGGAAAACAATGTGAGAAAAGACACAAAAACTTCCATTTTCACCATTGATCACGTATCTGCAGATAAAACACTAATACTTTCAAAGCCATAGAGAACAGTCTCCTCATTGACAAGTAAATTAGTGATTCAACAAGGAGTTCTACAGAGTATCAAGAGTTAAAGGGTTAAATCCAGTAAGAAACATTTGATCTAGAACTACTATTGACTACAATCTCAACCAAGTAAAGTTTTAACATTATTAGCAAAAGAAAGAGGAAGAAAAACTTACAAAACCAAGTGAAAACTGTGATTTTGAGCTTCTTCAGACTACCAGCACCTTATCTCTAGATGGGAGAGCAAAAATGTTGCTCATGATATTCCAAATGCTTTTCTCAATCAGCTGTTCTTGTGCTCAGCACTGACAGTGCTGCAGGCTGCCAGACAAGGTTCTTCACTCCCACGTGTTCTCCTACTTCCCTATCAACTAAAAATGTTTTTCTCTGCTTTGCGAGCTTTTGCTCTGCTTCCTAAGTATCCTCCTCGAAGAAAAGAGACACAGCTTAGGTAGATGGCTTTTAATGAATATGAACCTTTTCTTCTAAATTGTGTGTGGTTATGAAACGTCACATTATTAACAAACCCAAATAGCATCTGTGGAGCATTAGCACTTAAGAATTGGCAAGTAAGGTTCTACAGAGAGGGTGAACATTTTCCTATCTAGAAATATATATATGCATACAGACACACGTGATAGTTTATGTGATGGAAGTATTTGTCCTTACATATAGGAAGCAGCACAGCAGGAGCAACAAGGGCAGATGGGGGAGCCTGAATTGCACCCTGCTCAGCTGCTCCCAGGGGCACCCCAGTAGCCTATTAGCAGCTCATCCTTGTGCTGCCCGATGGAGCAGGAGACCCAGGGGCAGAGGCAGCTCCAGTAGCCCTTAGAGGCCAGTGAAGCCTGGTTCCAGCTACTCCTGGTGCCACAGGACCCTCAGGGCAGGGCTGGACCCATCTGAATGCATGAACAACAGAGGCTTCACAAGTCGGGGCACCCTGTGGGAATAGGGACAGAAGGGTCTGGGGTGGTGTGAGCAGGGACCATCAGTCCATATACACAGACTGTCCTGTCTCCTCTAATTAAACTTCATTTCTGATGGTCTTCCAGGGCAAGGACTCACCATTGTGCATGCACATGTGTGTGGAGGTCTCAGCGTGTGCCCAGAATGCAGCACCAGCAGCAAGGGTGGGTGTTCAAGTGAGTGTGCAAGCACTACTGAAGGGTGCACTGGACTTGCTGACCAGCAGGTGAAGTGGCCTGGGGGCCAGGCAAGAGCACAGGTGGCACTTGGAGGGAGAGGGTAGGCACAGATATCCCTGGCCAGCTGCTGTAGAATGGCATCTGTAGGTGGCATCTGAGGGTGCCTAAGAGACACACCTGAGTGTGGATGAGACTCTCTGAGGGAGGCAGTGGGGGTGAGTACAAGGATTCAGAACCACCAGATGGGCCATTTCTAAGTCTTCCACTGGGTGGGATGGTGGGATGAAGGGGAAGGGGTGGAGAAGGGGAGTGGAGGGCTAAGAGTGGGGCTGTGGCCTTGGGGCTTATGCCTCCAGGTGTCAACAACTGGGCAGACTGGGATCTAGGGAAGGCCGAGAGCCTAAATCTGCTGGAGGAATCCTCACTGCACATATCTATATATTTTACTTTAATAGACCTTTATTCTGATCAGCAAGATATATAGTTTAAAATATGTATCTATATATATCTATACAGATATAACCTTGTATTTAGAACTGCATGCATTTATAAAGCTAACATCAAATGCAGTGAAATGTGAAGTATAGTATTTCAGGAATTGCTGGGGAGAAAAAGATGACTTCCATGATATTCTATCAGGATTGGACCAATCCCCTAGAATGATGAGGATTTGGCAGGAACTAAACTATTCAATATAAAAGTACCATGAGGACAGAATGAAACATGTTTTGGAAGGGCACTAATAAATTGATTAAGCAAAATAAGCCCACACCTCCATGTGACACTGCTGATACATACTACAGTATCTCCAACATGACTGAATTATGTATCTGAAACAGTACAGTTTACCACTTATATTTAAACCCAGTTTCCTGGGTACAACTTCTTTTCTCCAATTTCTTCCACCCCAGAAACCGTTGCTGAATCTGAAGAATGCATACAGGAAAAATTGACAGATTTTTGTTTTAATTTGTTTCAGTGTCCTTCTGCATTCTACTAAAAATCTGTTTCTAAACAACTAACAAATATTTTTTCCATTTTTTAAGTTTATTGTGACATCAATAGCAAAGCCCTAAATAATTTTACAATACTGCTCCCCAAACCTTTTAATAGAAGATATCCTGGCCAACTGCTGTTGCAGTCGGAATAAATAATAAATATCTTGCATGTCTGTGCATGAAAGTGACAAAACAGATGAAGCCACAAGATCAATGTAGGTGTAGGTTTAAAAATAGATTTAAATTCTTTAAAATTCATAAGCTAAAGCTAATGAAGTCAACAGAAGGTTTGGTACTGCACTGTTTGCACCACAAATGTGTACTTGTTGAAAGACCATGGCATTTTAAACTTTTTGTCAATTAAGGTGATTTTTTTTTGCTGTCCCCAAAAACCCAAACAACCAGAAAAAATAAACAAAAAAAAACCCCAATTGTGAAGAAGGCCCACAAATAAAGGCATTTGCAAATCAAATGAACAGAATAGCACTGATCCCTTTGCTGTACTTATAAAGAAATGCAAAAAGGTGGTTGGTTGGTTTGTTTTTGTCAGGCAACACAAGCTTTTAATATCTCTGGCCATTCAGACCTTTGACTGAGATTTATTAACCTGTCAAACAAAAGCAATTTTACAACATAGACAATTGCAGTTCATTTTAGAACATTTATTGCTCTGTAAACAGAAAATCCACATTCTCCTTAAAACAATGTGTCCCTTTTCTTCTCTTTGAAGTAAGAAGGAAAGCATGGTAAAGAAGGAAATTCTAAGTGAAAAAGAAAGAAGTATTCACTAACTTATTTATAGAAAAATATAAAAAGCATAAAAAATGAGAAATTAAAACAGACTTCTACAGTAAATCCAGGAGATGATGTAGAGCATTCCCCACATTTGAGCAACATGGATGAGAGGGGAAGGGGAAATAAAACTGCTCAATTTTGTGTTATGCACTTCCTAGCCATGAGTTATAGCTAAAAGCAGTGTCAGTTTTCTATATGCTCTTCACATCTTTAAACACAGAACAAAACAACAGCTCCAAGAAATCTAAATACTTGTTGGAGGCTATCTGGCTCATAACTTAAGCTAACAGTATCCACTGAGAGGAAACTTGTCTATGAAACTGTTACTAATTTGTATCATAATTCTCAAATATGCAAGGATTATGTTTGAAAAGTTCATTAGCAATTTAAAATTAGGAAAGGAGAAAATAAAAGGACAGTTATAAACTTCAGGAAGTCCAGCAGAGAAGGCCATTAAGATGGTTGGGTTTGTAGCAACTTGCCTGCAAGGCAATGCTGAAAGAGAGCTTGCCTTGTTCAGCCCAGAGAAGACTTCAGGAGGGCCAAAATTCTCTTTCTTTGCATGCTATCCTGTGTGCCATGTTCCAGGCAGCATTTCCCCTCAATCCAAAATGGGATCTGGCTCTGATTCGGCTTTGATTTATGAGCCTCATGTCTGGATGCTGCCTTTTGATGGCTCTCCTGAGACAGCTCTGGCAGGGCCTGGACGGGACTGGACTCCCTCCAAGTCCTTAATTTGGGCCCCCATCTGCCTTCAGCACTCTGTGCTCCCATGGCCTTGTGAAGATGAGCCTGTGATGGGCTGATTGCTCCTGTGCTGGGCCTGGGAGGGGATGGGCAGGAGGCATCCCCCACCTGCTGTTGCCTCTCTTGAGTTCCTTTGTGGGTGTGCAGAGAAGCTTGTACCACACACCCTAACTGTCCCGTGAGGATTTGCCTTACGATACATCCAATTCTATGCAAGTTTATGCATTGCATGCTGCTTGATTTCTAACATGCACAACCAGGAATACAACTGGTTTCTTTCACAGGTCTTTATAGCTAGGGTCTGGCATACCATACACTGTGCTAAATTTAGAAATCAATAGGAGAAAAAGAGATGCTCAAATCAGACGTCCCATTTTTTCTTTCTTCTCGATGCTGCTGTTATTCCAATGTTCAGTCTGATCCTAAAGCAATACAGCACAGCATGTCACAAGCATTATTATGTCTTTATACTGTAGAGTAACTGAAATCCTTTTATTAAAATACAGCATTCTGTGATGGATTTCTTCATCCTTGAACTGACATTGAGCCTGCAGCTCTTACTAGTAATCACCTTACACAAAGTCAGATCACATACTCAACTCAGAGAATCTAAGAACTCAATTCACAGATTTTAAAAAATTGTGTGAAAACTGGTGAGACTGTATTGTTCCTCCAAAGAATGGCTACACTTCAAAATTGCTGACAGAAACTACACTGAAGGCCTTTTCTGAATAATTGGCATATGAAACATTTTATTCATTCTTCATTAACTTCATATTATTAAATTCAGTTCCCAAAACCATCAGAAAATAAGAAAGCTATTTCACTGAATATTGATGATCTTAAAGAAATTTAAGGCTGTCACGTACTGACACCACAGCTATAAAGAAGATCTGTAAATAATAAGATACCAGTATAAGTCTTCTACCAGTCTACTCAACCATCATCTTTCATGTATACTTGCTCTTCAACTGATTAGGACAATAAGAAGAAAAACCAAGCGACAGGAGAAAGGGACAGTAATGAATTGTCCAAATGCCTCAGAATTACTAGTTAATCCAAAACAGAACACGAAAAGACATCAGTGTTTCTAAAGAAAACCTCTTTACTTTCTGAGACATGCCAGAGCACACATTTACAGCTGACTCTTTCCATTATCTGCATGAGACTTTAAATGTAGATATATAGCATCCTAAATGTTTGAAGAGTTTTGCTGCAATGTTAGCTCTGTCACATCATCTACAAATCCTCCTGAGACAGAATGCTTAGCCTCAAAAAAGTAAATGCTTCTAATATTGCAGTATATACATCATTGACTTATCTACTGTTCCCTGACTCTGCATCTACACTCCCTAAAAAATGTTTGGGAAAGTTTTAAGGAGAAATGGGCTACTAGACACTATGAAGTCTTCATAATTTATAATGAAGCTATATAGATTACTTAATGCAGTCACAAATTCAGGTTTTCATTTTCACCTTCAAGGCTCTATATTATCTTGCCCACAATTACTGTGTCTTGCTTTTATTTCCTTCTACTCCCTAGACATCTTCTATCCTTTCACTTAATTGCCTTCTTTATCTCTTTCTCCCACTTTCAGCTCTATGTCTTATATCATGCTGACCTCTGTGCTTTGTACAATCTTCATACTTACACTTTTCACCCTTCTTCAGAAGTACCTTAAAAACACACTCTTTCAAGAATCATTGGTACATTCTTTGCTTCCTCCTCTTCTTACTGCTGAGCTACTGGCTGAAAATTGTCTTGCTTAAATGACTTTTGCTCCTTGTTGGACCAGGGTAGCAGAAAACACAGCTGAAAGCTAATGCAGAGCTAGCTGATTGACTTCTTCATTCTATCAGAAATTACCTCTCTCGACAATAATATTGAGGAAAATTGAGGGACTTCCTTGTTATGTAAAGTAGGAACTTAGAACCCTGTACACTAGAAAAATCACAACATTTATTAAACAAATGCCAATCTATAGCTACATCTATATTTTGTTTAGTCTTAGATGTTTATATACATATTTCATAGTTTATATATATTTCATAGTTTATATTTATTTCATAGTTAAGAGTTTTCCAGAGCAGGCTCCATGACTGCCATCCAGTGTACATGGGTTTCAGGCTTTTTTCCTCTCAGGGTTTAATGTGTACTTAAATATAAATATGATGTCCACAGTGCCTCCATCCACAGAGCAGCCATAGCACAAAAAACATCAGGAAACCCGGGAGCATTCCCAGGTCTCAGAATGGTCACAGTATGGTAGAATCATAGCCTTATTCCTGATTCCTAGAGCACTTGACTGCAAGACTGCCAGCTTCCCAAACTTCAAACACTTGCTCTACGCAATAAACTCCTTGTGGAAGCTATCATATGACTACTGTACTAGGTATTACTATAATTAGAAAATATTATCTTCTGAGGAGAATATTAAAATAATTGCAAGCCCTTTTTGCTGAAGTTTAAGAAAAAAAAAATCTCATTGAAAATTTTCTGCCTGAGAAGCTCACAAGTGAAAGCAGTATGCAAAGGATGCATCACAGCTAATCTTAAAACTGAAATGCATTCTACCTAAGAGAAATGATAATTTTTTGTAGAATAAAAGGTTCCATTGGTATTCTGTTAGGACAGCTGCATTATTGAAAGTGGAAAGCAGCAAGATAAGTTACACACTATTATGTTTTTTGCTCATAGCACTTTTTTGAATCAGTAATATTTCAAGTCTGGAATAGCTCTGAAGCTCAGACAACAGGCTGCAAACTCTAATATTTCCACTCTCCAGTCTGAAGCTGTAGGATGCAATAATGTTAATTACTGAAATGTAATGTCAATTACTTCGTATCTTCCTCACTTGTAACAAACAAAAAAGCTGGAGTTCAAAGCACTTAAAAGGTAAGATATTCAGAATATACACAAAAGATCTACAGAATTGTTGTTCCAGGTAGCCATCAACATTGAGAACTAAAACAAATACTGTGAAAGGGTTACTAAAGAAGTTTTTAAATATTTTTTTATTTTTGTTTAAAAAAAGCCCTCAATTGTTTCATTTGGGAGTAACAGAATTTAAGTGGATAAATGAACCCTCTATAGTAAAAGGGGGATTACTAAGCCTCTGCTACTAGCTGTCATCAGAGATGGTAACAAGTAAGCTGGACAATGAATTTGAGCACGAACAGCTTTTCCTATATTCATTGCTATCTAGACAAAAAAGGAATGCTTTTTTTATGCAATAAGAAGAAAGCATTTCTACCACTGCCTGGAATTGTTTTGTGCTCTAAAGCAAAATCACTTTGGTCTTATTAAAGCTTAACTTGAACTGTTTCCTTCTTGGCTTTGAATCATGTTATTATTCTAAGATAAAGAGATACTGGAATGGAAATGTTAAGCATCCTTTTTATCAGATAAAGCTGTCGCTTCTTCAGCTCTTGTGGGTGCTACAAGGTCTTTTTATACCACCGGTCTGTCACTATAATAATAAAAAAAAATTCTCAAACATCACTCCATGGAGTATACTTTGTAATCACCTTGTAAGTGCACTTATTTTGTGATACAGCAATCAGCATGGACAAAATGCTTTGTCCTGTTTACACTATAAATAATTTGTCAGTTAATTGATGGTCCTCTATGTAGGTTATCTGCAAGTCTGCCAAAAACAGACTCTTACAAATTCATTACCATACAACAAAAATTACCTACAATGGCAGTAAGTCTCCCCCTCAAAGCCTTAGTGCATAAAAAAAACATAGTTGACCTGAGTCTTTCAAAGGTCTCCAGAGGTCTCCTCATGACAACAATTTACAAAAAAACAATGAAAAAATACTGTTAACCACACAATTCCTTGTTTCAGTCTTCGTTCTTTGTTCTGAAACTGTTGAAAAGAACTGTTACAATTTCTGGGATAATTACAAAGGTAACAAGATACAAAGGATCAGTGCACTGGGTCTTTTTAAAAGAGTATTTATTATCACTCGCTATACCTTAAAGACATTAAAATATTTTTTGTGGAAATTCTTGTTAATTAAAATCTAATTATTCAATGACTGCTCTGTTTGGCATCTCTAAAAAAATGCTCAAGGTCTTGAGAGAAAGAAGAGATAACACAGCGAGCAATTTATCATAAAAGAAGGATTTTCCCTCCTCTTTTTTACTACTTAGCATGCATAATTAACATGTGATAATATCCATAATGAGTTCCCTAAAACAATTAGAAATGCATCTCCAGTGACCTGCTAATCTGAATATAATACTTTTAGAATTTGGAGGTATATCAGTCTTTTTTGTGTTTACACACTCGCCTCACATAGAAGCAAAGGAGGCTGCAGAACATAATTTATTATTCTTCATCACATTTTATCAAGTCCCTTAGAAGCTCCTTGATACAGCATCAAGAAAAGTACAAAGAAAAAAAAGTCCTGTCTCCCCATCCCTCAAGTAGTGTACCTCAAAGAACCAGTTACAATGCTTCTTTCCTCTTCCAATCAGATACATTAAGTGAAAGCAAACCTTGACCAGGCTATTTTTTGCATGCATTTTCAATGACTTTTTTTCATCTCCATAAGACAAATGCATCCATAAATAAACATGCACTGCAGTGACAAGGGCAAAGTCTGGAACACTTAAGAGCTAAATTATTTTCAAGCCATGCAACATCTCATTTTTCTTTCACAAATATGTAACAAAGACTGCCAGCATGGGAGGGGTGCCTCAGGAGAAGAGAGAGAAGAAATCAAACCATGTGAACTGAGGGCAAGATGACTGTAAACAAAACAAAACAACTATAACTGTCTCCTTCATTTAATTGTCTTGTAAATTTAAAATTGTGTCCTAATATTAATTTAGGAAAAAGGTGCACATGCAGAGCAGCTCTTCTGAAGTCCTGGATTGTAAGATGTGATGAAACATCCCACTTTGTCCTCTCTACAGCCATGCCCACAGCACTTAAGCTGGAAGATGAGCCTTATAATCACACACTTCATAATCCAGCCTGGGAGATACAAATAAAGGGCTACACGCTTGAGGCTTAATTAGAGGCTGAGGATGGTGCAGGATTCAGCCAACAGACTGTCCAGCAGCATCATATAAAAAGTGCATTTTGCCAGAGTGCTGGGATCTTTGCGTGCCAAGGTGTAACCTTCTAGCGGTATTTCAAGATGAAGGTCTTAACACATAAATCTAGATGGTTCAATACCTACTTACTTTAAATTGCCTAGTAGGCAAATTAGGCAATGGCCAATAGGCAATTTAAAGGTATAATTTATTAATAATTTATTCCTTTAAATTTCTTGTGTATGTTAAATCACGAGTTTCTCCAGCAGGGGGAGTGGAGGGAAACATTAAAAAAGTTACGCTGTTTATTATTTTGCAGAGCTCTTAGTAGCAGTTAGGTCAGCAATGCACATTAAATACTCAAATTATAACTTGCATCTAGAAATAAGTATTCAGTAAGACTACATATGGAATAATTGCAACAGTTCCTAGAGGTGACTTATAAATTCAAAATCATATTTGTATTTTAAGGAACAGTATAGCATTGAAGCAGGTAGAATGAACAGGTTCATACCATAGCAACTCCAGATGTTGGAACTTATGTGTGCTAACTCCCAGAGAAATTCCATGGAAGGTGGAGCAAAGTGGAAACACTGAACCCATGGTCTGTGGAAACAATGGTGTCTGAAAGTAATATGGGACCAACCAGCTGCGTTTTTGATACCCTGAGCCAACAACCAGCCACATTTTGACAAAATCTTGTCCTTTAAGTAACCTTTGCTCATTATAATCTCCTTATAATAGCAAAACATACCTCCGTGCCCAAAAGCGACTCATCTCTAAGGTGAAACCACCCCACATTGAGCTTGTGTTCTGGATTTTCTGCAGTCAACACCTTCAAAGGTGAAGCAAGAGAACTTTGTACCAACCATGGCAAAGGTTATGTGTGACTAGGGTCACTCAAGCTCCACCTCTGGGGTAAACAGTATAAAAGTAGCCAATGAGGGGAAGATACCATTGCAGGGATGACCCCATACCCCTGACCTCTGGGACCAGTCGATGGGCTGGGCCTCTCTTCCCCCACACTGGAATGAACACTCGACTGTACCAAGTGTCTCCCTGGGAAATAGTGTAAATCTCTATAGAGTCACTTTCTTTATGCATTTTTGGCCAGGCTATATTACTCATAACCTAGGTATTTGCACACACTTTGCTGACAGTGATTTTATTACCAGCAATCCAAAGAGCTGGTGCACTGTTGCTTCAATAAATTACACTATTCATTAATCTGGCCATGAGAGATTTTATTGAACACAACCAAACTCTAAGTGTGGCAGTTATAGTTCATGAAAAGCGTGACTGGATGGATAGTGTAGTGCTAGTAGTGCATCTGGACCTGTGACATTCCAGTACAAGACTGGGCATGAACAGACTATTTAAAAGAAATGGCTATTGCTCAGAATCTAAGTCCAGCCACTCCCACCTCTTTAATATCTAAGGGTTAGCTTGAAAACAAAGGGCTTTCTTTTCTGCCAAAGTGCTTTACTCCTTCACTGCAGAGCAAGAAAAGGTTTTACAAACTTAAGAAAAAGTTCTAGTAAAGAACCTTCCGGACCAAATAGCTGGTATACTGTGTGGTAATATACTGTGTGGACAATCCCCAAACAAATCCAGAAACTGGAAGACTGAATTCCTCAGGTCAAAGAGTGCTCAAAAAGCTGTTTATCCCAATTTTCCGAGGAAGTATTCCACGTAGTAGACAATATAAGGACAACTCTGTCTTCTGAACTGCTTTAAAAAGAAAACAAAAGTACCGGATTGACAAGTTCTTAAGGCTGGGCAATTTCAATTGCACGCATGAAAGAAAAACCTTGGTTCTCAAAAACCTACAAATTTAGAAAGGTAAGTCCCTACTGAATTTGCACCTCATCTTGACTAGAAGGCAGACAAGTGGAAATGTCCTGTTCTCTACCAACAGATGTACCCTTCCAGATTTCTCTTGCTATACACTCCCAACGTTTAAGGGCATGCCTGCGTCAAACAAATAAACTCATCTGGGTACACAGAAATTATGTGACATACTTCATTCACCTCCCAATCACCCCATCTACAGTACCAGTAAAATCTGCCTTTACTCTGCTTTTACTGCCAACATAAGCAAGCAGTGTGTACACAGAAGCAGCAGTGTCAAGCTCTCATGGCACTGAACATGTTGCTCAGAAGTCCCACCACTTTCTGGGGAGCACCACCCCCACCAGAGTGCTACCAAGGGAGAGTCTTCTCTGCACTCTTTGGAAGCTTGGCACTGTGCAGAACAGAATGTGAGGCTAACAAGAACACTGAGAGAGCACAACCTTGTAGATAGGGGAGTCTGAAGGAGTAGCAGTGAGGAAATTTTCTCCAAAAGAACCCAGCACGAAACCACACACCAGAAACACTCAAATATCCCAGACCTTCCAATCAGTGTACTAACTGCCTGGCCACCAATAAATCAGACAACACAGGAAGTTCTTCTTTAGCTCTAAACCATCAACTGCCTAATCTGGATTAATTAATGAACTGCAATACATCAGTACAGGCATGGAAGTCAAGTGGCTTCCAAAAAAAAGGTCCAAATTCAGCCTTCTACCTCAAAACTCACTGGCAGCTAGAAAGAACCCTGTGCAACACTGATCCCTCTGCACACACTGAGCAGCTACTGGCATGTGCTGTATCCACTTCTGCACACACCACAGCATACATGAACAACACTGAATATGCTACAGCCTCTTTTTCACCTGTCCCACTGACTGCAGCTTAATGCTTTACAAATCAGGTGTACTATAACCATTACAATCACAGGCTGTACTACTGGAAGAAGACAGTATCTAGCAATATGCTAAAGTAAGTGGAAAAATGGTGAGCCCAAGAAGATAAGGCAGCAGAGCATGGGTGAGTTAAGTTAGAATAGTTTATACGAGCTGTTCAGACGAGTGTTCTGCTGATCAGAAATTGGTAATAGAGGCCTATTCAAAGGACAGATTAGAGTTGAAGAGACAACAGCTGATGTAGGTTGGAACAAAGCTGAAAAATATCAATGCACTTTTACATTTAATGCTTTTGTTATTTCTAAAATAAAATGTCTGATTTGTGAATTGTAAACATTAAGGAAAGACTGTAAGTCAATTTATTCATAAAATGGAAAAAGGTGAGATTTATGATGACTAAAATACATGATTTCAACAGCAGGGATTCCAATTTACAGCTCAGAACACCACCTGGAATTGTTGTTCATGCCTCTGTAATTTCTGTACTGTATTTAAAGTACTCCAAATATATTCAGCCTCCTATACATAAGAAATAACAGAAACATCACTAATAAAATAACTGCTTATCTGAAAACCATAGTAAGTAAAATACATACTTTAAATGAATACAATAAAAGTAGTGTAGCTGAAGGGGGGGAAAAAAGAAGAAATAAAAGAATGGGGTGGATAAGAAAAAAAAGGTTTGGGCATCCTTTTTACACAAGCTCACAATAATAATGGTCACATTATGTGCTACGTGCTAAATCAACATTCTTCACCCTCTCTTTTCCTTGTATAATACCGACTAAAATTACAAAATGGTCTATAATGTTCTGAATCAACACATCTTTTGTAGCAAAACAGTCCCTGAAAATTTCTCTTTGAACTACTCTTTCCTATGACATAAAATTCCACCGAGACTTATAAATCCTAATGCCATTTAATCAGTCTGAAAAATTTTAATACACTCTCACTAGATTTGATACAGAGATTATTTGTAACTATGGGATGAATTAATTAATTAGAAATTGAAGAAACTGCAAAGCAATAGTTTTAAATTATGGCAATGATTTACATTACTTGGAAATTTTTTATTAGAATAGACTGATTCTTTGTTAGAGAATTATGACCATTTGTACTACTACAATCTTTTCCTTTTCTTAAATAATGGATATAAATATTTGGGTATTTTTAATTACACTACTAATAAGGTCCTTTATTTCATGGAATAACTGTAGGCAAAACGACAAAAATCTCTCACATATAAATAATTGACATATTTTTAATGACACCCGTACATAGGACACTTCAATGTATGTTACTCTTGTAGATATGATTTAAAAAAAAATCAGCTGATTTATCTGCACTAACAGAATTCTGAAAGATCTTAAATGTCATGTGAAGGAAAAGAAAGAGTTCAAACAGTTACGATCTTCAAAGAAAGGTTAAAGAAAATAACTGTATAGAACTACCATGAATACCCTAAAAGAGCGCTAAACATATTTTCAAAGTTTAAAATTATTAACTGTAATATAGATGCTACTATTATCTTCAAATACTTTTTCAGTGTTAGCACAGCTTAGATTACTAACTGGTGAATAAACGAAAAAACCTACAGTAGTCTCACTGCTTTTTTGTTTGTCGTTGTTGGTTCTTTTAAAATGTTTTTGTCCTTTTAAATCATTACCACTTTTTGCCTTCTTTGAAATAAAGCCAAATAAACTGAGTTTTGGCAAAGCTGTCCCTCTGGATATACTATTAGTCTCCTCACATTATGTAATAGTTTAATTTTTCATTAACACAGCTGGCATTCAATATCCTTATCTCTTGTTTAGATAGAGTACCACTTACACCCCAGCATTATATAAATTCTCAATACTTTCTGCTCTTTGACTTTCAGAATTACATAACTGCTTACAGCCACACCTCTATCCAATAGAAAAGCATGCATTACATACCTCTCTTCCCATTCCACAAACACACCATAAAATATTACAGGAACATGCCCTATTTTTTTCTTCCCTAGTTAAGCAAGATAGAATTTTATATGAAAGCAACATTTTTCAATTCCTTTCTTACTTCATCCAAAGCACTGGGCTGCATCCCAATATTTGATCTCAAATGAGCATTAACATGTTCAAAATTCGTAACTACTTGACTTAAAGGTAAGATTTACATCTTTGCTGATCAGATTCTTCAACACTTGGAAAATAACTTACATACAAGTCCTACTCACCCAAGTACCTAATATGTCCATACAAATACCATCTACATGAACAGGATTAAGTACATTTGGCATTATCTGTTCTGGATGTTCAAGTTATCAAACGAAGTTGTGCACATACACAAAATGTAAAGAGAACTTGCAATAGGAAGAAGAAAACACCAAAACCCACCAAAGTAACCTTGGTTAGCACTATTAATAGAATGCCACATTGCATCAAACTTGCTCCACTTTGTTCTCCCAGGCAACAAGACTACCACTTAAGACTCTGGGTGAAAATTTGAAGTATGAAAGGCTGAAGAATTTAGCTAATCATTCCTTAAATACTTGTTTAAGCATTTTTTCCTCAATAATCCCACTGAAAAAAACAGTAACCACAGTCTAATCCACCTAAAGTTTTTGCTTTAAAAAAATAGTATGCAATGCATTTTTCTGTAGTGATAAAACTCCCAAAATTCAGAACTTAAGTTCTGCTCAGAATAGACAAGAAGTGAGAAATATATTTTAAGGAGAAAGGCAATTTAATTTAAAGGGAAGACATTATTTTAGCAAACTCTAATTCTACTTTTCAAACATTCTCCCTGCAGATTCCTGTTTCATAATGAACTTTGGAAAGTTATTTATGAGAGAGAAACTACACACCTCTACTATTTGAGAAAGATTGCTCAGCGATTGGTTTTACAACAGATTACAAGAATTATGACCTCAGAGATTCAGAATGCAGGAGGGAAAAGAAAGCTTAAGAAAAATATGTCCTCTTTACAAAGAAGCATCTTTAATGTTTAGACACTTAAGAGGTAAATCAGCCACTAATGTAAAAAAACAAACTGATCTATGTTCAAAGAACTGTTTCCAAACTTTGAGTAGTGAAGTTAAGCTTGCAGATTTATGCACAGAGTGGAAAATAATTAGACTGCCCTATTACAGCACATTACCATGTAGTAAATCAGAGAAACCTGCATTACAGACACAATACACAGAGGGGTGAAATTATGTTTTCCACCAATCTCTTGCTTCAACAGCATAAACACCTTTGAAAGCAAAGGATGCTTTTTTTTAAAATGATTACATTAAATCTTAATCTATGTATTTACTCTGTTAAAAAACAATCCAAATATAGCCTGAATGGTACATTCTTAACTTTTTGGTTAATTTGCTCTTTTCATTTCTTACCTTCTCTGGAGGTGGAGGAGGGTGAAACCTCTTTGCACAAACTAGAAATGCATCAGGCTTTGGCTTGCCACACTTGACCTCGGGGTCATCTCCCAAGACAATATGATGAAAAAGACCAAAAAAGGCTTTGTGTCTGGATGTTTTCATATGAAATGTTGCTTCAGCTGAACTGGTGGCAACAGCTATGGGTATGTTGTGTTTATGTAAATGACGGATCAACTTATCAACCCCTGGAAGAAAAAGATATAAATTTTATTATATGTATATAAATGTAGGCAATGTATTCATATTTATACCTACTTAAAATATATTTGGCATAATTTCAACAGTGTTATCTTACTTATTAAAACAATCTATTTCTACTAGTATAAAGCAAAATTAACAAAATTCTTGCTATATCTGAAATATTCCTGCATAAAAATCATGACACATTCCTCAAGATATACACTTGTACTGTTATCAAATTATGCTTTTCTCAAAATATGCCAAAAAAAGGTACATAATTTCATATTAAGCAATGTTCCCAACATTATATATATATTTATTGTTTCAAGTTCTCTGTAAGTGGGAGAAAAGCACACAGGTATATATATGTACAGTTATGCTCCTGGAAAAAAAATTAAATTAAATTGTAAGAAATATACTTCTCTTCCTGATTGGTATAGTTTTAATTTTTGAAGCAGGTATCCAACTGGCTTAAACCAGCCCCTAAGACAGCTCGGTTTCTCTCTTTTGCCATTATTAAAACAAGTAACACTGGGCAGAGGAGGGGAGCTGTCAGTCACTGTTGTTAATACCAGAGCTTTATCTATTGATGCTGTGAGTAATGAACAGTTCAAGCATAATGGGTAGAAACTTCATGCCAATCCAGTCTTCTAGGAAAGGTTAATGCAGCAAAAGCCAAAACCACAGCAGGCTGTGGAAAAGGGAAACATATTTTGGTGGAAGTTTTGCAGGGGTTTGAATGCTCCTTCCCTACAGCATGCTAAGTGCTGGACACCTCTCCCAGACAAAACAATTAGCAGTGCCTAATGGAGAAGGAGAGTGGACATTTGGCTTTTACCAATCCACAAGAAAAAATATTCTGTATCTGCATAATCATTTAATGCCTGCTTCTTGGCAGGAATCCACAGTGTGCTGCACAAAAGGTATTCGCTTCAGGTAGATGTGCTTCCATTTGACCTCTGCCTCCCTCAGCCAGCTTGAGAACAACTCCTTGTTTTCATCTTCCAACTGCATGAATTCTTATCCTAATTTTCATGCCTGGCTACACAAGAGTAATCTGATTTCCTTTTGATTCACTGACATACTTATGACTGGTCCCTCTTCACTCCGAACATTCCTACTGCTTATGTCCATTTAGTTCTTTCCTATGCAAACAGAGCAACCCTGATTTGTATTTTTCATGTGATCCAGCCTTTCTGCTCCATTTTCACAATTTTATAAACATCAATTTTATCTACAATATATTTTTCCCAAGCATAGTCACATGCCCAACTTTAAGTAGTTATAATTAGTATTTTTGAAGCGTGTAGATTAGTTTATAGGTGCATTAATTAACCCATCTATCTGGAAATATGACCTGTAAATGCATCGCTCCAGAGATTTCTTCTCTATTCTCCAGAATCCAATCAACAAATGAATAACTAACATTTCCAATTCCATAGATGTGTTCGAAGACAGATATTAAACTATAAACACATCCATTTTCATGATGTGACATTCCAGCTGGACAGAAATAACAGTATTATTCCTCCTCCAATGCAAACGCATCATTTAAAAGCCTTCCTATCACCTCTTAAATGGTTACACCACTAATAAGCAAGTGTACTTTCCCCAAATGATGATATTCTGTCCTCTCATTGAAATATGATGCTAACTAGAGCTTAAATTTTTATTCCAGATTAAAATTACATCCTCAGTCCGACATATGTGAAGTCTACATTAAATTACTTGAAGGACTAAGATCTCTTAATTTAAAGTAGTAGCCTAAATATTTCTTTTTTAAACTTCAACACATTGCTTCAAAGGAATTTTTAAAAAATAATATGCAATATTTAGCAAGGTCAGCATATTGTGTTTGTAACATAAAGAAATCTAAAGATTACACTAGTAATCTTCCTATCTCCTATGCCCTTGAATAGGTTTAGTTTGCATATGGTTGGTTGTGTCTAAAGTTGTGCTCTTTTCAAATAGCTAATTTATCTCATGCTGAATCACAACTTTTCATCTTTCACAGGGTATGTTTATTCTACATTGCTACTGGAGGTAACCAGCTACAGAAAAACACTGCTGCAGAAAGGTTATTTCTTCAGAGTTCTCTCCTATATTCCCCCAGCACATCATGATTTCAGCGTGTAAATGTGAGTGTGTGTTTCCTCTTCTTGGTTTCCCTCACTACAAGTGAGCTATAAAGGAGCTGCCCCTTAGAGAGAGTAAAGATTTACATTTTCCAGAAAATGCACTTTAATAGAAACATGTCATTTAAAAATTATTTGCATATGTGTAAACATAGCAAGATACAAAAATACAATGTGAGAATCAGTTGTGTGGAAAAACAATTAAATTGCATATGGAAGAACAGCTAGAATAACACAAGCTGAAGACAGTAACAGTATTTTATTTTCACATTTTATATTTTCATTACAAGTTTGCAATTCCTTTCTAAAAGCTATAGATAAACAAAATCCATTTTTGCTTGCATCAGTTACCACCATTATAGCTCTAGACACTTTTCCACCACATCAAATTACTGACCCCATTATTGTACTAATTCATCATATAATTCTTTATTAGGAAGATAGTATCTTTCTTAGTATATTTTTTTTAACAGAAAATATGAACAGGAGAACTGAGGAACTGCTTTAAAGATATGAAAGAAACTTCCTCTGGCAAATACTTGATAATTATAACCCCTATGGCTATATAGATTTTAAAATCAAATTAAGACTTCAGTTACATCAAAAGCAACCAAGTAAAGACTCATGGCCTATGAAAAAGCATGACAAAAATCCCTGTGAACTCACTGACTTGTTACTTGTAGCGAAAGGTAAGAAAAATTGGTGAAAAGAATTGTAGGCTGAGATTAGTTACAGAAGTTGACAGAAGAAGGATCAACTTTAAATGTCAGCATCTCTAAAACCTGATTAATCACAAATGTTAATGAAGTTAATAACTGTGAAAAGAAAAACTAACTAAATCAACAGAAAGGAATTACTGCTTCTGAGACCACAGATGAATTTTAAAGGAAGGGATCATCACTTTTGTTCTGGAAGTGATGCATAAAAATATATATATTAGATATAATATTTTTTATTTTAAAAAGGTGTAGTGAAATGAGGCAACCAGGTGGCACTAATTGCCAGGTAGTGGGCATGAGCTTGTGTTAAGCCCACCTGTGCCTGATTAGGGCAGGCCCCTACTGCGCATGAGCAGGATTAGGGGGCCAATAAAAGGTGAGCTTCCAAACACAGACTCAGCTTACACTCGAAGTTCACAATCTCAGCGTGCTTGGCTTTTACTGCTTCTATGAGCACCGTGCTAACCTGATTGTGCCACTGGAGCTTTGCCTCAGCACCGCACTAACCTGGTTGCACCACTAGAGCTCATCACCCTTAGGGTGAGGCTCGAGTGGTGCAGCTGGTTATTGCACGGTACTTATACAGCAAACCCGAGCAATGCTGAGGCCGTAGGTTCAAGCCAGAGTTTAACAGAGTTAAATACAGGTGGTGAGCAGTCACCAGTGGTGTTCCACAGGGCTCAGTTTTGGGGCTGGTCCTGTTCAGCATCTTCATTAATGATCTAGATGAGGGGATTGAGGGCTTCCTTAGTAAATTTGCAGATGACACCATGTTGGATGGGAGTTTTGATTTGCTTGAGGGTAGGAGGGCTTTGCAAAGGGACCTGGACAGGGTGGACCAGTGGGCCAAGGTCTGTTAAATGATGTTTTACAAGGCCAAGTGTTGGGTCCTGCTCTTTGGTCACAACACCTCATGCAACATTACAGACCTGGGGAGGAGTGGCTGGAAAACTGTCAAGCAGAAAAGGACCTGCAGGTGCTGGTTGATACCCAGCTGAATATGAGGCAGCAGTGTGGCCAGGTGCCCAAGAAGGCCAATGCCACCCTCGCTTGTATCAGGAATTGTGTGGCCAGCAGGAAAAGGGATGTGATTGTGTCCCTGTACCCAGCACTGGTGAAGCTGCACCTCATGTACTGTGTTCAGTTCTGGGCCCCTCACTACAAGACAGACATTAGGCTGCTGGAGTGAGTTCAGAGAAGGGCAACCAAGCTGGTGCAGGTTCTGGAGAATAAGACCTATGAGGAGAAGCTGAGGGAATTGGGAATGTTTAGTTTGGAGTAGAGGAGGCTGAGAGAAAACTTTTTATCTCTCTACAGCTACCTGAAAGGAGGTTGTATTGAGGTGGGTGCTGGCCTCATGTCTCAAGTGAATAATGACAGGACTAGAGAAAATGGCCTGAAGTTTCACCTAGGGAAGTTTAGACTAGATATGAGGAAGAATTTCTTTATTGAAAGAGTAGTTAGGCATTGGAATGGGCTGTCCAGGTAAGTCGTGTAGTCACCTTCTCTGGAAGTATTGAAAAACCGTGTAGATAAGGCACTCTGGGACATGCTCTAGTGGGTGATACAGATATTGATACATGTATTTTATTCAGAGGGGATGTTAACAGTTGGATGCGATGATCTCTGAGGTCTTTTCCAACTGTGGTGATACTGTGATTCTGTAATTTAGCCATGGTGTCAATGTATTTAAGAATATTTTGAGCAAACCAAGAAAAGAGCAATCATATGCATTAATACCTTATATTCTTCCACAGGAGTGTTATCCTCACTCAAAAAATTATAGTGTTGGACATCTACTAATCAGAAAACTAGTGTAATGCAGGCTTCCTTTAGTTCAAGACATTAAATAATGGAAAAAAAAAAGAAAACAAAACATCATATATACTGCTAAGTCCTTACACCAATGAAATGCAAGCATCCAATGCAAGTAGCTAATTAAATCAGCTTATTTTGTGGACTTTCAATAGATTCTGTCTGCTCATTTTCAGATTCAAGTGAAAGGTCAAGCTAAATTGTTACAGAAAGCTAAACACTGCACATACAAACATGATAAAAGCTTCCGACAGACTTAAAACTTTTAGTGTCTTCCTCTCCATACTTGCTTTTTTACAAAGCAAACACACGTGAAGTCTTAAAAAAGCCCAAAATAGCAAATGGGTATTTTAAAATGGATATGAAGATTACTTTGCATACCCAAAAGCTTCTCTGCAGTTCAATTAGTTTAATAAAAGACATTACTTCTCATTTAAAACTGTCTCTCACTCTAGTCCTCAAATCATTATAGTAAAACCATCACTGCTATCTACAAATGCTTTGTAACCTTTGCCATAGTTCTGGGGACTAGGTAAACACTTGAGGAAAAGCAACTTATTTATGACATTATTGTATATAGGACATATTTAACTAACTTATGCTCCCTTCCCCCCACTGGATTCTGGCTATTCAATTATTTATCCAATTAAACTCTTATGCTGTTCTATTTTAGTCTGTATTTTTAAATCACAAAATGTAATTTAGTATCCAATTAATTTTAAGTGTTGAAAAGATACACATTCTCCTGACTTCAATAAGGTATACAGGCCACTCTCCTTTGATAATTTAATCATGAGTACTATTAGTCAGACACATTTATTTTATTGTCAGCCGTAATTATAAGCCAAAGGAACAAATCTCTCCTTAAGCTTTTTTAAAAGAAATGTGGTTCCTTACAAAACAGAGTGGTGTATTGAAACATGCTACCAAGTTCTCTTTAATGGAGAAAAAAACCTGGTATATCACGGGCAAACAAATTTTCTGCTACGTATATTTTGTTGTATGTGTGTTAACTGAGTCTTATCATGGGCCCAGGGGGAAGGGGGGCACATGAATATTTAGATTATATATTTATTTAATCTTCCCTTTCATCCCCCAAAACTTTTTGCTTCTCTTTTTTGTGCTACGTTTGACTAGACTGCTAATCTACTATGTATATTACCCTGTTTCCCTTTTCCTTCTCTGGTATATGTATTTTGTTTCTCTTTCTCTACTATACTTTTGGAGCTTATCTACACTATATAGCCCATGCTAATACAACTATACTTGCTAAGTCTTGTCTCTAAGCATATTCTGCAGAAGACACAGCATGGCTACAGACCTTTTTAGAGAACACTGCCTTCATCAACAAACTTTTTGCACAGTGCACTGAATTTTTTGTTGGGAGAACTATACTTGCCACCATCCTTTTTCTACACACAGCTTGCACACAAATCATGAGCTCAAATACAACTTCACACTCTTTTTTTGAACACTTCAAGATGTTCATATACACCTATCACAGCATTTGCTCTTCATTCACTACTGTGCAGACAAAGTTGGCTTTCTGCTCATATGAACAGCATGAGAACAGAGGACACCTGACCTCTGGGGCACAAAATTAAAGGCTCTTTAGACACCCACATTCAAGACCACTTCATTTTGCGGTTAATGTTACACAAAATGAGCTGTCCAAGAATGTTCAGCCTGTATTTGGAAGAAAAGATTTACTGCTGAGAAAAAGACTAAAGGAAACCAAAGTGTTCCATCCATTGTTTAAATTAATGCTGAACATGTATTATGCATGTCTTGATGATTTATGTCTGGTTGTGCACAAATGGAAATCTTAAATCTTAAACTATAGCTTCTCTATGAAAAGACTGCTCCTCTTTTTCAAAGTAATTTACAGTTCTTACATTGAGTGTGATATCACACTAAACTTAAAGCTCTTTAAGATTTCATCACTCCCTTTAATCAAGGTAAAACTTACATTACCATTCAGAGTCAATCTGATTAGATTTTTAGCCAATTCAATAATCCTTTAAATTAGGAAAAAAAAAAAATGGTAAAAAACTCAGCAGCCTCTAGAGCCTTAATGCATCCAAGAAAGAAAAACTAAAAGAATCTCAGAACAAGAAGCAGCTGTCTGTTCACAAACTAAAGTCACAGACTGATTAAAAAATATTCTTTGTGTAGTGTGGTGTGCTAGAACAGCTGCAAGTCCATCAGCACAGTGCTATTCATCATCTTGACTTCCTCTCCATCCATAAGTGAAGTCAGCATTGCTCCTGTGAAGGTGAAAGTTTGACAGAGATGGGACTATCCACCACTTGGTGGAATTGTCATGAATACTTTAACATTTTGTTAGGCCTGAGTTGATCAGCCAGTTGGACTAGATGATTGCTGCATGCCCCTTCCTACTGAAATCTTATTTCATATTCCATTTCACTTCATTCCATTCCTGAATCTCATGAGATTATGAAAACAACTCTCAGATCCACTTGTTCCTTTTTTTGGTCTGAGGCATTGTTTAAAACTGCAACCTGCAATCGTATGCTATCCTTTCACAGAGATACAAAAGTGGAGGTGGAAACTAACAACCTATTCCCAACTTTAGAAGGTAATTGGCTTCTCATAAAGAATTCCCCTTTCTCTTATACTTTCTCTCTAAAAGTACCAGAGATCCTCCTGGTGGCAGAAAATCCCTGTTCACAAAACTGATAATCTCATTTTGATCTGGACATACTGACACATACATGGCTATGGAAAAAACATTGGTACTAAATTCAGAACCTCTGTCAACTGTGTTGTTGAATATCTGATAAAAGCATTTTTGAGTTGCCGTCCTTTAGGACTTAATACAAAGGCCAAATGTTTGAAATATGGCAAAAAGACTGCATCATTCTGAGTTTGCAGATAATTGGCTGATCTTTACGGTTTACAGGCTCCCTGAACCCAGCATGGACTCACAAGTATTTTCTACTACAAAAACAATAACAGCAAAGAAAAGAGAAGATAACATGGTGTGAAGTCTGTTTAACTGTTAAGGGCAGAACATCATCAAGTTGGAACTTGAACTGTTTTTCTTTCTTCTCTTTTCTGACTGGCTTCACTGGTACTAAAACTAAACCAAATTACACCAAACTAAATTACCTCTACACAGTATGCAAGAGACAGTCAACCATACTTGAACTGGAAGATAGCTTGCACATGACACTCTGTACTGGCTGAACAGGAGCTACAGAGAAGAAATCCCAGTTATCATGAAAACACTGCAGGGATGGAAAATGTCTGAAAGGTTTACACAATCACACAATCCTTAAGGATATGTGCTTAGTGATGATCATATACCAAAAAAAGAGAGGTTGCTATGAAAGGATAGCATTCATTTCAAAACCCTGACATGTTTACAGTAATTATTGGCAGCTGTGTTACCTGTTAGTTTCTTTCTGGTTCTGTGTATATTCTGGATTCTTTCTGGCTCTGTGTATATTCTGGGTTTACGCCAAGCAAAAGCACACCTATACATGTGTAGATCAATGTACATATGTGTGGGTTTCTTCTCCATTTGTCATTCTTCTGATGATCCATTTCCCTACAAGGTAGTACTGCATTTGCAGAAACAGAAAGACTTACTTTTGCAGATAACAATGTCTGTACTGTGACAGAAATATTTAGAAAAGTAGCACGAATGGCAGTCCTGTCATTTTGTCAGTATTGTCTTGGATTAATTCCATCCTCCAATGAATCAAAACCAGCCTTCCCTAAGATTTCTTCAGAACTAAAAATAAACCTGTGAAATCTCTCTAGTAGGAACTGGAAAGTTCCGTGTTAGAAATTGATTTATCCCCTTCACAGATGAAATCTGTATTTTGACCACAGCCTGATGTACTGAAGCTTGTCAGTCAGTTCAGCCATACTGAAATAGTCAAAATTCTGTCTTCAGCCACTGATGTCTCAGAACTGGGGCACAGTAAGTGGCACAGCTGTGATACAGCTTGTCGGGCAAAGAACAGCTTTGTGAACTGGATATTCACACAACTTCCACACCATCCTTAACCATCACTAACCACCACTAACCTACTTGTCTATTATCTGATTTTGGAATTAAAACAATTATCATTGCTGACAAACCCACGTGCCTAGCCATGACCGGAAACAAGTGCTGCCTTGCTTGATTCTCTTTTTCAAACATTACTGCTCATCATTTAGAACTGCTCTTCCCTAAACTAAATTAAAATCCTGTTTTTTGGAAAAACTGTAAAAAATTGATTGAAAAAAGAGAACATCACCTGCCTACTAACTGTCAAAAGATGGCCAGACACTCAGCACATCAGATTCATCTAACACCATTAAGAAATTTGTAAATTGACTTTTCCTTTCCTGTATTTACATGTAGCTATCTGAAAGATCAGTTTAGGAAAACAATATTATAAATTCAAAACATGACCACAATCGTACATCTTACACAACACTGGCATGAAGTCCATTTGTACTTAAAGAATATTGAGAGGCTACAGAATACACAAGGATTAGATTAATAAACCAGAAGGACAGATAAAAACCCTATCAGATTAAACCCCCCTGATTATCAGATTGAAGAACTGGTCCTTAAAGAAACTAAATATCAAGTATCTGGAGCCTCTTCTTTCTCAATTCTTAGCTGACATCAACCTTGTTTTCTCAGAATTAATAGCAATTCAGCTTGTTTCACATATGCTGCTACCAAGTAAAATACAGATCCCATTACTTCAGTGACCAAAGATGCATTTACTCCCAGTAATGGCCAGTGAGCATAAACTATTTAAGTTCACATCAATTCTGCTTTAGAAAATAGCCTGAAGGAAGTTACCACATGTACTTAGTTGAACTGAAAAGATATCAGCTGAAAAATTCTGGCAATTACAAAAATGTTTACTTGCTTGTCCCAATAAGAATTTTGCTTGTTTTATCTATAGCGAGACCAGCATTCACTTTTTGCAGGCAGAAACACTGCAAAACTTCATGCTTCATTCAGCTAATCTGCTCCAACATCTCTCTGCAACCATTTTCAGTCCAGCTCAGCTACATTATCACAACCCTCAGCAGGCACAGAACATCCACTTACGATACTGATACACTTATAGATATCTACTACTTGTGAGCTTCTCTGTGCCTCCAAACATTTCACCCACTCTGTCCACATGGCAGTTCCTAAGGCCAGACCAGGTCTTTTTTGCCTTGAAAAAGATACAGCTGCAAAGTTAGTCCCAGAAGTTTGACATGAAAAATAAAAAACACATCTTTCCATCTTTTTTGCTTTTCTGGACAGTTTATTGAAGCTTATACTTTTATGTGGTTCTGTAAGTAAGAAAGATGCAATTGGAAAAATCTTGCATATACAAGACATCAGAAAAAGAACTAAATAAGTTTGTTGCACAAAATATTCTATGTTTTTAAACTCATGTTTTTAAACTGTCTAAAAAAAAGTACATCTTTTGCTGTTATTTATAATATATCACATTTTTAACTTTCATACTCAATTCATTATGAAACTAGGCCTAAAAAGGTCTCTAAAAATTAAAACATCATCAAGGCATTGTAGGTGTTATCAGAACAAATAAGCACATATTCAAAGAGAAAAGATTAGAACAGTTAGACTTGTTATAGTGGCTTGCAGTTATTTAACTTCTAATACTCTTTTTATTTCTCCCCCTCTCCTCCTTCCTTTTTTTTTTTTTTTTCCCCTTCTTCATAAATTATTGATATTTGCCCCAGGAAGCTTAGCGCTGTACAGAAAATTAACAGAAATCCTAACATTAGGTATTGCTTGTCTTGCATGCCTGAGGATTTTTCTCTAACCACTTCAAAAGCAAATGTAATGGAAAATAAAAATGTAAGTTCACACTCAGGATAAGATTCATCCTCTTGCTTATCTTGAGGTACCTGATGTAAGCTACTCATCTGTGATGCCTGCACAATCACTGTAAAAGACACGTATCTTCAAAAGGTGATGAAACTTCCCAGTCTCGGGATGACCTGAGAAACCCTCCTTCTCCATTGACACGCAGCTGGCTCATGCATCAAGCTCAGTTTTCAATGTGCAGGTTAAGCAAGATCAATCCCAGCTGAAAGAGACCATGAGCTTATACACTTGCCTGCACATTTATAACTGTATTTGTGCTCAACAAAAACACCACGCTTGTAGAAAAAGAAAACTAACTTGCTGATTTATGCAGCTCCAGCAATTATAAAGAATGTTTGGATTACAAACAAAACCTGTTCATGTTTACCTTGTCTTTTTTCTTCTTTTAAAACACATAGGAAAAGAGCTGTCCTCCAAGCAAACAAGAAAAAAAATAGTTTTCAGTACCCTTTTTTAGTAAAACTTGCTAAAACAAGAATGATGAAACTGATTCCATAAGAGAAACTGTTTCCTGGAAGGCAGACTAAAAACTTCTAGCTTGGTTAGTATTTAAGTAATTCCATAAAGAGTTCATAAATATTGAAGAGAAACATACCTGGCATTAGTTCAGCAGTAGGGAATAACTTCTCCTGCTTCATTTTACTTTCATGTAGTAACTCTTCTTTGGTTATTGGAAGATCTAGAACATCTCGAATAATCTCTGCCCCTTCTAAGGCTTTTTTACCCATGACCAAGGCTTTCACATCCCAGGTATATGCTTTTCCAAAACGCCCACAGATGTCTTCAAACACTACTGTATACAGACGCTCAGTATCTGCCAAAAAATAATTAAAAAAAGATTAAAACTATGTACAGCTAGCTGAGCAGCCAATCGTATGAGAAGGACCACAATAAACAGACACAGAGTGAAATGCCAGAAGCCAGAGGATGTATCAAAGTAGATAAAATTGCCTCTGCATGCAGAGGGGAAGCCAGACTTCTAGGATCACTAGAGGTACCTAGGTTTTACAAAGTGTCATTTCTGTGATAGGAAAAGGTTACAACAAAGAACAATATAAACCTGTTCTTTTATCACCCTTATTTACTACAGAGTTTAGCAAGTAGCACCATAATTAAAATACTTTATTTATTCTTTGCATGAGAAAGAAAAGAAAGGAAGGAAATCCAGTACTTGGGGATGTAATTACATATTCCATGTAAATTGACATAAGAAAAAAAAAAGATTTAATTATTTAAGAGCGTCTTTGAACAGAAGCTTCAGAGTGCCTTCAAAGACACTGCAGTCATTATTATAGTGCTGCTGGCACCTTTGCATTTACATGTGATTACTCAAGTGGAACAAACCCACTTGTACTTCCAGAGGGTATCTGGCATGAGTAAACTTCAGGCTGAAGTTTTGCCAGTCAGAATTACAGCTTCTATGTCAAAAGTGGTTTTAGTTTTCAAACTTTTTTTTTTTTTTAAATAAATAAAGGCAAACAATCCTTCCCATCTTTCCCCTCAGACAAATCTTTAAAAAAGAAGGTCAGTAACATTTAATTTAACACTAAAACAGGGAAGAAAAGTCCTTTCAACTCTTGGCTTCTTTCCAGCAAAACCTTGAGCACTGGCTTTTACACCAGTCTGCTTATATTTTTATATAGTGTCCCCTGAACTACCAGCTACTGCTGTTAACCATGCTTTAATTTCCTTTTTATGCATGCCTTTGTTTTCCCTAAGTCTAGAGGGATGCTTACTACTACCAAAGTAAGTAGTGCACTGAGTAGTAATGTAAGTAGTAATGTAGTAGTAAGTACTACTGTAAGTAGTAATGCAAACCAAAAGCAAGGCAGGAAAGTCTTTGGTCTTTTGAGATTTATTTAAAGAAATTTGGGACTTCACTTATGAATATGTCCTTTGCCATTTAAAAATATTTTTATGGGGATAATAAAGTAGGGAAATAGCTGATGTTAACTGACAGCAGTGGAGCAGACACACTGCTGCCCACCCAGCACTCTTCACCATGTTCCATTTCAGTAACTAGAAGGGACACCGAGATAAAAGGTCAGCTAAAGACCCAGTATACTTGTCTAGACTGCTTAACAGGGCAGCAAATGGTCCACAAGAATCTCCTAACTTAAAAATGAAAAAAAAAAAAATCACCTGTGCTATTTTTTCAAATGCTTTTTAAACAATAAAATTTACAGAAAAAAAAAAAAAATTAAGAGTAATCTTGGAGGCCCATAAAACACACAGAAAATGCACCACAGCAGAAATACCAGCAACTGGGCTTTGAAAAATGTCAAGCTAGCTAACTCCAGGAAGGAAAAAAGAATTATCAAAAAAAATCTTCCAGGTGGTATTGTCTAAACTTAAATTAAAAATACAGTGTTTAAAATTCCACAGTTCTCTCCTTCCTTTTTTTCTTCTGATACACTATTTTTTTCTTCTATATCTCAGACAAACCAGGTGATAGATACAAAATTCTTACCCTAAATTTTAAAACTGAAACTGAAAATTAATCATCCTATTAAGTAACAGGAAACTGAGTAGAAATAAAACAAAGCAAGGAAATAACGAAGTATGATTGTAGAATGTGAAAATTTTCCTACAGATCTTTACAATAATTACATCACTTAGTCAGTTTGACAAACTCAACTCTCCAGCTAAAGATATTCAATTTAATAGCATCCTGCATTTTAAATGTAACAGACTTGTTAACAAAATTTTTCTCTTCTTCTTAAATAAATGCTTGATCACGTCCAGATTGCAGACCTAAAAATAATGTGTTATGCAATGCTGCAGTTTGCCAACTGAAGAACACTCATGAATGTGTTTAAGTAAAAAACTATCTTATTTGTATTGTGTTAGAAATTAGTTTTCTCAGTGCTGAGAAACAAAAATACAAAATAAATAAATCCCCCAAACTGGCCAACATACCACCACTCATCACTGCCTAAGTTTTATTTAAATGTATGCTAGTCTCACATAGTACTAAAGATTTTAAAGCAATATAAATGCTTAAACAAGCAGGATATAACAAAATCTTCTTTTCTTTCCTCTCCTCATTAATTATTCTTTAAAAGAACTGGCTTACTGAATCCCCAACTTTTATTTCCAAAAGGATCACTTTTCCTCTGCCCTGAAGTGATAGCACATGGACCATGGACATCAACTTGGCTGCAGTAAAAATTATCATCATCTCAAGATTTATGACCTCTTGTAAGATTCTAGGTATCTACAGTACTTGAGAAACAACATGATTTTAACTCTCATGATAGGATGACAAAAGCATAGATAGGGATATTTTATTACTTGAATGGACATGTTTCACTACATGCATATGAATAAAACCTGAAATCTGGGGGAAAAAAAATTACACACATACAAGAACACACAGACAGTGCAAAATCTCCAGTTGGAATCTGAGGCCACCACTGTTGAAAAGCTCAGTTTCCTAGATACATGTATAACAGGTAAGGACATTTGTTCCTTTTGATTGAAGACAAAGCAAAACCTGTATGTGCCCCTTACGATTAGTTGACAGTAAATAAATACCAAATAACAATACAACTTCAAGATTTCTTATTCTACTGAAGGAATCTCAAAGAAGGGCTTAACAAATACAAAGTTAAGGCTAGCTTTTTTACCACTTTAACAAGAAATAAACCATAGCAAACTGATTGATCAGAGTTTAAGTACAACAATAAAACATAATTTCAAACTACTACAAATCTGCAATGCAGTAAGAAACCAATCTAACTCACACCATGAATATAATGCATCAATGAAATAAAACAAGCAAGAGGAATTAGGAGTTCAATTGAAGTATCTAATTATAGGCACCTACAGGTATCTTAGACAACCTAGCATGTCCAAGACATCCACCAACAACTAAAATGAAAAAAAAAAAAAGAAGAAGTAATCTGAATGAGACTTGCATCTTACTGCATGAACAGCCAGATGACCTACAGCATCCCAAGTGGTAATAAACAATTACATTTTGGCAAGGGAATCTAGCCCCAGCTGCTAGTTCCTATCAGGAATAAAAGCTTAGAGCACACCAGGACACATGTGGCAGTGGCATTTACAGGGGGAAGAAAAGAAAGATTCATTAGCTCCTTCAGTCTACAGTAAATGTATAACCTCAGCTTCATTCTCTTCTGCTTTTCAAAATACTTTACTCTTTCTAGATCTCTTCCCTTGATATGTATTTTACATGGACACTATCAGCACTATGCACTGTCCATCAGCTCACTCCATTTCACAGGGAATGAGTAATATTTATTCCCTAGCCACATATCACCTTCCAGTCATTTTTATAGCAACCCTTCTATATAAAAAGCACAGTCAACTTCACTGGTACAGTTAACAGTGTGCAAATGCCAGTAACAATAAATACAAATAATGTGACAAGGATGACAGAGGCACTGGATTACTCAATTTGTGATCTGGCACAAAAATATGCTGATGCATATTCAGACAAGCTCACAGGTCATTTGGCATCAGAACACAGTGCCTAAGTGGAATGTATGATCTGCTCAAATCACTGCAGAGTTAGAATTAGAAGTGCAGATCTACTTAGGTTGGGGGTACAGCAAGTATCTAAACCTCATCTTTGTCAACCACTTAGACATGAAGAGAGATCAAGACAGAAGATTAAAAATTCATGAATTAACTTGATTTTTTTTCAAAAGGTTACACAACTTCTGAATGTATTGAAGTTTTATTGTAAATCTAAAATAATCTTTGGTTTATCAAGGAGAGAAGGTAGGTAGGCACGGAAGCTCATTTTAGCCATAGCTCATCTTAACCATGGGTTCCAAGTTCTTTGTTTGAATAACTCTCCCCCCCTTTGCATCAAGCTTCACAAATGAAACGCTTATAATTTACCCTCCTGCTAGGAGTCTTAACAGAATTTTAATTTTGCACTTTCAATATATTTCAGCAAGTCAAAATCACATCCCTGGAGAACTCAACTTTGCAAGAGTTTTATTTTGATAGGGGATCGATAAATGGTTACAGGGAAGATTTTTAACTCAAGGAATAGGTTTTTTGTGTCCATACCTGTGAGGCAAATTTTAATTCATTATGTAGAAGAGAAATATATTCAGTGTTCCATTTAGCCAAATTCAAATACACTTAGTAATTTTTTACCAAGATTTTGTCCGAAGACTGAGAAAACACAAATTTCTATGATTTTGCTTTCCTATCAGTCCTTCACAATATTCCTTTAATCTGTTTAGGGTCTGCTACAGTGTAAGATGACATACACATTACATAAATGCTCATTTGGGGTACAAGAGATAAATATAATTATAAATCAGAACAGCATTATGGAAGTGGAAATTTTTTGCTTTTCTTTTTGCAACGCAATCAGTGGCATTTAGCACAGCACGAAGTGTTAGCCTGAAAACTAATGTAGGTAAGCGTTGAAACAGTGGGGGCAATCAACATTCCAGAGAACATTAGATGTTTCTTTTACTCATGGAGTTACACTAATGGCATTTATATTTTCTCTCATTTCTGGATTTACATGTAACACTGTCCTCTGTGTATTTATTCTACCACTGAATAGTTCTATCAACTTAACTGTGTAAAAAGACAATAGTGATAAACTTCCCATGAGAAAAACTTGGATTATCCTGAATATCACATGCAAAACTCAGTCAATGGTCCTCCAAGCTTCACACACACATACTTGACTGTATGAAAGCCAGGAAACAGATTTCTCTCACTAAGGCTTGAAAGAGATCCACCATCAAGCCTGCCACTCTGCAACACTTCTCCCCTACATGCTCTTAGCTTATCCAACTATACAAGTAAACAAATTCTTAAAATATCCTTATAACTGAGGATATGGACATCAAACAGTGGCATACTCACCACATTTCAAAATGATATCGCAACGTTTAAGAAACACCATTGCCAAGATAAAACCCACATAAATATCAACGAAACTTGCAAGATCCTGCTGGTGGTTCTAATAAGAATGAAGGAAGAAAAGAGCAGGCAACCAATGGCCTCTGACCAGCAAACTTAGAATGGAACAAGAAACATCCTCTCAGCCCAAAGCATAAATCAAGATATTGCTCTCCACAGATGGACATTGTGACAAACTACTGAAACATAAATATAATACAGCCTTATAAAAAAAAGGGAGCAACAGACTATGCCACTGAATAAAGCATGGTTCATAAACTTGTTCCCCATTCTTTTACTAACCTTACCATTTCTTTCAGTGGGAATCTGAGATTTTTCTCTTAAGTTACCAGCAGTCAAAGAAGACAGACAAAACCAGTGCAAGCAATACAGAAGATTAGCAACTCTACACCTGTCACTGTCACGGGAGGAAATAAACACTGCTTTTATGCATGCTCAACCAAAATCTTTAAGCCATGCCTAAATGTCAAGCCATGTAGTGCTGATGTACCCATCCAGGCAGGCTGAACTTAAATGCAGTCTGGCTCACCAAACTGGTCAAAGGAATGCAGTGTTCATGTCTTGTACCTTTGCACTCTCATAACCAGTACCATTTAAGTTCATTTTACTGTTACCCATAGGTTAAAGGAAGATAAAGCCTCTATTAAAATAAATAGCCAGCACCAAGCAATGGCTACTTACCAATTATAAGCTAGTTAAAGAGAGCAAGTTATTCAGTAATCCATTTTATGTGACTGATAAACTGTAGCTTTCAAAGATAAAATTACTATAATTGCCAAAACAAAATTACTGCCTCAAATTTAATTAAGTAATGACTTGTAAATGATTGTATTTTTGATTAGCATCTAAAAAAAATTCACTTAAATGATTCATTTTTTGTTTTAGTAGGGAGCAGATAAAAGACTGTTCTGGAGCTTTGCTGCAAACCTATTTCTTTTTTTCTGCTGTACTAGAATATTAAAAAATACAAGACTAACTAATATGCTACACAGTGATTACTTCAGAAAGTCCAGAGAAACCCACTGCCACTGGCTAACTCCAAGTGCTGTCATTCTATTTGCCCTTCTCTGATCAGGCATCCTACCACAAATTCAAGTTATTGCTAACAGGCTTAAAAGGAATGCAAGTTTGGTGCCCAAAAAATAACAGCTGCATAGAACTGTTCCCAAATGAGTATCACACAAGCCCTCTGGGGCTTGTGGTACTGGCAGACTCCTCAGTGGCAGCTACAGAGGAAGCCACTTTCTGATTTTATATGCAAGGAAGCATTTTACTTCTACTGGTGGAAGAAGCTTCTGAACAAATTCAAAAGGCTTTTAGTTTACATTAATACAGCAGACATATCTTAATGCTATTTTCTATTCACATATGTACGTTATCCTTCTTTTTAATGCCACAAGGGAACTGAAAGAAGCAGTTCAACAATAAACCATGCAAACACTCACCTGACGTGGTGCTATAAACAAATACTTCACCACTGACACAAAACAGCACACAAAATAGTAAAAAGAAGTCTGTATTTCAGTTCTGGAGCATGAGGGAACTCCACCTTGAAATCCACATGACAATTCAAAATATTTTAAAACTGTACTTATTAAGCATAACTATCCAACAAAGGTTTGGCTTGCCTATGAGACTACATATATATATAAAGACTCAGGTGAGCTGCAAACTCAAGTTGTTTGACTTCCAGTGCCACATGTTTCTAAATCACTTTCCGCAATATTGTCCAAAATGTCAGTTTCCTAAACACTGGAAACATTTCAAACTACAGAGTGACTTTAGCAGAAAAGAAAAACGGTATTTTTTTCAGTGTCATTGTTGACAGTGTTCTAAACTTAACTGCAGAAATGTATCAAACATATTACTACAAAGGATGTGTAAAAAGCTACAGATTAATGAAGCTAATATCCTCTGTCCACTTAATAGCATGTAAATTTTTTAAAGTAAATCTGCTGATGGAGTAATTTCTCTGTGGTGGCAACACTCAGAAGAGAAAAACAAACATCATCAATGTGTCTGATATTCCAAGACGAACATTTCATCATGGCTCACCACCTACACAGGAAAGAGTGTTGGAATACTGCAAGACCTGCTCACCCTATCTCTTTAATAGCTGAATACCAAGAACTCCTGAACCTAACTAGAAACTGAAATATAAAAGAGAATCAGATCTTTGAGATTCATGTGGCAAATGTGATACAGCAAACTGAAAATTATGTTTTATGAGCTGTAATCACCACTTGTTTGAAAGCTGCAAAACCCATGGTGTAGATACCAATACCAGGGACTTCCAACTCCAGCTCCTAAACAGCAGGTGCTACATGCTGAGGACACTGCATATGACAAAAGGAACTTTTGCTGCTCCCATGAGATTAAGTCAGTCTGCTACTCAACTGTAGTCAGACTGTATTAGTAATAGATCTTTGTATTATTATTTCCCAGTAAACTGCCAATTACAGAGTTCCGTATGTAATAACCATTGTTTAATAGGATTCCTTTTATTTTCTCCATGAGTATTTGCAAATTAATTCTCAGTTCTGCTGATGAAAATCTGTGTAACGTTTCCTCCCAGTATGTACTTGCAACCTTGCTCAAAGTCTTTGGCCTTGCCGCACAGATTATATACAATGACACTAGAAATAGAGATGTCAGCCTTTATTAACCAAAAAAAATAATTTGCATTTCTTTAACAAGTTTTCTGTTGTGAAAATTGTTGTATAAGGTTGTGTGATATGTGCAAGAATTCTACCTCCCTTCATACAAAGTCTCTTAAAGTCTACTTAATATAGTAGATGCAGACTGATGAGAAAGCCTGAAAAACAAGACATCAACTGTTACTGTAAGACAAAGGAGACATTTTAAAACTAAACATTTTATACAAAGTGCCCATGAAAGGGTTTGAAACCACCTCAGTTTGAGACCACCCCAGGAACCTCCATTTCAACAACAAAAAAAAGAAAACAACATACCACATCATTTTTTTTAGCACACACAAAAATAATTGCTTTTTAGCAGAAGTGCTATAAAGAACACTTAAAAATCTGGCACCTATGAGGTTCTAAAAGTGAATGTACTGGACCCAGTGCCAACTTTTAAGCAAGTCATGTTAGCTTTTAAAACTTTTCTAAGAGCCACGTTTCTTGGCAGAGAGGAGGTGACTGAGAACAGATCTGCCCCTTAAATCCTGAACTTGGATCAAACTGACTTAGTACTATATTTAAGCACGTGATGGCAATTCTAAACTAGAATAAAACCTTCAAACATCAAAAAACATTTAACCTAAACGCTACTACCTCCTTCTTAAAACAAGGGAATAATAACAAGTCAGTACCAGCGTGTAGAATCCCAAAAAGAGCATTTGTCTCAAAACAGCCACCCTGACAAAATGGGACATTGTGCTTGGGTAGGGTCCGCATTAAAGAAACCCCCTGGACTCCGCTCTCACCTGGTGGTGCCCACATTTGGGTGACCACCCTGATAAATGGGACCCTGTTCTTGACAGGAGAGGCCCTCATTCCAGTGGTCATCCTGATAAGCTGAGTCCTGTTTTCACAAGAGTAGCTATCCCAATCAGCTGAACACTGTCCTTGCAATGGGATTCCCTCTTTGACGTCCCCCCTTAGTCAATAAGGGACAGGGGCAGGCAACCTGCACCCTTCGGAGGCAGAGTGTCATCTTGTGCGTGCCCCAGGTAAAGACACTGAAGAGGGCACATGCACAGAAATAAGGATTATTGCTGTGTCATCCTATCTGGAGGAGCCCACGTGAACACCTGGCTTTGCAAGATATGCCAACACCTCCTCTGAAATGGTGGAGTCAGGTGGCATAAAAGAGGCACACTCGGAATGCTGGATGCGCACCCACCATTGAAGGACAACTTCCTATCATGATCGCTGCTGGATCCAAGGGTGGTGATATCTTTCCTATGTCTTCTCTCTTTCTCTGTCCCCCTTTCTTACTATAACTGGGCACAGAAGTGTAACATAGTTTCTAACGTTGTTAAGTTTTGTTGGTTGTAACCTGTTGTTTTGACAGCTTCCTTAAGTTTTGCTAAATTGTAATCCATTTCTTTGAAAGCACCATTTTGCTAAATTCTACTATTTGTAATCTACTGCTTTGAAAGTACCAGCATTTCTAATTCTGCTAGCTGTAATCTGACATGCTTTATAATCTTACTCACTTTTAAGGAAAGTTGTGTTTTTGTACAAACCTCCTGGCTAATAATCTTAAGAGTACCACACAGAGAATTCCCAAATTTAATCTCACCAAATGGGTTATTAAAAAGAGATTAACTGAGGACGATTGGGCCCAGCCACACCAAGGCTCCTCTCTGAAGGATTTTCGAAAGCAAGGAGGTCCGGTCCTAATCTCCCTTGGTCGACCCCCACTCTGGGGAACTCCACCCGTGGCCACTCTGTGGGACGTTTGTGAGACATGATAGTGCTGCACCCACCTTACGGGTCATGACACAGGGATGCTCGATCAAAAGACATAAAATTTGCCCACAGCACAATGCTGCAAGAATACAGTGGTTACAAAAAGGTTCAGACAGAGACTCTCACACACCAATGAATCCAAATCATACGAGGACCACAGGAGAAATAGAAAGCTGGAAGAGGACACTCTGACAGTAGGTATTAAGCTACTATCTTCAGCTACCTCAAAGAGGAGAGGCTGAATATTATTTGCTGGAGATTGGTTCAGGCATAATGGAAATGGAACACTAGTTTCAGTGTGACAGCTTTGAGTTACAAGAAACACCACTGTGTATCCTACTAGATGAAATAAAAATTACGTGTTCAGAGATACAAAGAGTGTGAGAAACTTAGTCCATCATTTCATTCTCCCATACGATTAATGTCCTAAAAATATAAGCAGCTATTGTGAACACTTTTACTCAATCTTTCTTCTTTTCTACGACAGTTCTGCAAACTGAGGTCAAAGTTCACATGAGGCACAAAGAGAAGCTGGCAAAGTATATGCTCAATAAGCACATAAGAGGAGATTTTCTACTTTGTTTATTACAAAAAAAAAACAAAAAACAAAAAACAAACAAAAAACAAACAAAAAAAAAACCCAAACAAACAAAAAAACCCAACCCAAACTTGCTTCTCTCTGTCCAAAACCTAAAGAAAAACAAAAATAATAAAATCCAACAGCCTCTCTCTAATGGTTCAGAATTAAGTACAAATATACTGAAATCAATTAAGTGACAATTGTACAAGCAAGAGACAATAATCAAGCTCACAGTTTCTGAACATAAATACATTTGTTAAGGGATGCGTTTCTAATTCTACAGTAACTAACCCCAAATTAGATTTTGAAAAAATAATTCTCTGCTCAACAGAAACAATTTTCTGGCACTTTCCATAGTTAGAAAGGGGAAAGAAGTTTAAGAAAATTAGGAAAAATGTTAGTCTTTCTGACTAACTGGAACTTAAATGACTTATGGACAAAAAGATCAGCTCCTAAAGCTATAACTTTTGAGCCACTGTTTTAAAATATTTAGGACTAACATGTCCTGTCCTACACATAAAACTAAAGCTGCATATCCAGTCAAAAAGGGTAATTTACATGTTTCCTAAATGTAAGAAAACAAGAATTACAAGGCTTATAAGTTGCAATAATAATAAGCAGCTGGTCACCTTTCTCTTCTGGAAAGTCAAATGTACAAACCGTACAGGCCGTATCTTTCTAATTGCCTCCAGACAGTAATTTTCAGAAAGATTGAAAACTTTGCACAAAAATGCAAAACTGTATTCCATCAACAAGCAGAGAAGCCTTCTTTTTTTCCTCTTGTCTGAAGAGCAAATCTAACTATTAATATAAGAATCCAGTTGTATGAAATGTTGCAGTCAAAGAAAACAGAGCTAAACACTGTTGCACATGGCTCTGGTCTACTCTACAAAACGTAAAGGGCAGCTTGAGTAACTGAATTTGTCATAAGCTTGTCATACTTTGTCAGTACCAAAAAGATAAAACTAAACTATGCAAGAATTAAAGCTGTTTTTCCCAGGAAAGGGATTTCTTCTGACAGTACCTGCTACCTTTCTACTAATCACAGAAAATCTACCATACCTATTGAGAACTTAACTCCCTTGTTTGGACTGTCAGGGGAGCTTAAATAAGTCTTGAGCTGGAAAGCATCTACAGTGTCAGTATTTAAACCATTAAATTGCATCATCATCACCCTGAAAAAATAACTTCCTTGGTAGTCTGTAATTGTCTCAAAGCCAAGCCAAGTAGTGATACATTTTTCAAACTTGGGCTATCATTAAGGACAATTATCAGTACTTGTATTCACTGACCTTTGTAAACTGTTTTGGTGAATCTCTGATTAGTGCTTCTGGGTCTATATTATCAATAAAAATGTTCATAACTTGGAAGAAAGAAATAGGTATTGTTATTTAAGCATACCTGTAGGATCTTGTAACATCCGTGCTAACTCCTTTACTTCCATCCAAGAAAAGAGCAATAATTGTAAGGAGCATTTTATTACACCTCTGATATGGCACAACACCTATGTACTGGACAGCCTGCAATCACTCACAAGTACAAATGCAATCTTTCTGAATCATGTATTTCCATGCTCCACTCATCTCCAAAACAAAACAAAACAAAACAAACAAACAAACAAAAAAACAAAACAACAAACAAAAACCAAAAAAAAGCCCCAAAACATAGCATGGGAAAACAAGGTTCTGGGGAAAAGTTATTAATAATCACTATCAATTCAGTTGAGTCTAAAGTTAAAGGTTGGGGTTTTTTTCGTCAAAAACAAGCCTGTTTTTAAGTAACAATACAAGAAGTATACTTTAAAGAAACAGGAGAAGAGATGAAAGGTAAATATAGGATCCAATCTGGAAAAAATTAATAAGTACTCGAAGTATTGTAACTCTTATTACTGTAATTACTGTAACTCTTTTGAGATGTACTTAGGAATAATATTAGAACATCAATGAAATACACTTTCTTGTACATATAATTGGAATTTAAAGCAGAGAACTGAAGCTCAATTTCAGCATGAAAGATACCATGAGGATCAAGGTAAACTAAGCATCTCCAGAAGAGTATACACAGGAATGAAGTATTGTTCCTTACTTTTCTTCATATACACATACAAAAACATTGGAAATGTTTTTTTGTTTTGTTTTGTTTTTATCCCCTAATATATCCTGCTAATATAACAAGGAAAAAAAAACCCAAAGATTAATCAATTCCATGTTGAACTACAGTATTAGAAAACAGAACAGATGAAGAGGGGAATAATGCTATAAATCTTAAAATACAGTTTACCTTTTCTCCCTCTTAGTAGAAATTTCAAAGAACATATAGACATTTCTCATTTAACCAGGGCAATGAGGAAAGAAAACCCATACCAGTGCACAATTTAATCATCCTATACTATCTGCTTGAGGGAGAGGCAGGGGGACAGCATTGAAATATTTATGAGAGTAGATTTAACTAGTACAATGCAGACAGGTATGAGTTATACATCCTGAAGTGCCAACTCCTACAACCAAGAGCTTTGATTGGGGCAAAACCAGGGACTAATTATTTCGTAAACCACACAATCCTGTTTTATTGTTGACCCTCCATAATGTAAAGATACAACTTCAAGAAAATGTTGACGTATTTTTAAGGCATTTTTCTTTGAAAACTTCAGTTACTGAAAAGCCACTCATTATTTTAATAGTTATTTAAATGGAAGAAAGCCATTCCCTGAATCAATAAAACTTTATCCAGAAACTGTAGAGTTTTTTGAGCACTAGAAATTTCCAAACAGAAGGAAAAATATTTGAAAGATTATGAAGTAAAAAGGTAGTACATATACAGAACTCCAATAATGAACACTTTACAGACTTTCCTCTGTTTATGAAATATATTTGAGATAAAAACAGCACTAAGGTAATATATACCAGAAATGATATCCAAGGAATGATCACTGCAGAATTAGAGCATAGTCTTAGAAAAATCTTAACAACAAAAATAAAATTCCTTATGTTACAACACTCCCAGAGATGCCACAAAACCTCAGTTTTTGAGAGACCAAGATGATCCATGAAGACTGCTATATGCTTGCATAGATGTGTAAAAATTGGAATAAATTCTTACATGTTGTTAACACTTCCATTAATAATTAATTACTTATTAATTAATAATTCATTAATTGCTAACACTGCCTTTAAAACAGTTACTTCTGTAGGTCCTATGTATACATTTTGGAACTCACAGGCCATTTCTAACCTCTGCAACTTTGATGCACTCAGGCCAAATGTTATTTCAGATCTTAACATATCTACAGACTGCCTCCTCTCTCCACTGTGCTTCTCAACACAGGTTAAAAAAATGGTCTGGACTGCAGTAATGGTGCTATAGCAGACTCCAGAAAGCTCTCCTCTAATGGCACTTCAGGGACCAACGTGGAGAGTGAAGGTTGTGTGTGACAGACCACAGCCACCCAGAAATATTGCAGTGGTGTGAGGTTTTTAGGAGATGCAGCTGTTTCTAAAGGTATGAAGACTCAGGTAATAGGCAGCTAAAACTGAATATAATTAGCAGGTAAAAACTTTTTTCTTTTTAATTTGTAACAGAGAACTAGAGTTTTTTAGTTACAAAAAACAAAACAAAACAAAACAGAAAAACCCAAAGCAACCAAAAACCAGGTAGAACTGGCATTAGTATAACAAGTATAAAGATGCAAAACTTTTTTTTTAAAACCTAATCCTTAGAATCTAGAACTTCAATTTCACCTTATTACTCAATGTATCCAAGTGCACATGGTGATTACCTGCTCCCTGTAACAAGCTCCCAAAGAGAAGTGGCATAGTTCACTTCTTTTTTGAAAAAGGCAAAATGCATGACAAACCATGAACTATGAGAAGTCAACAGTGAATTAAACATGTTAAGAAACTAAATTTTACAATACTGTACCATTTGCAATCAACTGCCACAAAAAAAAGTTTTAAGTTCTAGAACACATAAAACTAGAATAGCAACACTACTTCTTGCGCTTTACTTAGATGTCTTCATTCATGAAAAATTAAATTCAAATTAAAAATGGGAGAAGGATACATATCATAAAAATATGATCTACAACAATAATAACAATGCAAGTTATTAGGCAGCAGAATAGCAATTAGATACACTACAACACCTTAGTGGCTCAAATATTTTCATTTTCCTGAGATACATTCCCCATGAAACAATGTTTTTAATTTTTAAAGACTAGAAATTTATTGCACTGTGATATTCTCTTTGTGGCTCTATCTCCCCTGAGCAACAAAGCAAAGAACATTTTGTTAGTGCAATAATAATATAATGCTATAGAGATGATTCAGTCCTTGCATTAAAAGATTCACCATTTCACATGGTGTAGTTTTTTTTGCAGTAAAGTCTTTGTAGCAGACTGATGACAATAGCCAGGATTATGCCACTTCCCAGGCAGACATGGCTCTACTCTTTTGGTCTGAAGAGACAGGTCAAAAGAGCTTTCTGTATATAAACTACAAAACCATAAAAAACCTTTATCATCAAATTATTTATTTAAATGCAATTATGGCTCAGTATACTCATGCTCTACCCTTAACCCAGTAACCTCTCCTACTTTCTCCCACTAACCTCAGCCATTCTGATACAGTATAATCCCAATTTTTTCCTTTAAACACATTATCTTGCATTCCATTCTTTTACACATATAAATGCAATTTTTTCCTTTTTTTTTTTTCCTAGGACCATTCCCAAATGAAAAGTAGCAGCGCAAACCCCATAAAAATATCCAAATTTAACAAAGACACTTCCTCTGGTGACTGCTCTGTAACTAAATAAGGATCCATTGGTCTGAATACATACTATGTGCCTGTTTACTCTGCACCCAAATGGACCAATTAAAGCAGAACATTATTTTTAAAAACATAATGCTCAAAAAGATGCCCTAACATGAAGGAGGAATTGCAGTATATGGTGACAACTGTGAAAGAGAACCTGAGTGAACCAGTATTTATGCACAGCAAACAATCAATGCCCAGGAGTGAACAAGAGTGAACAAGAGGGCTGAGCTGCTTGGCAGCAAACCTGATGAGTTCAGCACCCACAGGCACAGGACTGGAGCAAAGGACTAGCACAATCTGTCCTCAGGAGAGCCAAGGTTACACAGGGGCTGATAGAACTATTAGACCAGGTCACAGAACACTTATTAATGAGTTGGGAGAATGAGACACTGTATAAAGCCATATATATTGTACAGTGACAAAGGTCATGAGTAAATTCCTACAGATGTTACATAAAAAGAGTGGGATGATAAATACTGAGCAGAGCTTTCCTCTTAGTTGCACTGTGTTATCCTGAGACAAACTGTACACAAAACTTCTACAAAGAACCAAGCAGAGGCACAGCAGAGGTGAAAGCTAACAGCTGAGGAAAAAAGAAATATATTGAGTGCTGATACATACTGGTGATCAGAGGAAAGCTTTCAAGAACTAGGAATAAACCTCTTTCATCAGACACCCACTAGTACATCTCTAGTGCTACTAGAAGTGGGACTTACTTGATGACTAAAAAAAAATACTTCTTACACCCCACAGGGTAAGATAGAAGAAAACTAAGAATAGGTTTTAAAAAGAAGCCATCTATTATATATAACAACATCAAAACCATACTCTGCAAAGAGCAGTGTCCACTTAGATGCAAGTTTTTCCAAATTACAGTATAAGGTTTATATCTATGGAAAATTGTATTTATTACACAAGGTATCAAAAATCATTAAAAGCTGAAGAAGAACAGAAAACATATGCAGAGACATATGATCCTGCCAATAGGTGTGTAGCCCTTCAAGAAGCAAAATACTTCAAGAAGCAAAAGAGGCAAGCAAGGAATTTCACTGGTTATTGAAGGAAAGGAAGTTAAAAGTGAGGTAAATAAAACAGGATGCTTTTTGCCTGTCTGAAGTACCACAAAAATTCTTGATAAAAGTTGGCAATACCTCAATGAACTTTGGGACAGAACACTGATTTGATCATTATTATTATTAAGGAGGATGAAGGATAAATCAATGTTAGGCATCACTGACAGAAGCCTTAGCAGATACAAAAATAATCTCAGTTAAATATTCCCAAGCAGTCTTGTAAAAATAACAAGGATCAATACAGAGAGGTACAGAAATATGTTAGAGAAGCAAAAACAACCACTAGCAGTCTGTACATCATGAACAAGAAAATCAGGTGTTCATAATAAAGGCAGTAAGTATCAAGGTTGAAGGGAGAAGATATTTATCTTAAATGCTTTTGTGTTAGTGAACCAAGCTCCTGGTCTTTAAAGATCACAGGGCAAAAATATCATCACCATTCAGGTCTGCTGCCAATAAAAACCCAACCAAACAAAAGAAACAAAAAAACAGTTACAAATAACAACAACAACCAGCACCCTTCCTCCCTCAACATCAGAAGTGAAAATGCCAGTGTACGAGAATAAGATTATCTCAGAGCGAAAACAGACCAGCAAATGTCACAGAGCAGAATTTTGCTGGTAAATTTTCCTGCTCAGACAAATTAGGGTGTCCTTTAAAATTTCACTGTCAAGAGTTCAGTTAGTCAACTCTCAACAAGGCTATGTGAATGATGTGGAACTACTCAGAACAAGAGCAGCAGAGCTGAGCCCAAGCTGGCATGCAGCGTAACTACTGCCAGTATGCAGAATAAATCCAGGGTTGTTAATGCTGGTTTTCTTCTTAAGTAAAAAGAAAATTGGAATGCAGCAGCTGGAAATAGTGTAATTATATGGAAAAATTCAATGCACCTTTTCTTTGTGTGAAATTCTGGTCCACTTATGACATATTATTTCAATTCAAAGCAAAATTTGAGCTTTTTACACAAAACACTGTACGTAGCCAACAAATATAAAACCTTATCACCTATAAACAGATTTGAAAATATGCATTTAGCCACAGAAAGAGACTAATTTTTATAAATGGCCAGACTGCTCTGTTCATCTTTAAAATCACTGAACAGAATCTTAAGACTCCCAGCATTCTCTAGATATACCTCTCTACTTGCTAAAGGCGCTCTATAAAATTGAGTGTGTGTAACAGCCAGAAAATGAAAGCAATACAATCAACAGTGCTAATCTGAAATCTCTTGGGATTAATTTATTTAGCGTGCAGTTTTGTTCACTTTTTTACTTCTAAAACTAATGCTTTGGGTGTGGTCCAACAAATATACAAGTAAATAAGAACTAATACATTGCATTTGTGTGTAACTTATGTGCAATATTAAAATCATGGCTCTTTCTGCTTGGGAGCATGCCTCTGTTAAATCCCCACAGAGAAAAAAAGATCATTCCTAATGCTGCCCATAGCATTTTGGGATGTGGTAACCATTACAGAAATGAAAAAACCCTGTTGTATAGATACTGAACTAAACTCCTATTACAGATTATTTTAACCACAAACAACAGGAAACTAGTTGGATTAATACTGTGCAAATCACTCATGGGAATATTGTAAGTCAGACTTCAGGTCAGTGTGTTTATTATGACCTTGCCAAAATTTTCCTTGCTGTTCAATTAAAATGTTAGCTTTAAAACACATGACAATTCTTATTTATACTACTTATGGTAAGTTAATTCTTAATGAAAAGCTGTTTTACTTATCTTCAAACTTGCTCATGAAGCACCTATGGGGTATTTTATTCTAATAATATCTTTAATCTCTTTGGTTTTGCAACAAAATACAAGTACAGAACATAGGGCAAGACAGTATTTTTGTTCTACTTTGTTCCCCCAAATCAGATGGAAATGGAGAATGGCAAGAAACTAAGTTTCCACTACCTAGAAGCAGTAAATGGGTTTACAAATTTGCTAGTGTATAATATAGTTTAAGAAGATTAATTCCTGCACTTAAATCATAATAGATGAAAATCTAGAGAAGACTGATATTTAGTTGGCTTGGTGCTATTTGCTCTCATGCAGAAGAAAGAGGAAGCTATTTTAACCTCTTATTCACACCATGTAATAAAAGTCAGTACCCACACAAGCCAACTGCAGCATGGAACCCTTACCAGTTTTCTTGTGACAGTGATCTCCTAGGCAACATGTGCAACAAAATGAAAGGAAAAGGACATTTGACTTCTGACCTTGTGATAATGGGTAGGTAACACTGGGGAGAAAGAAAACATGCCCAAACTCTTGTGAACTGCACAACACTGTATTGGATTTAAAGGCAAGTTAATTTCTTCTATACTATAAATGAGATTTCCTGTATGACTAGCCATGCATGAATTGCTTAGAAATGGCAAACAAAACTCCAGCAGTCTTCTACACACAAAGGAGACAGTGGCTGCAAAAGCAGCAACTTCTGATCCCAGCTGCCTCAACTACTTCTTGCCATTCTGTGGTCAAAACAACCTGTGCAGTTTGTGGTGAAGGCATCTTGCAAAACTAAGCTGCTTTAGAAACCATTTTTCTTTTAGACCTACTTGAATACTGAATACACTGACTTATATAAAGATGCTGTTTCACAGCACTAAGGGACAAAGGCAAAGATAGTAGTTTACATAAAAGTCAGTAACAAAATTAACAAAATTTTATACCAAAATGAATACATTACTAAACTTCCTATATTAACATGTCATGTTCTCCATATGTTAAATGAGGTTTAGTTAAATTGTAAGCATGATACTAAAAAACATCTTATCTTTGCAGCAGTTTTCCCTAGTTCACGAAAGGTTAATGCTATATATGCAGCTTGTAGAGAATTTAAATTTCTTATTTAAAGTATTTTCAGCCCCCTACAAATTTAGGCATAGAACAGCAAAGGCTACAGACACACAATCCTATCTGTGTTCTGGTGCTGGGGTAGCTATTGGCTACAGTCACACAATAAAAGTACTTGTAACAGCTCAAAATACAATCTATGCAGTAAACTGAGAAGTTAGATCCTAGGGGGCACTGCTCTGGTTGTGTATTTTGTACAAATTCAATAGATTTTTCCTTCTATATCTTTAGAATTGGTTTGGTATGGTTTCAGAATACACTAAAATGCCAGGATCAGATATTAAACACTACAACTATAACAGAAGTATTTATTTAGGTATCAAAGATCTCTAGCATCTGTTCTGGCCTTTTTTCTTTTATTCTTTTCTTTTTTTCAGCTAACCCTGTGTTGTGTGTGTTGCATAAGTGCACACAAAAGTAAAATAGTTTAATTATATTACATAACATACTAGCAATTAGAACACTAGTTGTCTGTAAGAAAAGACTGAAGCATTTTAAGAAAAAACAATCTACAAGTTACGAGCATTTATCATTAAGATTTGCTGAAGGAAAGCAAGTAGAAGTTTAACACTACAAAAGTGTTGGGGTTAAAAAAATATTAAAAACATTACAGCAGGACACAAAAAAATTAAACGTAGTTATTCCTTTTCCTCTGGCTTATACTACACAGTTAAATGAGCACAAATTATGAACTATGTTAACTAATCTTTTTGTGAATGTGTAATAAAGCAGGATGTAACTGCAGTTCACTAGCACAAAGACTGTTTTTCCTACTACAGCTGGGGTTACCTATAAAAAACTTCTTCAATTAGTTTTACTTATTAAGTAACAAGCTGTCTAGAGATAGTGTTCACATATTTTACTCACTAAGTGAGAGCATTACTTTCCAGTGTTCTAATTTCTTGGCAACTGGAACAACAGCTCAAAGGGAAAGAAGGTAATCCAAAAGGAGAAAAACCCTGGGGAACAGTGAGCTGCTTTGATTAGAAGTGCTGCAAAAAAAGGGTGTTAGGTAACACTTCAAATAATGATACAGAAGGATTCCAAATGAAAGGGATAAAATACTTCCACTGGCAATTCAGGGGCAAGAACTTCACTATTGAAAGCAAAGTGATATATCAAGGTTGGACTCAAGGACGACTTAATCAGTCTCAATTATGTTAAACAGGTGAGGAGAGTGAAAGTCACAGATTAGTCTCTGCAACACTTTCAGATAGCCTAGCCTCAGCCACTGAAGTATATGGGAAACACTTGGATGTTTTCCAAAGTCAAAAACCTGGGAGCTCCTTAGACTTCATTTAGTGATTTTACACTCATAATTTTATCATGTATACCTTATCAGAAATCTTCCAATCAAAAGTAGGTTTAGATCAATATAACTGTTTGTGTCATTCAGAAGATTTACAGTAGACAGGTTGGGCAAGAAGGCATCTAGCCTGTGTGCCCCTTATTTCATGCCTTCTACAAAAGTATTCTAAATTTCTTCATTTAGGAATCTTGGGCAAGTCCAAGGAGTCTATTGACTACAACTTTGCCTCCTAATGGTCACAGCTCATCAGGTTCACCAGAAATTACATTAAAGCTGTTAATGAACTCAAAGTATTTAGCAAACGAAATATTGTACAAGCCCTCTGAAAGGACGTGTACAGTATGAAAATCGCATCCCTTTTATCCCTCTGTACTGGTAAACACTAAAGACTATTTTCAGTTCAACTTTATACACAATTATAGCTCTCTGAAAGCTTACTGAAATGCAACATGGCCTTTCTATGCATTTTTTTTAGTAGAAGAAATCACATTCATGTTGTAGCATAATAGTAACTACAGGGATGGAAACAACACAAAAACATTTATCAGAGAAAAGGATGCCTTATATATAGGGAGAAAAATAAATTATACCAGCATGCATAAACTTTTCATATAAGTTTATTTTATAGATAAGCTCACAAAATGACAAAATTTATATCTGCTATTTCATCCAAATCCAGAAAGGAACAAAATATTTCTGTGGAGCTGTATATAACAACTGATAAATTTAGTAACAGCAAGCAGTGGGTTTATACTTTGAGTGTCTCAATCCTGGCAAATGTAGGTCCAAGAATTATGGATCCTTTATAATTACTTTCTCAGTATGAGGTACAGTTCATAAGCTAGAATACTTTTAGAGCTTCTTCACTGTATGAACTTCAGAGCATATCTCAGAACCTCAATTTGTATTGCTTTTGCCTGTGTGGAATGCTACAGAAAAGCATTTTCTAAATGTAGGCAGAATAGCATGTCTTTAGTTCCTGAAACATTGGCCAAAGCTAAAGTACCTGGCCTGTAAACACTTGTGCATAATAAATTCACCTAAATCTGACAGAGAGATCTTACATATCCATATCACAGTGCATAAGTATTTATACTGCTTATCTGGACTGTCCTGGTCATGTGAGAATTCTGCGTGAAGCAGATTTTCAAATTCTGCTAGAAAGCAGTATTAACTAAAATAGTTTTACTGAAACTTCTAAATAAGAAAAAAATTAAAATAACTGGTTCTGGACTTAATAAAACAAAACCAAATACAAACAATATAAGCCCAGGCTATTTGAGCCCTGATGAAACTGGAAATGGCACTGAAATAATAAATGTTCTGCAGAGGAATTCCGAGTGCAGATGAAATAAACACAAACTAAAGGCTCTGAATTTCATGTGAGTAAAGCCATTTTTCCTTTACACCACGATAACTGAATTGCCTTTGTCTGTTACAGGCGTGAAGACACGACAAGTACACACTTCTTGGAAGCAGAGTAACTCATTAAACTTCACCGAAGTCTTTCCGGAAACTGCAACTAGAGTTTTGCAGAAGGAAGGCACACAACTCAAGTGTTCACCCACAGGCAAAGCCTCTTCCTGTGCAATAATCCACGTGGATTATTTCAAAGACCAACTCACATTAAAAAACTATTCCTTTACTCTACAGGAGACACGCAGCAGAAGGCCCTGTCTGAGCGCGGTGTTTAAAGCAGACCTGAATATTCCTGTAGTCATACCTACTCTTCCAGCACCAACTTCTCTGTATTACTGGAGGTGACAGCTTTCAGAATAACCCTCCAGAGCTGGAAGTCTACTAATAGAAAAGTTGAGAGGTGACTACCACAGTAGTACCTAGACTTCTCAGCCAGACTTCTTCATACAACTCTAAATGTTTCAAATCTCTCTCCTGCACCTGCCATCATACACACAACCCCCAGGGTAGGGGCAGGGGTAGGGGTGATAGGGGTAAGAGGCAAGGGTAAGGGGCAAGGGGTAAGGGGCAAGGGGTAAGGGGCAAGGGGTAAGGGGCAAGGGGTAAGGGGCAAGGGGTAAGGGGCAAGGGGTACAGGGCAACGGGTAAGGGGCAAGGAGCGAGGGGTAAGGGTAGAGATAGGGACCGGCCGTGCTCGGCCGCCCCCCAACCCACCCACCCACCCACCCCGCAAACGCCGGGGCAGTGCTGCGGCCCCGTAAACTGCAAAGCCCCTCTCCATACCCGCTTTCCGTGGTTTTTTTAACCTCAGTCTACCCTCTCCTCCTTCCCTACAGCCTCCCTAGCCTCATTCAGCTCTCCACCGCTTAAGGCTAAGCGCCCTTTTTAGTCCCAGCCTCAGATCTCATTCAGGCGAAATTTGCTCACCTACTGCAAGCCACGGGGGGGGGGGGCGGGGAAGAAGGAAATAAATCGTTTCCTGTTTTAAATCCCTTTAGCCGGGTTTCCAGCACACCGCCCCAGGCACCATAGCTGCCTGCCTAGAGGGAAGAGGCCCCGAAGGAGCACCCAGGGGGGGCAGACCGGCCTGACCCGCTCTCCCCGGCCCCGGCAGGCGCCTCAGCGGAGGGGCGGCGTGTCGAAGCGGCTGCCCGCCGCCAGCTACAGACCCCCGCCGCCCGGTGGGCAGGCCGGGAGGGGCCGGGTCGGTCCGGTCCTCACTGCACAGTGGGACCGGGCAGCGCGGATCCGGGCTGGCTGCGGCAGGGGAGAGGGGCGAAGATTACACACCCAGTAGGAGCCCGTCCATGTCAAAGATCAGGTGAGTGACCGGCCGCAGCGCGGCGGAGGAGGAAGGAGCAGACATGGCGAGGCCGGGGCAGCCGGGAGCCCGCTTGGCAGCGGCGGCGCAAGCGCGAACCGCCGGGGCGGCAGGAGCCAAGGGGAGCGGTGCTGCCGCGGGGTAAGGCCGGGCCAGGTCGGGTGCGGGGGGGGGCTGGAGTCGTGTGGCTGTTGCCAGCGGCTGTTCTTATGTTTGTTTTGTGGTGGTTTTTTTGTTGATTGGTGGTTTTAAAGCAAATCTTGTCTCTCTTGGTGGGTCAGTTCTGGTGGAGGACTTTTCTTCTTAAGTCTTGCTCGGTCCCGCTTACGGGAGAGACTGGGGAGCTGCTCGCCGCTTGTCTTTTTAGACAGCTGTTCCGTGCAAAACTTTTTTTTTTTTTTTTTTTTTTTTTTTTTTTTTTTTTTTTCCTTTTTTTATGCCTCTGCAGGAATTTCCAAGGATAACAGTACCTCTGGATCATAATTTGAGGCACATTATTTGCATCCTTTTGCTTTATGTAGAACTGTGAAGAAAAAGTAAAAGCTTGTGTAAGCTTGTCTCTTAAGGACTGCAGAATGAGAGAATAGTTAATTATGTGCTGGTTTGGGTGTTGTTTCGTTTTCTGAAACATCCAATAAGTTCTCAAGTTCAAGGATTTTCAGAATAACCCTCCAGAGCTGGAAGTCTAACTATACAAAAGTTGGGAGGTGACTACCACGGTGGTTCCCAGGCTTCTCAACCGGGGAATACAACTCCAAATGTTTCAAATCTCTCTCCTGCATCCGCTACGGTACTCACAACCCCCAGGGATAGTGATAGGGATAGTGATAGGGATAGGGATAGCCAGTGTGGGCGAGATAAAGCAAAGTTTTGCTGCGTGGGGCCATCATCCGATGTTTCCTGGGCAGCTGTGAAAGAGGTAACTTTCCTCATCTGTCTTCCCTCTTTTGTATTTTTTCATGCAGGTAACTCAACGCTGGGCATCAAGATCATTGAAATAACAGTTGCAAAAGTAGAAAAGAGCTGTGTCAGGTTCCCAAGTTGACATGCTGGCTTGGAAGATTTGTACTACTTTGCAGTCCTATGTGAAGACAATGGTTAGTTGTGGATTTGCCTAAGGGAAGTCCTGTCTCTTTTCTCTGTAATTAATTTTTATGAATGCATTTCATGAATTGAATTCATTGCAGTGTCTTTGATTGAACCTGCCATACTTCACCATTTTAGCAAGTTAGTGGTGGTTTTTAATACCCTAATCTAGGTGTCATACAATCATGTTTGGATTTGCAGCCACTCACATATCTTGTCTACCCCAAAGCCCCTTAAAAAGCCCCTCACCTTACATTTGTGACAAATACCATAAACACAAAAGTTGTGATATGTCCTCCTATCTTGAACATAAGAAGACAAAAGATCCTTGACCTTTTTAATAATAAAACGATTTTCAAGCAAAGTTTTTTGAGTTTGGGGTTGACTTTCTAGGTTTTTATATTTGTTTGGTATTTGCTTTTTTGTTTATTTTTTTTCCTAAGCTTGACTCATTTTGTAATGGTTGTGTTTAATAATGCTGCTTAGGCCTTCCTCTGAGGCTAGGAAAAACACTGTGCACAGTGCTGTAAAAGTCTTACAATATCATAGTTAAGAATGCCTGCAGCTGTTTTCTTTGTGCAGTAAACACTGCAGTAAGCCAATGCTCCAACTGTTTTTGAACAGCAAATGCATTAGGTTCCTTAGTAGTTAATCTTAAGTGGGGACATAGCTAAAATCAGTAGAAAGGTCCAGTCTTAAATGTCCAAAACCGTTATTCTGTTAAAAGGATTTTAAAAATCATTATAGTAGTTTCAATACTTAAAATGGTACTATTCTGATTCCATAAGAAAGAATGTGTTTCTGGTGTAAGACTGTATGCTGTTGTGCCAAAAATTTCAAAAGGGGCTGTTATGGCAACTGTACTTGAGATGGATTGATCCACTTATCAAATATTCTTAAAAAACCCCAAACCTTGTATTTGCTGGCATAATAGGTTCTTACCAAGAAAAAGCTACATCAGTAAGGTACCTCCAGTCATTGTTCCAATTAAGAAAAGTGTAAGTATTTTGATAAAAGACCCACCGCCTCTACACTCCTCAAAAGGGGAGTTATTTACTATTTTTAATGTGCAAACCACCAGTTCATATCAGAAAACAGAAGGCTTATGCAAAACTTAAGAGTATTTGACGTGGAAGTAGATCCTGAAGACAACCTTTATGAAAAAAGCCCACAAAATTAAAGTGTAATAGACAGGATGGACCTCTTTAGGGCCAAGTGGTTTATGTTACAAATCTTACTGTGCACATTTCAAGATAGTCAGGTTACCTTCAAAATAGTCAGATTACTAGCTGATGACCTCAATTTGTTTTGCTTTACTCTGGCTCATCTGTGATAATAAATGTAATGTTAGCTTACTCGATTCTTCAAAGCTGCATTCCTACAAAGGAAGATCTTACTAAGAGAGTGAGATAGGATGGAAGTCTAAGCAGAACTTTTAATTCATTGTGGACCATAGTTTTCTAGATGTGCATGTAAGTGAAAATGCTGATCTAAGTTTTACCGGAGGAGTCTTAAATATTTGTCTCAAAGGTCTCAGGACTAGTATTTGTGTTTCTTTTTTTTTTTAAGAAGGAGTGAAAAGTTGAGATTGAGAATTGTGCAGTTGATTTTTTTTGTATGTTTTTTTGCTACTTTTTAAATTAATGTAAGCCTTTTTAAAGTGATGAGGATTTTATTAAAATGAACTCTGAATTTGTGGGAAGCACACTTTAGTAGAGACACATTAACCATGGAAACCAATAGTGAATTATATTCCTATGAACCTGATGTATGCATATTGAGAAGGGTGAACTTGGGTTACTAAGATGTAATCATGCAAGTAGAGAATCCTGCAAAGTCTGAAGAACAAGGTTAAATTAATTTACATTTTAAAATTAGTTTAACTTGCTATCTGGGCATATGCCAGAGTAGATGAATTCTTCTTGAGTTGTAAATTTTTTGGTGTTACATGGTACATATATATGCTAGATGGCCAGGTTTTTGAATGACTATAATTTAGCTGCCTAAAGATAGACATCCCTTCTTACCCCAAAAAAAGTCTGTTTTCTCTGGCTTTGTAATAACATGTCTAAATAACATGTCTATTTTTTTATAGTTCTTGCTTGTGAAATAAGGTGAAAATCCTCAGTTGCCTATCCACGGGGTTAAGTATGCAACATAGTGTTTTACCTACTTTGTATGTTTGTGTTTTCTTTACCTTGGAACTATAGCGTTTTCCACATCACTGAAACTTACATTACTAAGTTCCTATGGAGTGCAAGCTTCAGAATATTCCTAGGTGTTTTCTTAGGTAATACACTTGGCTCAGAAATTGAAGTTTCTTATTTTACTACTTCATAGTTTTCTCAAAACATGGATTCACTTATATTTTAATACAACTGATAGTTGCATCATGCAACATCATGTGTTTCACTTAGAAATGACATACGGTTTTTCTTGCTCTGCAGGTGCCTTGGCAAAGAGGATAAAAAGATAATTCATTTTGATTTGAGTATTAAAACAGAACCATAGAATTGTTTTGATTGGGAAAGACCTTTAAGATTATCAAGCCCAACTAACCTGTAACCTAGCAAACTGCCAGGTCCATCTCTGAACCTTGTCCTAAGCACCACAACTTCAGGTCTTTTCAATACCTTCAGGGAGTAACTCATCCACTTCCCTGGCCAGCCTGTTTCAGTCACTGGCAGCCCTTTCAGTAAATAATTTTTTTCTAAATACGAAGACTTGAATAAGTCTAGTAATTGTAGAAGCTTTCACAACAATTTACTGTTAAACCCACTATTAGTAACAAATTACTTTTAAAGATTAAGAGTTAAATATAATTTAATTCGTGTATCAGCTGAGATTCACAACAGTTGCTAAAGTTGAGCCTATAAGCCCTCAGAAAATGAAACCCCTCCTAGTGCTGCATACAATAGCTTTCCACTGTAAGAATATAAATTAAGTGATACTTGTTTTGTTTTCTTTCTGTTCATGTTGCAAAAAGGAAGATGAGCATGTATCTTAAGGCAATTAAATGATGCCATACATCTAAGTCATGTTTTACTAATTACATAAGTCAAAAAGGAGTATATCCTCTTTAATAAACTATATGAGCCTTTTTGCAGCCAAGCAAGTAGGGGGAGAAGAGCCATCCATTTTCTGGATTTTTATATTTGCCACCAATTACAAGCGGGATAGTCACAAAGGCAAGAAAGATGATGTGCTGTGCTTTGGGAGAATAAAGTGAAGAAGATATATGTTGGTCATCTATAAATTCAGATGAGGCTCTATGAAAAGGTTCTTAGGCAGCAATGAGGGGTGAAATTCTAGAAAAGCCAACCAAGCACACTGGAGGGAACAAGGGATCTTAGATATTTTTAGATGTCAATTGCTGTATTTATTGATGGGATTGTTCAACAGAACAGACAGTTTCTGAAGCTGGGAAATGAAGCCTTAATGCCATGCTTCAGGACCTTTTTTGTTTCCATTAAAGTCTGAAAATCACTTTCTCTGTGGCTTGTGAACTAGCTTTTTGACATCAGTTTTGGTCTTCCAACAAAATATTGGCTGTAGGCAAAGTTTTTAGGTGATTAGCAGTGTCATTGTAGTTGAAATTCTGATGTGCCTAATGGGTGGGTTCCTCTTAGCCTTAAATTTTCAGAAAGCTTAGGGCAGAAGTGATCACATCCCAGGGTAAGATCTGAAGTGTATCTTTTTTTTTTTTTTCCGTGTGATATGGGATTCCATTGTAGGATCATTTGCAGCTTTATTTATCTGACTTGCCATTGTTGCAGGAGCTTAAGATAATGGTTATTCTCTTGGGTTTCTTGTCTGCATATGAATTTCATGGCTACATTTTTTCATTTTAGTACAGTTTGATTGTTAGAGATTATAGGAAAAGAATCTGTATTTCTAGTGCCATGTGGAATACATTTTCTGTCAGCCTCCCTGAGCAAGAACATCAATCACTTGGTTGCAACAATAAAGGTGGAACTGAATGCAGTCACCCTTCCAGTGATTCCTTTCAGTCTTGACTTCCTAAATTCAACCTCTTCAAAGGCTGCAGTAATTATATTTTCAGGTGTAAAAGAGAAAGAAGATATTGTGATTCTCAGGGTCACAAGGTCTAAGCCAGTGATCTGTAATGCTCCAAATTCAGGTTTTATGTGTGTTCCCCATTCAGCATGCAGCAATGTGGAGAGTTCAGTGAAGCTCAAAAATTCTGCCCTTTCAGTTAAGCATCTACCCAGAAGACCTCAGCAGAGGTGCCTGGGCTTGTTGACAACTGTCCCAGAATGTCCCAAAACATACTATCAGCCTAGGTAGTGCAGGGGGACTGCTGGAGGCCTGTTCTTGTACAACACCACAGCCTTTCTGGTTTTCCAGTCATTCTGTCAGTCTGAGTGTCTAGAGAAGCCAGAGAAGTCATAACACTGTGCTGGAACATACAAAGCATGTATGAAGGGGAGGGGAGGGGAGAGAAGAGAAGAGGGGAGAGGAGAGAAGAGGGGGGAAAGGGAAGAGGAGACAGGAGAGAAGAGAAGAGGGGAGAGGAGAATACTAAGCACAGTCACCTTCTTCTTGAATCCCTATTGCAGCTGAGGTGTATTAGATACACGGCTTGTTCTTAACTAGGGGAGTTAGGACTTTTCCTTGGTTGCAGGTGTTAGTGTACCTCTCAACCAAGTTATTCCATTTTTTCCCATATATAAGTGGTCCACCTACTTTAAGTTAAGCATGTGTTTATATACCTTGAGGAATTAAGTTAAATGTGTTATAATAAAATATATGAGAAAACAAGTAGGTCTTAATTTTGTTTTATACTTTGATATAAAATTTTCTTGGCAGAAGATCAATAACGGATTCTTGTTTTCATTAAACATTTGTAAAGCAAGAAATAACCACTTGGAAATACTAATACAGTCAGGTATTAGGGATACCTAGAATTGTAATTGTAAAGCATTGTAATTCTAGTGCTGTCAAGTCAGCAAGACACTGATGTTTTTTTCCCTAGGCTAGCTAGCTCCATCTAATAAGTGTATCTCAAGCATTTCACCTTGGCTTCTACAAGGGGAATGATTACTAACAGTGACACTGAAAGATTCATCATAGAATCATAGAATGGTTTTGGTTGGAAGGGAATTTAAAGATATTCTAGTTCCAGTCTCCCTGCATGGGCAGGGACACCACCACTAGATAGGTTCCTCAAAGCTCTGAACGTTCTGGCCTTGAAAGCTTCCAGGGAGAGGGCATCAACAAGCTCCCTGAGAAACCTGTTCCAGTGTCTCACTACCTGTCATAGTGAAGAATTTCTTAGTACTGTCTAACCTAATCTATCCCCTTCCAGTTAAAAGCCCTTTGTCCTATCACTACATGTCCTTATGAAGGTCTGTCTCCAGCTTTCTTGTATATCCCTTTCAGGTAAAAGCCACTATAAAATCTCTAAAAAGCCACTGTAAAGCCACTGTAAGATCTTTCTGGGTCTTCTCCCAGGCTGAACAACTGCAACTTTCTCTGCCTGTCTTCATTGGAGAGGTGTTCCGGCCTTTGGATCATCTTTGTGGCCCTCCTCTGGACTAACTCCAAGAGCTCTATGTCCTTCTGGGGGCTCCAGAACTGGGCACAGAACTCCAGGTGAGGTCTCACCAGAGTTGAGTAGAGAGGGAGAATCACCTCCCTTGATCTGCTGACCACTATTCTTTTGATGTAGTCCAGAATACAGTTGGCTTTCTGTGCTGCAAGTGCACGTTGTCTGCTCATGTTAAACTTCTCATCAGTCAATGCCTCCAAGTCCTCCTCAAGCAAGGAGCAAGGTCTGTGAATGGGAGGCTGCTTCTACCTGCCTGTAGGGGACCTCATCTACTCAGTCATCCCTGCCAAGTGTCCCATAGCAGACTCCACAGCTGTCACCTACCCCTGACTTCCCTTTAGTGCTGACAGATAAGCTCCTCATCCATCCCCAGGCAAAGCTCCGTGGACTCCAGCTGGTCATTAATATGACAGGCTCTTTCCTGTCCTTCCTAAAAAGCTTAGACAAGTATTGTTTAGTAATCAGAACTTCTGCCCTTCCACCATATTAAACAAATCCTGATCATGCATCCTTCTATTTCCTTTACTTCCCAAACACTGTTTAAAAATTATTTCCTTTACCAGTTCAGTGAATTGACTTCTATTTTACATATGAATATTTATACATAAATGAGTAGATGCTATCTCCCACTTGGTGTCCAGAGACCAAAGTAACTTAAAACCAATGTTTCTAGCAAAGTGAGAAAGAAAAAACAATGTTAGATTCTGTATTTACATCCATGTTGGAAAAAACCCACCAATCCACAAAAGCAGGTATGTGGTCAAAGTAGGTAATGTATTCTATTAAACAACATAACTCTGTTCCATATCATGGGAGAATACAGTACGGGGTAATGTAGTACCCTATTTTCCATAGCCTTAATGCAGCCTCCCTCTTACCTCTTCAGTTTTCGGTCCTTGCTTATGCTTTCAAGCCATTGACTCATTGTCACTTTAGCATCCTTTAGTGATTTCTAATCAAGCATGGAGGAGGAACCCAAACAAAGAAAACCCCTCAATTCAGTCTTCATTCAGTTTGCAGATTTGTACAGGAGAGGGGAGGGTTGTTGTTTGGTTTTTTTTCATTCATTAACTCATTATAATTTTTTTCATACTGTTTTGGTTTGAATGAATAGATCTTTTTACTCTACATTTTGATTTTCCATATGAAATGCCTTGAATTGTCACAATAACTGGCACAGACAACTCTTCATTCAATCCATCTATTTTTTTCATACATATTCTTGGTTTGTCACTAATTTCTTCTCCTTTACATGATTACAAGTTGTTTTTTTTTTTAATTAATATTGCCTAATAATAATTTGTTTAAATAAAATTTTTGTTAGTAAATAGTTATTATTAAGCATTTCTGAAAAGCTGTAGTGTATATACATAAGAGACTTGATGAAGTACAAATATTTTTGTGTTTTGCCAATGGGTGTTGCATCTCATCAGTTGCATCTCTCATACTGCTTCTTGTGTCTATATAGAAGATTTTATTTTTTTTTTTTTTGTCAGTAACTTCTAACATACAAGGAGATTGGCAAGGGTTTTTTTAAAAAATTATTTTCACTTGTTAATTTTTTCCAACAACTCTAAGGCAACAGATATAGAGTGATTCAGAGGTTTAAGGTAGGAGCTAGTATCTCCTATTTGACTACGAGACAGAAAAGACTAGCAATTTGAAGTTGTTTCAAAGTTATTACAGTACAATGTTATTTTAATGTAGAGGGAGGAAAAACACACAAGAAAAGCTCTGAACAAGCTGAACCACAGAAAAACGTGATTGAAACTTTGCATTTAGACAAGTTTAAACACATTGGTTCAGTTTTATTCCTCCCAGTTATCATTAGTTTCAGTATTTTATTTAAGGAAAAAAAAAAAAAACATTTTATATTTACAAGTATAAGATTTTGATTCTGTTAAGTTTCATTGGCATTGGTTGTCATATACATCTCTCACAAGTTTCCCTGTGAAAAATTCATAAACTGAGGTGCTTGAAAAAGGTGTTTTAATGCAGTTTCTCAGAAGGTGCTATGTAGGTATTCTGCAAGAGCATGTTGAAATTGTTTCCCACAAGCAAAGTAGTGTTTTATCAAGAAATACTGATGGTGTTGTGTAACAAGAAGTTGTTTCAGTGTTGCCCTTCTTTCTGCCCCTCCAGTTCTGTTTCAGTTCACCTGTGATTGGACTTTGTACCCATTTCCTGCTAATAAATGCACAGCTCTCTGGTTTGAAAGCTAGAGGCAGAAACTGAAACAATTCCCTGCTGCAAGGTAAAAATGCCCCTCCTGTTCCAAAGTCTGTCACTTATTTCTAGTTTTAATTTAATTTTGTAATTTTTAATTGTAAATACTGTGGTTATATGTCGTTGGACTTCATATTCTTTCACAGATCAAAGCAAATTTTTCATGGTCGGAAATCAGTGATTATGAGAAGTATTAATAGATACAGTGTTGTCTTTTTCTAATTAACGTAATGCAATGTGTATTAGGTAAGAAAGAAGAAGAAACTGATGCTAACATTGTTCGTGTTTGTAAGATACTGTCAACTCTAGTGGCAAATTATTTTGTAACAAAATGCACCTATTACAAATATTGAAATGAAGCAGAACAGTTGCTGCCTGCAACAGGTTAAAAAGTGTCTAAGTTTTACTTGAATATGAAAACATTTTGAACAAAACCAAAAGCAGGATGTTTGTGAAATAGAACATTTTTCAGCTGTGCAATGGTGCTTTTTCTCTTACCACTTAAGCTATGGTTGTTTAAAAAGTAATGTTGAAAGTTTATGTAATTTTGATTACAGACCTGTTTCAAGAATTAAATGGAAATAAATTGTTAAATAGTTTTAGAAGAAGCTAGGTTCTAAAATAAGATTGTAGTTTTGAAGTGATTCTGGTTTGTATGCAGTGTATGTAATGTGTGACAAAATCTGTTTGATTCAAAGGTGGAAGTCTACAAAATTAACTGTAACTTTTTAAGGAATATTTAATAAATCAAATCCCTTAATTTTCTTTTACACATCCAACCTGCTAATGGGGGGCAAACAAAGCTACTGAGAGGACTGTGTCTGTAAGAGCAATCACTGAGATGGGATGGGAAGTAATAACAGAGAAAACTAAAAGATATGGAAAAAAATAATCACTTCTGGATAGTTGTATCTGCCAGGATTATACAGAAAGACTGCGGCTGGACAACCACTCTGAGACAAAAAGAAGGAAGGTGACAGAGGAGAAGCCAAAACAAGTGCTGAGCAAAATCTGACCACAAATACTACTTGCTATGCAATTTTGTAATGACTTGCTAATAATATGGATTCCATACAACCTGTTTTCTCACAACCATATATTTGCTTCTGGCCTCAGGGTTCTCTCCAGGTGGATTTTGCTAAATGAAGACCTGTATCTAGGTGTTAAATGTCTGTCAGATGGGCAGCTGAGGCTATTTTGGTGCCAGGAGAGCCACAGTCACCAATAGGGAGCATTGAATGCTACTTGCTAGCAGAGGAGCGTGTGTCGTGGGGAGAGGAGTCGTGAGGAAGGTAAGCAGAGAAATGCATCAATATCAAGAGTAGTAATGGTAGAATGGTACTGAAAACAGCAGTACCTATTAAGGACCTGGACAGAAGTTTTAAGTTAAAAGGTAATGGTGTAAAAATGGTCTTTTCTTTTTTTTTTCTACCATGATAAAGAATCAGTTGATCAGGTATACTTATACGGAAATCTTAAAGTACAGGGCACAAACAGACATCTTTTCCCCTGAACGTGCAGGAATCCCTAGTATTAAAAAATTTATTTAATTCGAAGCCAAAGAGTTAATAAACTGTATGGCTACTTTCTGACAGAACTGGCAACTGTGGTGAAGAAAATCAGAAGCTGGTGACATGGTTGAGTCATTTACAAAAGTTGCTTAACTATGCAAGAAAAATCATGTCTCTAGTTTATATAAGTTATTGTAATAGACAACTAAATATTTTGTCTATTATAGCACTTGTCTAATAGCAGCACTAAAGTGTTAGTTCTGAGAAGCTCATGTTGAATAGAAGAAGTGAAATTTTTTTTCGCTGATATGCAGAATCCATACTTTAAAAACATAATAATGTGTTATGGCACAGAGTACAGAACAATGCCATTTTTTAAAGACATTTTTATTTGATTGAAAAGGCATATTATTAATTCCAAACATAGTTGCATCACTCTCCAGTCCAGGCCAGAAGATAATGAGACCTGTGGAGCTATAGCAGAGAAACTGTTCAAATGCTAAAAAAGAAATTAATACTGATGTACGACAAGAAAATGTGTACTACAGGAAAATGGAAAACATACTTTTTACATTTACTTATGCTCTTGAAATGTCATGCAAAATAAGGTGAAAATCGAGTGAGTTACAATAGTCTTGAGCTAATTATAAGTTGCATTCATTTTGAGTTGAGATTTTGCCTCTTTACTCCTTCATGCAAAGGGATGGTGTTCTGATTTAACAGTTAGAATTTACAAGTCCCTGTGAAAGAAAGAGTATGAACTAAATAAAAGAAAAGGAAGGGGAGAAAAAGAGAAGGAGTTTTCTTCTCTCACAGTGCAGAAGGAACCTGGGTACCTTGTGGCTTAAATTGCTGGTTTTCCTGTGTTGCTGTAATACAATATGTGCATTTCTACATTGTTAGCTTGAGATACTTTTTTTCTGTCAGGCCCACTTAGTCCCTTCCTGTACTGTAGGCATATATTTTTGGTCTTAGGCTTATTTTCTGTTTTAAATACCCTTCATTATAAGAATTTAATTTTGATTGTTGCCTAATCCTATGATGTTTAAATTCTGTCTGTCATATATTTCTCCAAGCTAAATATATTCAGTATGTTCTGTTTTGTTTTGTTTTCTTGATGGAGGAGTAAGTCAGCTATTCTTTTGCATGCTTACTGAAATGCATACATTTTGGAATTGGGATAAAACTGGCTAAATTTTATGCCCTGTTTTGTAAATTTCTTTGCCTTTTGTCCTGCACATTTTTTAAAAGATTCTGATATATGTAGTTTGTAGTCAGACAGCTATATAACCACTATGAAACTCATAACTCTTCTTTTACTAGCTGTACAATTGTTCTTTCCAGGGTAAATATTTTTCTGCTTTATAAGATCTCTTTATTTCATGATCCATGACATTTGTTTCCAAGTCAGCTCTGCAACAACTGATTTTAAAGCCATTTTGTACTTTTAGTTTTTACCATGAATAATGCTAGTGAAGTATTTCTGCATTAGAGCTGGTTAGAGAATAGCTTACTATTAGGTATTAAAAAATGGGAGATTTGAGGAGTACTCTTGTAACCCTGTCCAAAATAATGTAGTAAAATAATGTAGTAAAATAATAATAATGTAGTAAAATAAAAATAATGTAGTAAAAATATTTCCCTGCCCAAAAGAACAACACAAGTGGCTTGGTTTCACCTTGTAAATGCTAAACAGTCTGTTTCTTGGTGTAAAATTAAAAGAGAACAATCTTATTTTTCAACTATGACATTTTAAAAATAGATTTTTTTCCCCCATAGAAATGTTTCAAAAAAATAATTCTAAACTTTCTTCCATGAAACATATTCATGACTATCTTCCCAGTGAGGACATACCATTCCCTGAATATTCGCTGTGTGACAGAAGTAACAAAAAAAAAAATTCTTTTTTTTTTAGAAACTATAGAGAATAAATTTGGTCTTCAATAAGCAGCTACAGTTATTTATTTTAAATCACTCATGCTTGTGCAAATGAAGTAGAAGGAGAAGCTATTTTGTGTCTTCTGAGCCTCCTGCTTTCACCAACACCATAAGTCAGCTGACCTCCAATTGAATTATTTTTCATTTAAAAAGCTGTTCCATTTCTATCCATGGTAGTAGGCTCACATTAAGAACCTGGATAGATCGGATCACAGCAAAGAAACCTTTGGCTAATGGTAATCAATGAAAGTAATTTGCTATTGGATCCAATCATCCCTTTTCATTTTAAGTGCAGCAGGTTGGCTTTGGCTAAAAGCCAAGCACCCACACAGCCACTGCCTCATTTCCTTCCCTCCTCTTCCCACTGCATTTGGGAAAAAATAAGAAGCTGGATGAGAAGTCATGGGTTGAAATAAAGGCAGGAAAGTCACTTCCCAAGTGCTGTAAAATGACCTGGCTAATTTAAATTAATTTAAATATTTAATTACTGGTTGGAGTGTAGGGAAACAGCAAAACAGCATAAACATTTAAACATGCAGGAAAAACATCTTTCCTCATATTGTCCCCAGCACAGCTTAAGATTCCTCTCCTCCACCTTCCAAATTTCTACTTCATGTCTTCAGCATAGGCACCTTCACTCAGTCCCTTCAGTGAGGCAATGGGTAGCTCAGGAGAACCAAGTCATTGCTTAGCCACTTCCCTCTGCCACTCCTTGTTCCTCACTGTTTTTTCTGTCCACTGGTGTGGGATGAAGTCTCTTTGGGCACCTCTGACTACTCTGGCCTTGTTTCCTCCTCCTTCTCTCTACCCGTCCTCCACCACCCTTGTCTCCGTGTCCCTCCCCCCCCAGTATTTTTTTCTCTTTTTTAAATCCTCAAGGAGCCACTGCCTTATCTGATAGTCTTAGCTGTGTCCATCTTAGCTGGGAGACATGTTTTTTTTCTTATGCTTGAGAACTTTTTAAACTATGTGTTCTTTCTAGTAGTGTTTCTGGGAAAGAAAACAAAGGTTGAACATAAGTAATAGTCTAGACACAATCATTTTCTCTGTTAGTTTATGTACTTTCTACTATAGCCATTCTCAGTCTTTGCAATGGGATAGATTGCACAGCTCCTTGTGGACAATCGAGAGGGCTGCTGGCAGTACCCCTTTCTCCATCAAATGATTGAGTAACATATGGTATATTATAAAATATACCAGACTATATCATATGGTAAGTACATTACTCTCTCTTCTCTCTGTCCCAGTCCCATGAGGAGAATGAAGGAGTGGCCATGGTGTAATGAGGCTCAGAGGAATGTGGGTGTTACTTGAGCTTGAGGTGCATTCCAGTGACAAGACCAATATGTACCCTGTGCATGTGAATCACTGGACAGTGCCTATGCATAGTAGCAGACTTTCTTGCCATATGTTGGGAGCTAAAGTGTTTCTCCTGCTGTGCCAAAGATCTCATGAAAGAAGGTAATAGGAGCTAGTAATGACTGTCCACTCAGGCAGGTTGGGTTGCTCTGTGTGTGGCCCTTGAGCAAAAGGGCAGCAAGGAGCAGGCTGTGAAACACAGTCTGAGCCTTCAGTCTGTTGGTTACTCACCTCTGACAATGGCTTTCTGAAATAGCATCTGGCTTGAGTAACAGTGAGGAATGTAATTTCCACTGTGTCAGAACTCTGTCAGAGATAAAATTTATTTGTCTGATCACACTTGTCATTGTAACCTGAATACAGGGTTGGCTGTAGCTGCCTTCAATCAGAGAATTAGCAATATTTCTATAAAATAATCCTTGCTGGTGGATGTAATCACTCTTGTATTAAATATAATTTTTTTGAGGGTAATGAAAGAATGAAATATTTAATATAGAATATTCATTAGATTGCCACACAGTCTAGAAAGGAAAAATACTTGTGCATCCTTTGGAGCAAAATTTTGCAATTAAAACTCATGAAGAGCTGTCCTTAGTTGTCATTATTTCTGTGGAATTACTCACAGAGTAAGACACTGTTACACCAGTAAGCTTGGTGGAGCACCTTTTACTATTTGAAAAATGTAGTGTTTATTTATTACGAAGTTGTTTTATCATATTTTGTGCTGAGCACAGACAGGCAAGCTGCTGTCAAAGTGAGATCTATTTCATGTAGCTTTATTTCTTTTGTGTACGTCTTGTCTAAACTAAATGTTCTAAAAGTTCTCTTTCTAGTTTGCACAAAAAAAAGAAAAGAAAAAAAAAAAGATCATGAGCATCACTTCCAACTTTTCATTAGACCAATCTTAAAAAGAGATGGATCGTCCTCTTAATGTCCCTGTCTCTTCCTATTAATTAGAGAGGAAGCCTAGATAATTAGCTCAGGCTAAATGCAAACTTTAAGATGAATAAATTCAGATAGATTGGCTTGCATTGTAAGGTCTTAGTTGTTATGGGCCATCTAGATATTTAACTTTTAAAGGGATAAAATTAATATTGCCTGCATGCAGCCTTTTCTCAGCTTTTCTATCTGAAACCATCAGCTCTATTTGGAATCTTTGAGTTTTATCATAAGTGAAGAATAAATAGCATTAGACCTGTTTTCAAAATAATCCCACACTTTGAAAACAAATGAATGCAAATACAACCTCACTCTTCCTTGAAAGGAACATTTTTTTGGAAATAATATAACATGCTGGATCATTTTATTGGTGTGCTACTTACTATCTTCTTGTAGCAAAGAAAAATTACCTGGTTATTTCAGAACAATTTCTCTGGTAAACCACTAGAAAAGTAGTAAATAGAATAGAAAAAATAGAATAGAAGTAAATGTAATAATACTATGTTATTAAGTCCAAAGCTTTGATCTTGACAGAATTACAGATCCCCATGAGGAACTCAGGGGACAGAGATGGGGGATTTTAGGTATTGAGCTTGGTTGGGTTTTTTAGTTCTTTTAGGTTTTATGTTTCCCTCTGACAGGAATTTAAAAATTCTGGTTTTAGTCAAAAAAGCTTATAAACTGCTTTCAAATGAATTAAAATAAAATCCAGTCTACAGTGGCTGGCCATTTGTCATACTATCTCTCCAAAGAGTTACAGCAGCACTTAGTTACCAATCTTCAGATCTGTCCACTATTGCTGTGAAAGCAAAGTATTGGTGGAGTTTGTTGTCATAGTCCAATGTTATGTGTAATTAGGATTTTTTTTTCCTTTTTTAAATATTTTGTGGATGATTACATTGAATATGAATGGAAACTCAGAAGAGACTGGTTTGGCTATAGTTGGGTGAGGGTAAAGATAACTGTAACCAGGGATGAAGTTGTGGTTCATATATCGGTGCAATTCAAATGGACATAACAGCTCTTCTGTTAAGCCCATGTGTAAGGACTTACCTGCCCAGCTGTGCAGGACTGGTTTTTTCTGTTTACTTACCATAAAAAGCAGAAACATAAGTTTTGGTAACACATTGTCTTCCACATGTCCATTTGAAACTCTTGAAAAAGGCAGAATCAGAGACAGTAATTTCACACATCATTTAGCTCTGATATATTAAACAAATCCTGACTCAACAGCTTTCAAAACTATTAACTGAGGTAGATACCATGGATGAGTTTAGCTAAGCCCTGAATGTATGTAAGTATGATATTACATTGATTAATAAGGCATTATAAAATGCTTATACCAGTAAGCCTATACTTTAAAACTGATACTTAATATTACCATATGTCAACATCTTTACACGTGTTGTCAGCCAGCATCATGTAATATTTACTGAAGTTGATATGGTTTTCAGAAATTAAGCTTTGTTATCTCATCCTTCTTTTTCATCAATGTCTAATGGTAATTTATTATATATTTATGCTAAACACAAAAGGAACAGAAAAAAAATACACAGATACAGACCTAAAATCCTTGTGAAGTGGTGGAGATTAAAGACAGAGACAAGTTGCATCCTTCATGCATACAAACACATTTTACTAATTTGTAATTACCAAATCTGAAAGTTTCCTTTTAATTGCTTTGAACACATCTCCAATTTCCAGGAAGTTACGAGACACAGTCACTAATAGTTACTCAATATTAGGTTGCTTTTTTAAATTAAAAGAAAACATTTTTCTCTCTCTCCTAGCTGGCAAATAGAATGACTACCTGTCTTATCTTGTGGTTCTCTTTTATTATACAGCTGACCAGAGTCTGTATTAGAAGTCTAACAGAAGAAATACTGTGAATTGGTAATAATGGAAGAGTATATGCTCTGATATTTGTATGTAATTATGCAGGGGCTTTATTACAAATAAAATAATAGCATTATATTAAAAAATATCTTATTTTACATTCAGGTTACAGTTTAGTACCATAAATAATGTTTGTTATTTATAAAGATGTTAAGTTCTATAATTTAGTTGAGATGAAATTAGCAAATTGTTGAGAAACCATTTTAAAAAGATACCTAAATTAAACCTGCATCTGATGGAGGCTGGGTGGCTTAATCTCTGATTCAGACTCAGTAATTAGTCATGCTTCAGCAAGAAACATGTTTATTTGTTCTGTTGTTTTTCCCAGCTCGTGTTAAGTGAAATTTCTGTCTTACAATAAGGCATCTTTTATTAAATTAAATACAGGTTATTTATTTATGAAGATGCATGATGAAATCTCATAGCAGTTTTCAGAAAAACATCCCAGCTTTTTTACAGACACAGATAGCAGTTTACAGATACAGACCCAGCCCTTTTTGACCACACCATGAGAGGGCTGAGTGCAAGTCATTTCCAACCTGGAAAGCAAACTGGTGCTTTCTGGTGCAATCTGGTGCTGAATCCAAAGCACCCAACCAATAGCTGATGTGGAAGATTCCCGTATCACTTAGGGTTTTCTGGAAACAAAAACCCAACAACTAAAAAGCACATCAGATATGACTGGCCTTTAGGAAGCAGGAGGAGCTTACTTGGCTCTGAGGACTGGCAAGGCTTCTGAGAGGATGAGAAATAACGCAATATTGAAAAATCAGTAGTAAGCAAAAATGAGTTTACCCTATAAAAATAAATATTAGAAGCCATCATATTACTGAGATTGGGTTAGCAGTGATCAATTAGAATGCTATAACTGACTTTTGCATGGTCTTAGCTTGTTGAAAATGCAAAGCGATGCTTGTCTAAATGAATTAGCATTAGGAGCAGGCCAGACGTGTGGGTTTATTTCCCTTTTCACAGTCATATGGCATAAAAGACAAAACAGATATGACTGACTTTTAAGAGGAATTCATTGAGAGATTTGAGCAGCTTTGAGGCTAATGTCAGAGTTTTATTGATAGTATACAATATCACTTTACAATTTGTTACAATTTTAAAACTTAATTTTTTTGTTTCTCACTTGTGAATGTTATCATGCAGAATCTTATGGAAGGAGGGGTTATTTTCTAGCTTGTTTGCCATGTGATATTTCTGACTCTTAAGGACATATTTCAAGTTCTGGAATTCAGCTAAGCAAGGTAAAGTTGGTTTTGTTTGGGATTTTTGGGCTGTTTGTTTTCTGCATGCTGCTTATTGTTAGCAACACAGCACTACTTAATAAGGTGAATATCTTTAAATGTTGCTCATTTCATCAGAAAACACTATACCTTCAAGGATAAAGTATATGAAGCTTTTTCTCAACGGGTTCTGTTACATTAAAAAGAGTAGTGTAAAGATAAATTCCTTAATTGAACTGAAAACTGGGATGATTCAGTTGGGGAGAGGAGTTGAAAGAGTTTCATATCATCATTCTTGTAGATGTATGTGTCTCTAGTAATCAAGATAAGGGTGAAACAAATAAGAATATTGTGAGCCAGTTATTATCGTAGGGGGTGGAAGGATGGAGGACAACTCTTGCTTCTAAATGCTCTGTCAACATTTTTAATGCAGAAACCCCAACCTAAAAGAAGTGTTTGGTAAATCCATATGAGACATAGCAACAAATAGTAGATTAAATCTGTTACTAATTTGTATGTAATTTGTTGTAATACAGAAAGAAAAATGTATTAGGATGCTGGAAATGTAATTTGAAGGTATGTAGAAAGGGTAGGCTATGCATATATGCACCCACATACGTGTGCAAATATTTGTCTTGACACTTCTATGTAGGTATGCATGTATACAGGTTCATATACAATGATTAAAGTATTGTCATGTGAAATAATGTGTATGAAATCCAGTATCTTATATGGCTCTTGTAGGAAACTAAGCACCTCTTAAATCTAGTCAACTTAACCACCTTAGAAAGCAAGAAGATTCTAGTAGTCCTATTATATTGCAAGGAAAGTGAAGAAGATATTAAAAATTACACTTGTGTACTATATGCAAGTAAGGAAAAAATGATGTCACTTGAATTTAAAAGATAAGCCTTCAAAGTTACAGCCTATTGCAGGAACACCTAAAGGATGTTGTGGGGGTAAAAAAAAATCAAATTGTTTCAATGCAAAAAAAAAACCAAACCCAAAACAAAATTAAAAATGCACTTAAATCAATAAAAATAAAAAGATTCATGGGGGGCTACTGAGTTCATGTTCTCCTGTCCAAAATATGATAACTACTGACTGCCAAAAGGTAGAAGGATGCACCAGAGAAAAAACATACTCCCCAACTTTTTTATGTTCTTTCCTTATGTATTTGGATTGGCTGCTGTTGGAGACCAAATACTAGGTTAAGTGGAAGTTCCATCTAATCTATATTATAATTTTCATGTTAGATCATCACATGCCTGTCTTTTCACCATGAAAAACCCTGGTGTAACCCAGACAAGCCTCAACATTCTCAGAGCTTTATTCTCTCTTTTCTCCTTCCCTCTTTAGGCCTCTGAATTTCTTTACTGTTGTCCATTCCACTCAATATAATCCATCCATTTTTGCTTCCTTTCCAAGCATATCCTTTCAAGATGCATTAAAGTCTGCAGCAGAAAGAGTACACCAGAGAAATCAAGAGTTGTTGGGATTAATTTTGGTTTCCTGTTTCCTTTTTGAATTCCCTTCAGAGGTGGAGGAAAATAGCCCAATGTGTGAGAGTGTCTACAGCTATCCCTTCAGAATGGAGACATATCCAGCAATGTTGTATCAGAGACATCTTTCAATAATGTTTTTCTGTTGCTGATTTGCAAAGTGAAAAATGGAGGAGCTAAGTGAGTCTAACTTCTGCAGGAATAAGATTTTCAGCCACTTTGCAAATGACAATGATCCAGTCAATACTGGACATAACTATTGTTAACTTTGGTAGGTAGATTTATTTTAAATAGTATATGAAGTGTCTGCATAACACATACAGCAAAAGATTTTAAAAGTTTGACCAAGGTGATTGTTCCCTACTATTTTGATCTATTCTCACTAGTCTCAGTTACAAGCCTCAGTTACAAGCCTTATCTGCCCAGGCTCTTTGCAATTCAGTTCTCCTTTTCTGCCTTATTCATATAACCTGAGCTCTTTCATTCCTGACACTCCCAGTTCTCTCCCCTCTTTTTCTCAATTTGTTTTGCTGTCCTCTTGTTGTGCTATCCCTTCCAGTTTCTTAAACCCTCTACCATTTCTTTTTGTTTCAATATGCAATTCTCATCCCCATTGGGTCTCAAACTTCCCTTCTTGTTCTTGCATTCAAGTCAGTGCAAGATCTTACAGTTCTGACTTCTTTGTCTTCAGTACAGATGCTTTTAGCCACCATACCCCATTGATTTATGAATGTGTCTCCCTTGATGTAAAGTCTCTTTGCACCAGCTCTTCCAGTTCTGACTTCTTTATTTTCTCTCCAGTTACTTTATCTATCATAACTCACTGATTTACAGGTTTTTTTTTTTCTTGACCTGCTGTCCCCACTCTCTCTGGAAAGTCTCATTTCTAGTTCCTTTTCTTACTCCTCACTTTAAAATTTCTACTTCAGTCCTGATTTCCTCTGCTTTCCTTCTTGTCCCAGCATAATCCAGTGTAGGTGTGACTCATACCTCATCTGCATTTGAAAAAGCCTGCCTGCATCCAGAAGAGATGGGAGTATCATTAGGGGTAAAGAGAGTTTCTGTTCTTTTTTGCTGTATACTTGGCACAGTCCATCACAGTCTAGAGGCACTCAATTTCAGCAAAGACCGAGTCAATGCAGTCAATTTTTAAAAAAAAATATGACAAGTCACTGTTTAGGTAAATTAGCATTCATAGCATGCACATCTACAAATAGACTGTGCTTTTATCATAAAAGCATAAAATGTTACCTAATATTCTGTACAATACGTTCTTCATCCTGTTTTAAGCTAATGAACATTGTTTATGCAAAAATATTTGACAGTATTCTATTTTGCTGTAGACCTTGATATTTACAGCTTTGGTGAAGAGCTTTCTCTTAACCATTCATTTCAATAATTTGATACATCATCTCTTCACGCCCTTTTCCATATTACTTATTCCTGACAAAAAACTCTTTACCATTTTTGAAGAGAATTCATAAGTCATTTACTTCAATAGCAGAATTGATGTACTTTTTTCTGCAATGAACCTGGGAAATTTTGGTCCTAAATTATTTCAGTTTCTGTGTTCCTCAAATCATATTAGTATGTTAAGAAACAAAACAAAACACCTTATGCGCTCTCTTGATTTATTACTGTATAGAGCTTCTGTGTATGCAAAAGTATGGTCACTGTGGTTGTAATTAGTTCTTTTTTCATCTTTACTTAAAAGTTCTTATCTGTGTAAAGGGATTGGAGAAAAAATGAGCTGTGTATTAAAGATGCCTTTATATTTTTAATAAATGTGAGAGAGAAAATAATGTTTAAAAAAACTTCTCATGAGAAAAAAAAAAGGCCAATAATATGCAATCTAATTTTCTTTTTCTATGATTATTTTAGATCAATAGTCAAATTAAAAAAGTCTAGTTGTTATTGTTTTCTGTCTGTTCTTACACAACAGGAAGAAGATGAAACTCCTTTTATTTCTAATAATTTACCAGTGCACCATAAACAGTTTCAAAACACAGAGTGCTTCAAATCCCAATATCATTTTACTGATGGCTGATGATCTTGGTATCGGAGACCTGGGATGTTATGGGAACAGAACCTTAAGGTATGCTGATGTATTTGGAAGAGTGTAGCTTTGGAGTTTTTTCTATGGATTCCTAAAGCTAAAAACCCCAAAACATTGAGAAATTTAATTACTTTCTTTATAAGTAACCAAAGTTAATAACCTTTCCAGACAATACAATATTTGACTCAATAAGAAAATTAGACTTCTCTGATGTGTTTATCCCACTGAGAAATTGCATCACAGGAACTGAGCAACCAACCAAAGAAGCAAAGTATAGAGAAGAGGTCTAGAGAAGCAAAGTATAATCAACTGTCTTCTGAAATATATATGACACAAATACTATGAATTAAGACATTTGTGATTCAAAACAAGCTAGTCACTTACCAGTTGGATACAAGGTGCAGATTTTCTTCCTTCCTATCTTCAGGCTGTAGCAAATAAAATCTATGGAAGCATTCGTTTACCTCAGTAATGCAGCAGTGTTCCCCAGTGTGATCCTTACTACCAGTAATGGTTGTATAAATAGAACAAGTTATACCTAGGCGTTGTGTTTTAGTGGTGAAAAGTCTTTGATCAAGTTTTAAAAAACCATACAGACGAAAGGCACTTTCCTGTCAAATGTTAAATAGTCTTCTTCCCACTGGTATTAGTTACAAGTAAAAACTCCTTGCCACTGAAACTCAAAAAAACCCACATACCCCTCAAGTTCCAGCTTCCAGTTTAAACAGGAAAAAAGTATATACAACACTGGTGCTTGAATCAGTTCCCTCACAAGGACTTAAACTGCTCCAAGATCTATGTTCTCTCATGTGGGAATTCCATCCTTGGAATATGAAGAAATTTCAGTATACTGCTTGTTATCACTAGGTGATGTTATCCGAGGTAAAGAATTAATGTTTAGAAATGTTGGAAAATTATTATTTCTGATTATTCAGACTTATATAATTGGAAACATAGTGTGTCTTCAGGTCATTGCCATTAATTTCCCAAATCAGAGATCTGTTAAAGCATGCTGCACCCCCTGGCCAGTCTTCATCCCTAGTTTATTACTGTAGAACCAAGGGCAGAGGATTTTTCCCTGCAGGAACCAGTTTTCATCTGCCTGATGAGCGAGGTCACAGACAAGTTTCCCATGCCAGTGTGGAAACTTGGATGTGCTTCTGCATTTAATATTGCAGAGGTGGTCCTGTCAGACATGTAAACCTTGTTTTTAGAGCCTAACAGAGTCATAACTATTTGAATCTACCCTAATAACTGATACCACAACATTGCAAGAAACTTTTGCTGAGGAAAGACAGAAGAGGAATCAAATAGGGAGTAAATGAGCACAGCTTTTCTCCAATCTCTCCTCTCCCTGTTGGTGTAGCAGAAAGGACAAGTAAGTAGGAAAGTTACAGTTCTGGGGAAGAACATAAAGGAATTCAGGCAGGAATTACAGCATTTTAAAGGGTTCCAATACAATAAGTCCAGGTATAACAATTTAGTGGCCATGAATCACAGAGTCATGGGATCAGAATCACAGAGTAGTTTGGAGACTAGATGGAAGTGGGGAAAAAACAAATTGTCACATTGCCACAGTGTCAGTTCAGTGATGACACCTACTGTAACAATATTTGGCCCAATAGTATTTAGAATTGCAACAGCACCATGGGCTTGATAATTTGCATACGGTCTTAACTAGATTTTCCTGTTAGGTTTTGCCTCAGGTGCCTTGATCTCACCTAACCCATTATCAAATGATCTTATTTGTGTATTCTTTTGACTTTTTTTTTTTCCTGCTTGTATTTCTGTAGAACTCCCAATATTGACAGACTGGCAGAGGAAGGAGTGACACTTACTCAGCATATAGCAGCATCCCCACTTTGTACTCCAAGCAGGGCAGCTTTCCTGACTGGGCGATATCCTATCCGATCAGGTAAAATAAGTTGTGATTCCCTTATCATTACCAGGTTAGGTACAGCTTTCACTGACTAATCAAGCTCAGCAGAGCTGGTCAACATTTGAAAAGTTCCCTATATATGGGAAAAAACCAAAAGACAAATCAACTAAAAAAAGCTTTTTTACTGAGAAAAATATTAAAAAAAAAAAAAAAAATGAGGAAACAATCAGATTGTGATTTTTTTAATGTAAGGAACACACAAATGCCACTGCCATCCTCCACTGTCCAGATCTTACTCTTACACTGTCCAAAGGTGTTTACTCTGCCTCCTCAGTTGCATTCAGTCTGCTCCAGGGTGTTGGTGGAAGTCTAGAATGACAGAGTAGTAGAACTTCTTGTAAATCCTTGTGCTCATACATTTCTGTTTTTAAAAAACATTTTGATTTAGAAAAAAAATCATTTTTAAGCAGAGGAAGGAGGAGGACATGAAGTACTGTTTATAAAGGAATTCAGGCAGTTCCTAAACCAGAAGAAATTTAAAAATCTCCCTTCCTTTTAAGTTTTTCTGTTCTATATCTACCCATACACAGTGTCAATTACCCTATGAATACGTGCATTTAATAACTTCTCTTACTTGTATAAAATACCTGATCCAAAGCCCATTTGAATCAGTGAAGATCCATTCTGTTTATTTTAGTGTGCTGGGACTGAGCTCCTCAGTGCTTAGCCATGCAACTTTAACATTCCCTTAACATCATTTTTAGCAAGGATCATTATACATTAATCAGATCACTTGTTCATTAGTGATAAAACATCCTGTCCTTGCTTCTGGGAATGAAAGCAAAGCAAGACTCTGGAGCCTACTTGATACGTTCATGCTCATTCAAATCAAGTAACAAGCTTCTGCAAAAGTGCCAGCTAATATAACTTGCTAAATTTTCCATTTCATTCAGCTGCACAGGAAAATTTTATAAAGCTCTTACAGCTATATAGCTATTAAAATTTACTGCAGGTAAAGCCACAGGTCACTTTCCATTATGATCCTTGTTCTTATTTCTGAAAAATTAGCATTTGGGCTGTTGGTTTTTTTTTGTTTTTGTTTTTTAACTGCTCTGCTCTCAGTCATACCTAATCATTTCCATATAGGTGCAAAAATTGAACTTTGTCTTAATTAAATTATGAAATTACTAAATATGGACTACTTAACATCAGTGAAGATCTAGTAAAGGTTTATTTTAGAAGATGCCAGAATAATAATGTGGGAAACAATGCTAGAAATGTAAATCTTCTACTAATAGAGCTAAAGAAAAATATTCCAAAATGCAGTATTTGTACAGAAAGGTAACTATGAAAAAAAAAACCCCAAACCAAACAGTAAATAAATGACAGTTCCGTACTTTCATTCTGGTAACTTAGAGCAATTACACTGATTACAGTTACAAAATAAATATAAATAAATATAAATAAAGCATAGATTTGTATTGATGGCTGAAACTTCCTGAACTGCTGATCAGTAAAGCTATCTGGGATGAAAAACTGAAGTTAGCATCTCAAGGGTAGGTTGAGCTCTTTAATAAACCAGTCTTACACATCTTTGTTTCATCTTACCACAAAGAATACCTGAGGAAAGATTTTGGTTGTCTACATCAGTCATATATCTTTGGTACTGCAATCATCCAGGTGCATAATTCAGACTTCCTGGAGATACATCTGCACAGATTTACATAGATATGCTGTGTTCTGTCTGTCTGTACTCAGACCCAGCTCTTATCTGGAATCTTAGTAATCTAATTTTCATGAACTTCAGCTTTCAAGTTCCTCATCCTGAGAGGAGTTTATAATAACCACTCTATTTCAAGAATGAGACTCTTGCTCTCTTTTTGCCTCCTAATATTTACATCCCCAGTTGTTAGACTTTGCTACCTCAATTGTTTCCTCTCAAATAACCTTACAGGCTTAAAGGCTCATAGAAAACCACAGATGAAGAAGGTGGAAGTTCTGAGAGCAGAACCTTCCCCGTGTACAAGAAAAATGAATTATGCAGGTTCAACTTCTTTCTGATGTCTTATACCTTAGAACATCTACAGAAAGGGCTGCAGCTGTTTTTGTGATGGCTGTCCTCAGTTTTATAAGCTGATATTTTTTTTCTACACTTCTCAGCTTCTGGTGCTGATAGAGAAAATACCTCACTCAGCTAACTAGATAATTGCATCTTCCACTTGCAACATTTAATGATGTGTCATTTAAGTGATACTACCTAAAGCAAAAAAGTGCATGTGAAAAGAATGGATGGAAGTTGTTACACGATATTATCCAAGTCTCATTCATTTTCACTGTCTGTAGGAATGGCTGCCTTCTCTCGAGTCGGCGTCTTCTTGTTTTCTGCCTCATCTGGGGGACTTCCTTCTGAAGAAATCACTTTTTCCAAACTCCTGAAGAAGAGAGGTTATGCAACAGCCCTAATAGGTAAAATTTTGTATACACACAGCATTATTTCTAATTCATTTCAATCAAAAGAACATTAGCTTTCCTTATAGGATACTAAGGGTATGCGCTAAGCTTTCTTCCCCAAAACCGTAATGAGTTTATTTTCTGGTACAACCTGAGGCCATTCCTATGCATACATGAAACACTAATCAGGTAACTATGTCTGATTCACTTTCATAGTTATAATCTTGTTGTGTAAGGTACTGAAGGAGCATGATGAACAAACCGAATATTGGTCAAGCACTTGAAAAGTTTTCCGTATAAGTAAGAGTGTGATTAGCACAGAGAGATGATGAGGGATCAATGTCAGGGGACAAGTCAGCACAGCTGTGGGGTTCATTTCACCAGTCTTCAAATAGCACAGAGTGTATAATATAAGGCCTCAGCTAACTGTGTAGATTCTCTTCTTAGTCATCAGACACAAATGGTCATTTCTAGGAAATATAAAAGAAGTTTAATATAAAAATATATTTCTCTCGTTATCAAGGTAGTTCATACAACTAACTGCAGCATAGATATCCAGTGACAGGTAAAAGGAATCCCACCAGATGAATCTTGAACATAATTGGAATTAATATCATGAAGGTATAACATTTATATAATGTGATTTTATTTTTTTTATGTTTTTTTTTTATTTTTCAAATTTGGCCAATGAGTTATTCCAAACTGCTTGCATTTTAAAATATTTTTTTTCTGAAATACAGCTTGTATTACATAATGTATTTCTGTACTGGTATTGACAGGAAATAACTGTTCAGAGGACCACATACTGGTATATTGCTACTAGTTAATATTAGTTACTACTAATAAGATGGTGGATATGAATATTCATATTCAATAAGTTATTTAAATGTAACAAAAATTTGAGAGTAGTTTTTTATTTAAATGGGCTGTTTAGCAAGGCTAGCAATTCACACCTCTAACCAAAAAATACCTGTATTATGTAACCAATGTCAATATTCCTAACTAAAATTCCTACTTAACTATACCCCAGTCTTAAAAAATGTAAAATACCTTGATGTCCTCACTGATTCAAAACAGAAACCCATATTAGCAGAAGTATATTTAGTACATGTGTATTCAAGCCATAGTGCAAAAAACCCATTTTCAATTGGTCATGTTTATCATGGAGTTAGTTCCTATTTTTCCATATTCAGTTTGAGACTGAAAAAAAAATCATTTCTCTGTTTGTAACAAGCACTGTCATGCAACTCATATTCTGGGCCTGACCTAGTTAATGTTCTTTTTTTAACTACTTTCACTGCAACATGACAGCTTGCCACTTAGATCTCTAGAAGTTATCTCCATGATGCTTAATGAACAATTCTTCCAAGTGGTCTGAATGATTGCTAGGAAACTGTAAGATGTAATATTACCATATCCTTAGAGTATAATGAAGGCTTCCAAAAATCAAGAAGAGCTTTAAAATTAAGGCTAAAGCACATGTAAATGACAAAAAGAAAAATTATGTAGATTTGAAGACTAGATAGGCAGGCTCTGATTCCCAGTCAGCCCATTTTCTGCCTCTGCTGACATTCTTATCACATCATATTGGTCTAGGTCAGGGAGTCTTTGCTTCCTTCAATCTAACTCAGCAGTTCCCAAACAATTAAGAGTCAAATCCTGCACCAGTGATGGATTGGCATAAGGGTAATTTGAAGCCTTTCAGTTCCTCAAACCTGTAATGTCACTTCTTTTTTTTTTTTTTTTTTTTTTTTTTGGCCAAGTTTCTCTCCTCTTTTCTCCTAACATTTTTTATTTCCCGAACTGCATTTTTCCCCCCCCTCATCTGAATATATGCTTCCTCTTGCTTGATACTTCCCTAAATATATTTTAGCTATTAATCTAATCTACATATACACTTTTTACCTTGTTGCTTTTCCTGTTACACAAAGGCTGTGACATCCAAAAGATCTGATAGGAAGAGATACAGTCAGAATATCTGCAACAAAACCACATTTTCTCGAAAAATCCAGATTCATCTAATATGTAATATCTCACCTGTTAAGGATTCAGGACAGTAGCAAGAAATATCAATATTTTGTAGAAAACAGCTGTTCATCATGTAAAAATTTTACTGACAGTAGATGGATATTGTTTTAACTGCTGCTATACTAAACTACAATTGAGTAAAGGTCAACATTTCCTCACTGCTTTTATCCATTGGGTTGTCTCACATCCAGATAAGTTTAAAATCCATATGTATCTCCAAAGTTTAATACACTAAGGGATAAACTGTGACTTATATGCTTCCTACAGAAGTATATACCCATTCCTACAGAATGTGTTTGATTATTTGGACACCGCTGTAGTAATGTGTCTAATTCAAGATGTGCTGGTCTGTGAAGTAGGATTAATAGAATGGTTATTAATAGAACAGCTTAAAATCTGATGATATTAATAGTCTATGCATATGTATTACTGTTGCTGTATACTTAAAATAAATATACTTCTTTTAGCATATAAAATATTTCTGTTTGCATCTTGCTCTGCATCTTTCATTGTACTTTCATTTGTCTGAAGACACAAAATCATACCAAAAGATATATATCATTATATACAAGTCAGTCTTCCTAATACTCCCTTTTCAAATGTCTGAGGGAAAAGTAGAGGTTTTTGCAGCCTTTCCAGTATTCTGGGTTCTAATTTGTAATGATGTTTGTTGCCTGAATAAGACTCTAGCTCTGTTCCACTTGCCTTTCATTGCATTGCTTTTGCCCTGCAGAAATCTTAATTGTCACCAAAGGAGAGGGGGGAAAAAAAGCCTAGGCCTAAAAATCTGAAGGTGCTAATAATTTACAATTAACAGCATAAATGTATCTCAAAAACTATGTAGGAACTGCTGAAATGCTTAAGATTCTGTGTGAAGTATCCATACTTCACTTGTAAAAGTGAAGCTTCACTTGTAAAAGAGAGAGATCATTTTGCACTGCTCTCCAATTCAGAAGGGTCCCAGAGAATACAGAACATTTCAGTAACCTGTTGAAACACTAGCTTAAGGCAGGGGTTATTGACACAAGAAGGGAACAAAACACATGTTGCAGACCCGGTCATTACTTGTTTTTTTCGGAATAGCACTGGATCAAAGTCCTCTGCCTTGGCAGCCATTTGAGACTGGCAATCGTGTCCTTCCTTCACAGCAATCCATGTAATGTGAACCAGTGCTTCTACCAGTGCTTCCATTGCTTTTTCCCAGCTAACTTTCTGTCTGTGGTTTTGTTTTGTTTTTTTTTTTTTTTGCTTAAGTTGTTTCTGAACATAACTTTTTCTGAGGCTCAGGTTCACCTTGACATCGAGCAATTTGTTGTGCTTGCTAAAATTCTTTCGATAAAAATAGGTCCTATGTTTTCCCTGGCTCTTCTGTCCTGGCTTGCAGTGTCTAGTTCTATTGAGATCCAGTTTAAACAAACTTTTCTATGTCATAATAAATTACCATGAACGTATATATAACTCTTTTTAATTTCTTTTTCATATTTTTCCACTGAATTATAGGTGGTTTCAGATTGACAAATAGGAGCAAAATTTAAAAACTAGAGCTTTTAAATTATTTATGATTAATTGTTACTACTGCTACATTTATTTCAGTTATCTAATTTGATGAGAGTTGCTTCATGCTCACCTTGCTACACATCTAGCTTTATGACTGTTCCATAAAGACAGTCTTATTTTATGACTTTTAAAAGAAAACACTGAAGCATTGGTTTTCCATAATCTGTATCTTTGCTTGTTGAGAATGAAATTTCACAGTTGCAGTCTTACTTAGCCTTTTATATTACCATTATAACATTTAAATATTCAACACAGTGATCTGCATTGCTGTTTTTGTAAAAGATATTTCTAGTCTAAGACCATCAACACAGCTATGAGGAGAACTGGACCCAACTAAGCATTAAGTTAGGCTCAAGATTTCTGTGATATTTTTCTCCCCCTTTTCTTAGACACACAACATTTCCATCTCATACTTTAGTTCTGTCACTTGTGAAAGAGAAATAATGAAACTGAGACCATTCGCTAGGTACTGTTTAAAAAAGTTAGAGCTGACCCCCTATCTTCACCTGTTTGGTACTGTGGTATCTGAAATTTTCATTGTCAAAGGCAGAAATACAGGATGTATATACTGCTGTCCAGAAGATACTCAGGACTGCCTGCATCAAAGATCTTTCTTACAGATGTGCAAAAGCTTTCCCCTGGAAAGGGAAAAATTCTATATATGCTCTTTTCCTTCCATGTATTTCTACCATGGGTATTCTGAATCCTCTGTAACAAAATATTTCAAATTCCTTTGGGCTCGGTTATGAGGTTGAGGACTCAGTGGGTTCCTGGTGTTTGTTTTTTTTTTTATTATACTGTCATTATTATGTATTTGATTCAGAATAAACAAAGAAAGTTTAGTCCAGCAATATTTAGTGTCATCTGTTTTGTCAAGGGTGACGTGTTTTGTCAAATATTAAACACATTTCATTGCTCAGACCAAAGACCAGAGCCCTAGACATGTTTTTTTCAAACAGGCTTTACTGAATATGATTTTTTTTTTCTTAATTATGCATGTGAATTTAAATAACACCTACCAAATAGGTTTGTTGCAGTAAGGGATGCATAACCATATGGTAAGGGGTTGTACCTGAGTCAAAGAACAAATTATCTTAGTACTGTAATCAGCATGAACATAGCTTAAGCTGCTATAATGCAAAAAAACCTTGCTGTTTTCTTGTTCCAGTCAGTGTCCAACATTATTTCAGAATTACAATGACTTCCTAGTGAGACAGAATTCTGTGAGTGATAGTATTTGGCAGTAATTTCCTTTTTTCTTAAATAGATATAAATAAAAAATAATCTCAATTGCTAAATATGTATACAGTGAGAGAAATCTGCAATTTCAGAGGTTTTGCAATCACATAAATATTAAATTCCTTGGTTATTTCACTATTCTTGCTTTATTTCCTGTTTGCTACTACTTGCTTGGTTGGTTGTTTTTTTTTAGCTAGTCCAGTGTGACTAATTTGCCAGAAAAAATTCAGAAAAGATGTTTTGTAACTCCATATTGTCTCTTCCTAGGAAAGCAGCAGCCTCTACAGAATGGTGTTTTTTATGACTACTTAACTACACATTCACAAAGGCTTCATTTTCAAAGTTATCTCTTAGGACTTTTGCTCTTCAGTAACCTGCTAGCCTACTCAGAGTTTAATGGTCTCCATCAGGAGTTGTGCCAACCTATTCCTAGCTAAAAATAGGCAGACACAAGACAAAGTCTTTAATGAAGGCATAAAGAAAGATTAGATAGAAAATAGGGATCTGCACAATAAATGCTGGTGCTGGTGGTATCAGTCAGATGGTGACAGTTTCATGTTTGGAATAGCACACATTATAAATTTGATGATTTAACTACAGAAATACTCCCTGTCCTTGTCTCTTTGTAGGAAAGTGGCATCTGGGGATGAACTGTGAAAGCAATAATGACTTCTGTCACCACCCCCTCAGTCATGGATTTGATTACTTTTATGGGCTCCCCGTGACCAACCTTAGAGACTGCAGACCTGGCCAAGGCAGCGTGTTTTTAAAAGGGGTTCAGAAATCCCTCGTGATCCCAATCCAAATTGCTGGAATCACCCTGGTCTGTTTGGCAATAGTGCAATACATTGGCCTGCTCAAAGTACCTTTCCAAGCACTGGGTTACTGCTTGGTAATAACAGCTCTTTCACTTGCGGGTTTGATTTTTTTCTTTTACCATTTTCGACACTTGAACTGCTTCTTAATGAGGGATCATCAGATTATCCAGCAACCACTATCCTATGACAACCTTACTCAGAGACTGACAAAGGAAGCTGTGCAGTTTATAGGAAGGTAGGTTTCTGTCTCTGTTGTAAGTTAATGTAATTCACAGTGGTGATGGTTTTGAAAAAATGGAAATAAAAACAACTGGTGGGCATCATCTGTTTATTTTTTTTCCTTGAAAAATGACTGAAGTTAAGTTTTTTAGTGGCAGCAACTTTTTTTTTCTATATGGTATATAATTTTTCTCTCCATAGAAATTAAAATCTATTTGTGTTTACATTCTTTAGAAAAATATTGAAAAAGCACCCAACTTTTTTAGGGCTTTCATTCTTGAGAATATCATGTAACTTGAAATATGAAAATTTTTATGTGATTTGACTTAATTATGTGAAAGTACAGTGCAGAGTCCTAATCTATGACTTTTCTGTAATGGAGAACTGTTCATCATTGATTGGATGCATCTATCAAATGGCATTCATATGGCCGATGTAAAATACTGACAAGTTACTTGCCTCCACGGTTATGCCAGATTCATTTTGAAATGGAGAAGTATATGGGATTTTTTGAAAGCAGTGACTTTTTAACAGCCATCACATTGGGTGACCTAGAGATTGGAAGTACAGAATCATCCTAAATCATTCTTCATTTTTTGCAAATTTAGCTACTTTGGTGTAATTTTCACCACAGGGCTTTTATTTGGATCAAATAATAAAAGTAGAGATTTCATATTTGAATATAAATCAATGTGTTTGAGAAAAATCTGCCCAAGTATTTTTCTTGGTTGCCTTTGAAACATGTTCTAAGACTTAAGACTCAGGGACTGCATACAGTAATCAGCAAGACTGTTATCGACAAAAAATATTTACCTAAAATCTTGATGTCATACAGCTTTTTTTCTGTTGTTTCTATCGTTATAAATACTTAATGTGGCCATCTCTATTCCTCATATCAAAATGAAATGTTTTCATTTCAAATTTCTCTAAGTCTTCCCAGCAGTCAGCATTCTCATGAGTGTTTATAAGTAAACTGAAGCATCTTTATTTCCTGTTGGTGCTGGTGATAGATGTAAAGATGTTGTCTCATCAGTAGTGTAAGTAACAGTGAAGTACTTTGTTTACTAGAGATACACACACCCCCCTCGTCCTTTGGAAATTATTCTGGGGTTATTTGCTTTGTCACCAAGTACTTGGTGATTTAGAAAGAATCTTAAGTACATTAACTATATGCTGTCAGGTTCTTCTGAGATTTACAAGTATGTAATGAGCCTATAATGATTCATTATTATTTTTTTTTAATATCTCTGAATGCTCTATTGATTTCGATGTAATATTAGTTTAATCATATCCCTAGAACTGTTGAATTCAAGATTAGAAATCAGAGCTAGAAAACTAGTAACTGTTGTAACTCTGTTAATATTGTTAATGTACACAGTGTTATTTTACAGCTTAGTGTTTAGAGCTGGCAAAATAAGATATGTAAGTCATTGGAGCTTACTTTTTACTGGGGCACTTGGCCCCAGCTCTCTCTCTGTAGTTTCCAGACAAAAGTTATGTTAAGTTAAGACAAGGTTCAATAGCACATATTCATAAATTACAATAAACTTTGTTACACGAATGCTAAAATTACAGTTAGAATTATAATCCAGACAACTCAGAGTCAATGTTAAATTAAAGAATATCCAAGCACATTAAAGTATTGAGAAGCAATTAGGGCTTTTGAACAATGTTAACTATGCCCTGTAGGGAAGTCGCATGCAAAGTTTATGACTATAAAGCTTGCTTCTGGGGACAGGAGTAATAAGATTAATATTCACTGATCTCATCTGTTCCGTATAGTAGTGTTCTGGTTCTGACATTATATGGATTATACCTGTCAGCTCCAGTGTACCAATAGAGCATTGGTTTTATGACTAGTCAGCTGACCCTGACCATTTTTAGGGGAATGGTTATCAAGAAGCACCCAGGATGCAGCAGCCATGGGACATTTGCCACTCCTATGTGAAGGACCACCAGGTTTTTGGAGGCCACGGTTGCTCCAGAGTATTCTTGTCATGCGAGGAGTCTCCATCAACCCTCCTTTAGCTACACGTTTGACTCAATCCTTGATTTGTTATACAGGATGTCTGGGGACATCCCAGATGACTGGAAGTTGGCGAATGTCACGCCAATGCACAAAAAGGGCCGGAAGGAGAACCTGGAAAACTACAGGCCCGTCAGCCTGACCTCAGTGCCTGGCAGGGTTATGTAGCAAATCATCCTCAGTGCAATCACACAGCACCTGCAGGATGGGCAAGGGATCAGACCCAGCCAGCATGCGTTTAGGAAGGGCAGGTCCTGCCTGACCAACTGATTTCCTTTTATGATCAGGTGACCGGCCTGGTGGATGAGGGGAAGGCTGTGGATGGGGTCTACCTGGACTTCAGCAAAGCCTTCGACACTGTCTCCCACAGCATTCTCCTGAAAAAGCTGTCAGCCCACAGCTTGGACGGGAGCACCCTGTGCTGGGTTAGGAACTGGCTGGAGGCCCCTAGAGAGTGGTGGTGAATGGTGCTGCATCCAGTTGGCGGCCGCTCACCAGTGGTGTCCTCCAGGGATCAGTGCTGGGGCCAGTTCTATTTAACTGGGGATTGAGTCCATCATCAGCAAATTTGCAGATGACACTAAGCTGGGGGTGAGTGTCGAGCAGCTGGAAGGCAGGAGGGCTCTGCAGAGGGACCTGGACAGACTGGAGAGTTGGGCTGATTCCAATGGGATGAGGTTCAACAAGGCCAAGTGCCGGGTCCTGCGCCAGGCAACCCTCAGCAAGACAAGAGGGCACGGTCTCAAGTTGTGCCGGGGGAGGCTTAGGTTGGACATTAGAAAGAATTTCTTTGCTGAGAGGATGATCAGACATTGGAATGGGCTGCCCCAGGAAGTGGTGGATTCTCCATCCCTGGAGATATTTAAAAAGAGACTGGATGTGGCACTCAGTGCCATGGTCTGGTAACTGCAGCGATAGTGGATCAAGGGTTGGACTTGATGATCTCTGAGGTCCCTTCCAACCCAGCCAATTCTATGATTCTATGATTTTTTTGATTGTTTGTTTAGAAAATGCAATTTGTGGCAAGCTTAGCCCTATACACCAGTTATCCCTCTGCACAAATATACCAGAGTTCAAACAACTCTGAGGAACTAAGAATACTTCACCATAACTGATTCTTAATACATTTTATCATCAACCTAAAAATAACTAGATATACAATTTCCTATATAGCCCTTTTATCCTCTATTTATGTAATATGTATGAATGCATATATATATATACACCATTTCCACCATAATTTTATTTAAATAAGTTTAATATAAAAATTATCTGTATTACTTTTATAAAGTTCTTCAGAGTTTGTGCAACGAACTTCCTGACATTATTCTCTTTTCCAGCTATTTCTCAGTGTTGTCAGCTTTATGACTTTTTACCAGGTATATAATAACTAGATTTTATATTTTCAAGTCTTATAATTTCTTGATGGTTGGAGTTGGTGATCTTACAGGTCTTTTCCAACTGTGACAGTTCTGTGATTCTTCATAACATGTAAATATGTGCTGTTGTACTTTGCTCTTTTTTTTGGAGAGGTGATATTGTATTCCTTCTTCCTTAGTCTATGATATGTGTATTAGTGTTTTCATTTGTTCCTAGGCAGATTGATAAAGAGCAGATACAATATTTAATGCTCAGTAATGACACTGGAGAAGAATATATACTATATACAATTTCAGAATGGATGGCACTGGAAAAGAATATATCCAATATACAGTTACAGAGTGTCAGATCCAGTGTGTGAAAACAAATGCTAATTTAGGCACTTGCCCTAATTATTAGTGGGCAGGTAAGATCAGTGTATGTTAATTTTAATTACTTTTTCCCAAGAGCAAGTGTGTAATATTACAAACCTAGCAGAACAGACTCTAGACATTACAATCTATTTGAAAGTCAAATGGATGCTAATTATTTCATGTCAAGTTCAACGTGATTGTCACTCATGTGTCTTCAATGTGTCCTTTAATGACCAGCTGCACAGAAAATCCAAATTTGGCAAATGCCTGAGACCTGTTTTTAACATATCAGAAATTAACAAGAGAAAAGTACCACTCTTTACTACAGAGTACCTCTCTGACAATAGCTGATGGCTGATCACAATATTTTGAAAAATAAATACTAATGAAATATAACTTCTGAAAAACAGAATTTGCATACAGACATGGTTGTATCCAAAAGCTATGCTAGAGATGATACTGAGTAATTTTCATACAGATCTATTTTTTTCAGTCATAGATCTCATAGCCATAATGTTCACATTTTTTAATGATAGTTTATATATTCTTTATTTTCTTTTCACCTATTCTATTCTATTTCAGTTCTTGAAACACATATTCATATTAATTTTCATCTAATCCAGCAGGCTGTGGTTTAAGGTTTTCCATATATATTAGGTCTCCAGATCAGGCAGTTGGAATGTTGCACTGGAGTCAGACTTCTAAAATCAAGTGGGTTTATGCAACCTACAAGAAGAGTCTCCATAATTTACATCAAAGCACAAATTATGGGGAAGAGTTTTTGTGTCCTTGTATTCATGTAATGTATATGTGCAGATATATTAAAAAAGGATAGAAACGTACAAGCCAGAACAAATCTACTGACTTTTTCTCACCCTTCTTCTTGTTCCTTTTGAAAAGAAGAGCTAACATATTTTTTCGTATACTTTAAGGTCACCTGAAATAGAAAGGGTTAGTTGTTTAAGTCATCTTAAGAATGTGATGAGTGACAGATTGCATTGTAAATGGAACAGTTTTTAGAAGCAGTAGATCTGTAAACTGGGATCCAAAGTTTTGTGGTGGAGAGGGACTTGATATGTAGTAGGTGAGAAATTTCTTCTTTTTCATGTGCTTACAGGAGTTGACTTTTTAAGGGAGAAAAAAATGTTATATACAAAAGAAATAAAAGCACATATGAACTGTATATATAAACAATTAAAGGATGAAATAGGTATGAAATTAGAGATATATCTTGGCTATTTGCATGGAAGAATCATTTCACAAATTGAGGTACTGTAGAAACATTGCACTTTTAATAGCTTCTGGAAAAAGTTAGTTTTTCCACATTTTTTTTTTATTTCCTTTTCTCATTCCATATTCAACACCTTTTCTGGTTTTGATAAGTTACCCCCAGGTAGCCTATAGTTCTTTTTTCTGATTTTGAAAAATTTTGAAATATAAAATTTGTGGTTTAAAGAGTATGAAATATCCATTGATAGATTAATTTATACTAGCAAGCTTTTTGGCACTGTTACTTATCAGAACAAAATGAAATCTAGCTTGTAGGACAAAGTATCTATTTCAGATAGTTCTTTGTAGGCTACTTTGATCTTACAGATGAATTATCTTGAATATATAAGATTTTTGGGATTATCTTAGCACAAAATTAGCACATTAGCACATTTTAGCACAGAATCAAAACACCTTCACTAGTATGGAGGATATAGTTCTTTAATGGGGTAAAAGTATCTACTTTATGCTAGAATGGGAGGATAGTTTCATACCTAGCAAAAAAAAAAGTTGTTCATAAAGATGTACTTGTCCAATATTTTAAATGTTAATCTGGTATTTATTGTGAAAAAGTAAAACAAAACCCTGTCATGTTCCCACCTCATTTCCCTTATGGAATCGTACTTGAAATCTCAGTTTCATTCGACAACTTCAAGCCAAAAATTTTGGAGACCCACCTCTTGCTCTGCTGGAGTGGTCTGAGGTTAACATAGATATACAGAAAAGCAAACAGAAGCACCCAAAGAATTGTCAGTGCAGAAAATATTTAAAGCAAAATTGGAGGAAAGAAAACTCATTTGAAGTACAAAGATCACTTGTGCTTTACTCTCACCCATTTAAAGCACTGTTTTACAGCTCGAGCCTCATCCTAATCCTTGAGTAATGTAAAGTATTCTATCCTTAAAAAGGAACAACCTGGTATTATGCAGTGCAGAGGAGTTATCAGAAATGTGATGAATTCCAAGGTTTCCAAAATCAGTTGAGCATACATTAAGGAGAGTCTTATGTCAAATGTGTGCAATCTTTCTGGCTAGTCAGGGTATTGAAAAGATACTGATTCATGTTAGGATAAAAAATTATACTACATTTGAGCAAGTAAATCCCAGATCTCTTGAAACTGAAGTTTCTATGTGTTTGAACTGTGTAAAAAATAGTGGCAAGGAAATTTTGAAGGATCTATTTACTGAAGAGGTTCAGGAGTTAAGCTGTTATTGTCAAATTTCTTTATTGCTTCCTAGGAGATATTTTCATTCCATTTTCAAGGTCATGGCAAAAGTAGTCCATTATGATTCTCCTCCAAGAGTTTTGGCAGGAAATAAATAGTTACCTGTGAGCTTTTGTAGGGTATTAATAGGTAAGACACTTCTCTACCTGACAGCAAGCTGCCAATCAGAACCTGTCAATTTGAGTTGCAAAGAAGAGAATGATGTAGTGCCCATCTATATCAATCATTGATTCAATGACTCTTCATGAAAAGTTAGATCTTTGTGTCAATTCTGTTTAAAAAAAAAACAAACCTGAGTTGTTGGACTTGTTAAGGGTTGGACTTAATGATCTCAGAAGTCCTTTCCAACCCAGATGATTCTGTGATTCTTTTATCCCTTGAAAATAACATTTGAAGTGGAGGCTTTTGATACTCACCTTTAGCCATACAGATATACATTTGGAAGTATTCACTATCTCTTTGACATTAGAACGAGGCAGTTTTCATGAAAAGTAAACAGTACCTGCAAAACAAAGTATATTTTTGTGGTTTTTCCCCCTTACATTTGTATATTGCTCTCAATTCAGTGAACTGTGTTTAAAGGAAAAATCAAAGCTAATCATATGCAGTAAAAAAACTCAGGTTGTAAAACAAAAATGAGCTGCCTTGGAGAGATGTTCTTTAATTAAAGGTCAGTGCTACATTAATATACATATGAAATATTAAACATAAATATACATTATTTTACTTGGAGTGCTGACATTTTCAGTCTTTTTAATTGAGTCAGAAATTTTATGATATTTGGTGCCACACTAATGAAAGGTTCTCACTTGTATGACAAACAACTTAATAGAAAGTATCTTTTCTGAAAAATATTTAATTTATTTTTTAAAATCGTACTTTATAAAACTGAAATAACACAGGGACACGTGCAGAAATATTTTAAGGCAATTCAAATAATTGTTTTATTTATTCTACCTTTTTTTCTAAAAAAAGGAAAAACTTTTTACGAAGAAGAAATCCTGGTCAGAAACACATTTATCCAGTGAAGTAATATAGATAAAATGTTCCCATTTTGAGTTTATGTATTGCATTCTATGCCAATAAAAAAGAAAGGTTCAACCATGCAACTTGATGGAAAAACAGATCCAACCGAGGAGAGGAAAAATGGATCATAAGTATACAAGGTTAAACTTACTTATTTTTCCTTGAGAGTAAAGTATTGATATCATATTAGTCCCTTTTATTAAAAGACTTGTTTTCAAGTTCTAAAGGTTAGAAATGTTTTCATTTTAAGTTTTTAAGTGCATGTCGTCTTGTTCCTTCCCTCGATGTCTTTATGGGCAACCTGGATAATGGGATTGAGTCTGCTCTCAGTAAATTCACAGATGACACCAAACTGGAGGTGAATGTCGATCCGCTGGAGGGTAGGAAGAGGCTGCAGAAGGACCTGGACAGGCTGGGTGGATGGGCCAAGGCCAGGGGCATGAAGTTCAACAAGACCAAGTGCAGGGTCCTACACTTTGGCCACAGTAACCCCATGCAGTGCTACAGCCTGGGGGAAGAGAGGCTGGAGAGCAGCCCAGCAGAGAGGGACCTGGGAGTACTGGTTGGCAGCCAGGTGAACATGAGCCAGCAGGGTGCCCAGGTGGCCCGAAAGGCCCATGGCATCCTGGCTTGTGTCAGGAACAGTGTGGCCAGCAGGACCAGGGATGGAATTCTCCCCTTGTACTCAGCACTGGTGAGGCCTCACATTGAGTACTGTGTCCAGTTCTGGGACCCTCACTTCAAGAATGAGACTGAGGTGCTGGAACTGGTCCAGAGGAGGGCAAGGAGTCTGGTGAAGGGAGTAGGGGGAAAGTCTTAGGAGGAGAGGCTGAGAATGCTGGGATTATTTAGCCTGGAGAGGAGGAGACTCAGGGGGAACTTATCACTCTCTACAACTCCCTGAAGGGAGGTTGCAGTCAGGTGGGGGTCGGGCTCTTCTCCCAGGCAGTGAGTGACAGGATGAGAGGGCAGAGCCTGAAGCTGCATCAGGAGAGGTTTAGATTGGATATCAGAAAGAAATTCCTTCTGGAGAGGGTGATCAGACTTTGGAATGGACTGCCCAGGGACATGATAGAGTCACCATCCCTGGATGTGTTTAAGGAAAGTCTGGATGTGGCACTTAGTGCCATGATCTAGCCAATGTGGCAGTGTTAGGTCATGGGCTAGACTTGATGACCTCAGAGGTCTTTTCCAGCCTCAGTAATTCTGTGATTCTGTCAAAACGTGAAATAATTAACTGCTGTTGATGTGAATCAAAAGTACTATCCACCACATACTGGTGAGGGAAAAATATGTTTAAATTAAAGCGAAAAATACTTTGTAATTAGCTGTGTGTTTTTAAATGAGGTACGGACAAGGTTCTGAAGAGTGCTTTTGTGACTCAACTGATATTTACAACATGCATCATGTACTACAAATGCTGATCAAGTGTATAGCAGTAAATTTGGCTAGTACTGCACAATTTTAAGTAAAGCTCTATAAATAATGCATAAGAAAAAGTTCTTACTTGAGCTGTGAATGCACAGCCTGCTCAAACTGATTATAAATACCATCAAAATGAGAGTCTATTTATTGCACTCTTTCTTTTGTATCTGTTCAGGAAATAGACTGAAGACAATGGAGACTATTCATTACTGTGAGAGGAAAATATTTGTTTCTACTAGTATCTACTTTGACATTACATATTCTTTGGTAAAACATATTTGTAGTGTCATATTGATCACATGCAAAGACACAGAGACTGACAGAAGATTTGGTTATACATCTTAGTACAGGATAAAGGAGGTAAAGTACTAGTATGGTTGATTTATTTTAGTGTCATTCTGGTATGTTTGACCCTGGTCCTCATAATAATCTAGTCAGCTTCCCTACGACATTGTGAAGACAATTTTGTTTCACATATATATGTAGTGTTTTTGAATATCAATTGCATTCGGGCTTTTAAATATGTACTTCTAAATGAAGAGACATGTTTCTGTAGCCAGAAACTTCTAGGTTCTTGACTTTAAGGAAGTCCTCTTTCAATATATATAGCAAAGAGTATTTCGATTTTGTTTCTTATTTCTGTTTTCAATTCTGTATATAGTCCAGAAAGACATTTTTACTCTGTGTGTGTTCAAGATTGTTTGTTTTGTTTTGGTTTGGTTTCTTTAGATGTATTGTAGAAAGATTCCTTTGTGGAAAATTTTTTATAAAAAATAAAAAGTGTTTGATAGTTTGGGTTTTTTTTGTTTTTTTCCAGGAACACTGATGCACCATTTCTTCTTGTCCTCTCTTATCTTCACGTCCATACTGCTCTATACGCTTCAAAAACTTTCAAAGGAAAGAGCAAGCATGGTCTATATGGGGATGCAGTGGAGGAAATGGACTGGAGTGTAGGTATGTTGCATCTACTTTTAACATCAAGGAAATTCATAGAAAATTTTTATTCATGTCCAGCAAAAGCAGACTTAAGGAATTTGGATGTCTACAGTATGTATGACATACCTATCCTTTATGCTTAGGAGAAAAAATAGTAATTTAAAAGCCACAATAATCTGAGCTCTTGTAATATCTACTTTATGATCAAATGTAGTCTGTCCTACGAATGTCTGCTCTCTTCTTTGACTGTGAAGGCAGTTCATACAGCATGGAATTGGCAGAGGTATGGACACCTCAATTGTGTACACTTGAAGCAAAGTAGTTACATCCAATCTCCTGAGCTTCAGAATGGAATCTAGCCTCTGGAGGTTGTCCTCATAAAAACAATGTACCAACCTGAAAAGAGACTGTGTGATACTGATATAAAAGCATTTTCAAATAAAGTGACTACATTATGCATTACTAGCAAAAGCAATTTGCTAATTATTTTAGTGTACTCTCTGAACTAGTGAAATCACTCAGGTGAGGAGTTCTGTTCAAGAAGAATAGCCAAAACCCAACAAAATCACCCTTCAGAGCCTTTCATTCCCTCTGAGGCTGCAGAGCCATTGTTCATTAAATCTTTCAACAGGATTCCCTTATCTCTGGATGAACTGGAGTAACTTGGAATCCAGAGATAATTACTTGTGAAAGCAACTAACAGGTCATATTTTAGAAGAATCACATTGGAAAAGTAGTATTAGGAGCTAAAGATGGGCTTACATTCCTCCTTCCCATCTAGCCCAAATTGATTCTGTTCTCAGTACAGTTCAGTGCAAGCTGTCTTTCTGCAGGAAAATGCTACTTCCGTATTAAATTGCTATAAACATATATTCAGCTTTGGGACATACACACTTTTAAACTATGCAAGCATGTGCAGTTAAACATAATGTGCATTCCTTTGCATTTTGTATCAAGAGGTCCAGTTGTAGAAGTTAGGGGAAAAAAGGCATCATGTACCTTTATTGATGTGTAATGTGTTAGTGCAATACTTCCAAAAATAGGGAAAGCGAGAAGCTGTGATACACTTAGTAGGAAGTGTTTTCAGTGTGAATGGTAAGTTTATTAAACAAAAACCCCACATTTTTGTGAGTTAGGTTTTGTCATGAGAGAGTGGCTTTTACTCCTGAACCTTTATCACATCTGTCAATGGGCACCATCATTTAGTCAATCAAGTGCTTGTATTAGGCAAATGTATGCATGTGCTGTCATTTCTGTTTGCAGACACATTGTAGTAAGCTTCTGAACATTGGTGCTTCTCTTACCATCTGTGCTTGATTTCACTGCTTTGTTTTCTGTTCTGTTCTAGTTAGCTTGTCCCAGCCTCATTGGTCACTTGCTGCTGTCATTACCTCTTGCTGCCTCCCTCAGGAGAGTGGCTTCAGGCTTTAAACTGCAAGCTGGAAACCAAGGTAGCTGACACGCTACTGATTCAGTTATTTAAACGTTCAGAGGTGGTAATAAATTGAAAACCAGTACTCTGTTACAGAATAACCACAGGGTCTTAGAAAATGTGTCAAGCAAACCAAACGGTAGGACAGAACTGTAGATACAAATCCGGTGGTGATAACAGTAATTTTGAACAGATTCAGAGGGAAGATACATGAGATACTGGATATATTTCATCAGACACAGTGGAACTGGCTTAATCACAAAACAGATCCTCATCTGTCAGAAGCTAGTATACAAGCATCAAATTTTGTTTGAGCTGGGGGTCTGATTACATGGTTTCCCCTGTGTCTTGTAAGACTTGGCTGATTGCATTTTTGCTTCAGGTGGTAAAAAAGATGTTTATTTCCTCTGTTACTTTCTCCTCCATTATTAGAATGATAGGAAAAAAGTTATGGCTGACATTTCTAAAGGAGTCTGAAGGAATAATATAAGGGTTTATTTGGGTTTATTAATGGGTTTGTTTGGGGTTTTTTTGTTTGTTTTTTTTTTTTTTTTCAATCGAAGGGACTACTAATTTCCATTAACCTCCATTGAGCATTTTAATCTTAATACATCAACTAAGTAGGTTTATTCATTGCACTGCTGATGTTAGTAACCTTGATTTTCTTGGAAAGCCTCTGAAAATGTAACAGTCAAAAAGTTACACAGAATTGTCTGAAAAAGCTGAAAATGTGAAAACCATAAGCTTTCCACAAAGAGAAATTTTATCATTCACTAGAGAGAAAATAGTATTTATGCTTAGATGAATTTAACTTGCAGGAGCAGTAAGAACAAAATAGCCCAGAAATAACAATATTCTGCAAAAACTTTATAATTAAAGGCAATGTAAGTGTAGGAAGAAAAAGTTAGTGTATAAAAAAACTGCATAAAAGCACAACATCAGAAATGTTTGGCATCTGGTAGGAAAAGAAAGATCAGTTTCATCTCAATTCTAAAAGAAATGCACAATGTGTTACCTGCTGGGTGGTAAATATTGTGGTAAACCCTTATGGATGAATTAAAAAAAAAAAAAAATTAAAAAGAGAAGATAGAAGTTTAGACTGTCAGGTACTGGTAATGAAAAAGTTATGTGAAGATTGAACCACAAAATGTAGATGGAATATTGTTCCTGATTTGAGAGATCACTGAGAATCCGAAAGAAGACTTTAGCAACGAATTGCAAGAGAAAAAGAAAAGCCACCACCTTTCTATTAAGACAGAGAATTCCACTCAGCACTCAGATTGAGAATTCTAAATAAAAGACAATTCTCCCTTTTCATTTTAATTTTTTTAAGAATCATTGACCTAATTGGACAATTATTCAATTATGAAGCAATGTCTGTGGTAGAAGGAGAAAAACCTCTAAGACACATGGGTAAAATACTTCTTAGAATATTTCATGTTTGTGACTTGTTAAAACCATACTGAGGAGTATGGTTACAGTCCATGTCAAAAGTACAAAATAAAATACAAAGTGTCTGGATTAGCTTTGGGACTACAAATGTCTACTGCTTCTACATATTGATGTGTGTATAACAGAATTCAGTTTCTGTCGCTGCATGTGACATGACTTAGAGAGTTATTCTCTGCCTAATAACATTAATTTTCTTTCAATGTAGGCTAAGCACCCTATTAATTCTATTAATTACAATTCATATGAGAGCAGATGAAATAATCTTACAGTCTAAAAATGGAAAAAGAAATGATGAATGAATGAATGTAATATTAAACTTTTCTTCCTTCTTCCCTTCTTTCCTTCCTTAATTCCTTCATTCCTGACTGAGCATAGGAAGAGGAATGGACATGTTTAGAAATCGTTTTGGATGTAAATTACATTACACTAATTTAATACAAAACAGATCACTGCAGAGTTTTGGAGCCCCCTGTGGACTTGTATGCAGGTTGTGTGAAGGCACACTAATTCAACACCAGTTTTGCAAATGGCTGTTTACTTTTCTATTAGCAGTAGCAAAGCTACATGTCACTTCTTAATCTGTGTGGAACAGTCACAACTGTGGTTTAAGTGTAAAAAAGTCCCAGAAATTGTAGTCTTGTGCAAGCTAGGTAACTGCAGTGTGGGGGTATTGTCTCTGTATCTTTATGATGTGAATGCCCTGCTAGATGAAAAAAAAAACCTCTCTGCCATGATCTTTTGACCTGTCCTATGATCAAGTTATCCCAAGAAAATACTGTGATCACCTGATGTTAGTTGGTAAGAAGAAAAAGAGTGAAAATAAATCCCAATGCATATTACATGCAACTTGTTTTCAGACATCTTTAAAACTCTGGTAGGGTTTTATATGGAGAGAGTAGTTCTGTGTCTCCCCAGTACAAGAGAAATATGGAGCTACTCAACAGTGTCCAGCAAAGGTCATGAAGAAGATTAAGGGAATGGAGAATCTCTGCTTTGAGGAAAGGCTGAGACATCTCGGACTAGAGCTCTGCTTATCCTGGAGAAGATGAAGTTGAGGGAAAATCTTATTGGTGTATATAAATACCTGAAGGGTAAATGCTAAGATGATGAGGTTAGGCTCAGTGACAAGAAGGAATAGGCACAGAGACACAGGAGGCCAGGAAGAACTTTTTTAGTCTTAGGGGAACCAAAGCAGTGGCACAGGTTGCCCAAGGAAATGATGGAGTATGCCTTCTTGGAGATATTCAAAAGCCATTTGTGTGTGATCCTGGGCTCCAAAAGGCTCTGCTTGAGCAGGGAGGTTTGGCAATGTGACATTCAGCTTTTCAGTTTTTATATTCCTTCATAATAGCATGTGATCTGTCTTCAGTTTCTTAGTAGAAGCATTTCTTTCTTATTTTAAAATAACTATTTTAAACTTACAGACCTATGGACTCCTAAACTTGACTTATTGTTTTTAATTACAAAATAATTAAAATGTTCTTTTGATCCTTATTTCAAGTTATTCTGCCATGACATTGGGGTTTTTTTAATGTTCTTTCATAATCTGAGCAGTAACCATTCTCTTTCTGGGGAAACAACATAGCATTGGTGAGTTTCATCTGAAATCTATCTCTTCTTTTATACTTGTTTGTGGCTGCTACTGTGAATTCTGCCTTTACTCCTACAGTGTTTGTATGCTTCCAGCCTCTGTTTAGAATCCTATTCTGTTACAATCAATCTGAAAATGTACCACAAATCTTCAGAGAATTCTGAATTACACCAAAAAAATCAAAATAATCATTAATATTTTATGAAAGGGATAAAAATCCTGTTGCTTAGAGGGAAAAAAATGAATGAGCTATCCATTATTTTAAATTTTTTTTTCGGAAAAAGAATCTACACAGAGACAAGCCTAATTTATCATGGCTTTTCACCTGATGTAGTCATTTGTAACATGACAAAGTTGATTTAAAAGATAAGCAAAACAGAATGATGCTGAATTGTCAGAAGTGGTGAATGATCAGGGTTAGAGAGTTTTATCCAGCTATTATGAATGTAACATAAACTTAGCTGAGCCTGAAAATGTAAAGATGGAACTGAAAATCTGGAGAGCAATGTCTGATGCTAATGGTGCATTCCTTGACCTTGCTTTCATGAATTTATAATGGTACATGAATCAAGTCTAAGTTTATTTTCAAGCTGTTTTTACTATGCTGAAAGATGTTCAGCCAGCATCTCTGAGGAAGAAAGTATTCTGCCACTACTCTGTGACTAGAATAGCATTTTCCCACCCTGTTCTGCCATCCTGCTCTTACCCTACCATTAAGAGACTGTTTCTTCAACTAAGACAGTAGTTAAGCTCTTGAAGTACATTCACTCTTTAGGTCTGATCTGGGAAAACTGTCAAGAGGGTGCAGATTAAAGACATTTGTGGTTCTGCCTTTTATGATGTGGACGCTTTCCAGTTACGATCTGGGCTAAAACCCAAACTCGTTTCATATGTCACTAAGCAGCAATGACTTTCAGTCACTACTGAATGGGACTGAATTTAAGAGGTGACTAAGTGATGAAAGACTCCCAGTTCTATTATGATAAGCCTGCTGAGCTACCTAATCCTCCTTAAATACAGTATCCTTTTTCTATATTACATCTTTGTACACAGCAAAGCTCCTTCTTAGAACATTATTTACAAGATTACAAAGAACATCTTAAGCAGCCATTCCTATAGCATTTTTTAAATCAGTTTCAAATAATGTTGTAGTATCATGCACTCCATGAAAACTTCAGTGTAATGCAGCTTTTGGTAGTAATGCTGTTCAAAATTTGCTGCCAACTGCTGAACAGATTTCATTTGCATCTGATATTTCAGGAGTTAAATTGTCAGCATAAAATGCGTTAGTGTAGTGTGCACTTTACAAAAGTGTCAACATGAAACTTTCAAAATTTTAGAATCTATTAGCAGTGAACTTCTGAAAATTTAGTCTAATACAAAACAGTGAAATGACATTTAACATCGTGATAAAAATACTCTGATCAGTGAAAAAAATAGCATTGCTCTTGAGAGAAGATGATATTCATTGGTAGGAGAAACTTTTAAGCTTCTTTTGGATAAACTAAGGTTAAGAGAATCCCAGTGACTCTCCAAGCAATGAGGATAGGAAGTTCTTTAATGAAATGTATCACCGATCTTTTGTCTAACTTTTGTCCTGAAGTTTAATTTCACATATTAATGATATGGCTGAATTTTACTCCTTGCTTAAGGTGTGTGAGGAAAGTAATTTTCAGTGGGATTAAAAACACAGTATAGATTCAACCCACAATTGTCTCACAGGAATACAGTTGTTTCTACATATGCTTGGATGAAGGTTACAACAAAAGGGGGTCAACTTTGTCCAAATGACCTCCAAAATACAGATGGGGAAAGCAGTTTAAAAGAGGCCACTCTAGACTTTGCTGCTGGAATGACTCTGTATAGCAACATTTTAGCACAGAAACTGTGAAGCTGTTAAAAGCAATTGTGTTTGCCCTGTCCCAAAGAAACTGGATAGGAATTCAGTAACCCAGAGCAAGGGATCAGGGTGGCTGAGAGAGGCATGATTTACAGCTCTCTTTGCTCGCTTTGGCAAAAGTGTCCCTGTTGTGAACCTGAAAACTTCAACACTGAGTTATGAACGTGATTTTGCCATCCTTTTTCTTCAACACTTGGACACTAAAAGCAATATCTGTCAGTGTATTTATAGATCTTGTAATCACGGTTTTTAATAAAGGATGCAGCTCAGCTAGTAGGTGAAGGATGTTGCTGGTGGAAGTTACATCTCTATGAAAGAAGACTAAGCGTGAAACAAAGGAGCAGAGAAACTAAAATGTTAAGGATTTTTCATCTGGGCTTTTAAACCTTCCTACAATGCCTTTCCTTATACCTTCAGTATTGCAGTGGATTACCCTATACCTTAATATAACTGATACAGTCTATGAATAATTACACATTGATGCAAACACAGAGAGGGCACAAGTGAACATTGTAAGTCTATGAAGTCAGCTACTCAAAACCAGGAAAAATCAATCCTCCTATACTTATGTCTAATGGTACAGTTTTAAAGCATATGTTTATATGACATTTCTTTCCCTCTTGGAATCCTGTCTCATCACAAAGTATCTTTTTTATGAGCAGTTACTTAGGTGTATTCTTCCTATGAATATGAACTCATGTTTAACACACACTATTGAAGTTCTGTTTTGGAGACAGATTTCATAGTTACTGTGGCATTACTTTGCTAGAGATTCACAAATATGCATTTTCAGCCTTGGTAAGCTAGAGGGATCACATTGCTCTTTCTCAGAAGGAAAACTCCAGGGCATAGAGATGCTGTTCAGATTTATCTACTGAGGTAACATTTGCTACTAGTCGCCCACTAATTCTGCTCTGGATCTATAATAAAGCATTAGGGCTTAAATTGAATTGCCGTGGGAATGGGAAAAGAGGAGAGCAAGCCACTTACCCTTCAAGGTTTGATCCATGTTAGAGGTAGGAAATGGTTAGATTGTGCACCTGGAACTCAGGTTTTGTTCTGGTCTTGAAATTAATTGGTATTTCTAAAAGATAATTTAATATCTTCACCTATATATGGACTACAATTGCATTTACATTTTCTGTGATGAAATGGGAAGTGTTGTCTAGCATTTTACATTTTATTCATAACTGACTGTGTCTCATTTAACTGAAAAAAAAAACAACCCAAAACCTGAGCCTGACAATGTACATTTCAGCTTTACTTATGATACTGAGAATCACAATGGTTAAAGGATTTTAAAACCATCCCTGCTGTTTCTTAGAGAGAGGCATGAAAGCTTTTCATGCTTCTTTTGCAATGTATTTTAATTATTTTCAGATTATCCAATTCAAAAAGAGGAAAACTGATTCTCAGTGAAAACAGTAATCATACAACAAATTTTATGAGATCATCTATTCTGGTTTGTAAAATACTGTTTATCAGCAGGCTTGTTCCTAATAGTGAGTTGCCATGAAGAAATTTCACACTGCTGAATCACAAGGCTCCAGTTACAGGTGGTAGTAAGCCCTTATTGATGAGCTTGGTAAAACTGTGTTGACAAAGGCTGTTGTTTTTTTTTTTTCCAATGGTACAGCTGACTGCTAAAACAACCACACAAGATAGTAGGCTGGAAATACTACCAAAGATCAATATTCTTAAAAAAAAAAAAGAAGAAAAGAAAAGAAAAAAAAAGTTGTGTACTTTGCACTACCAAAAGCTTTTTTAATTGCACCAGCAAATAAGTAGTGAAATTTTTAAAATTAGGGAAAGCACTAGATCAATGATGCTGTAATTAGTGATATGCAGATGGGTGATGATGTGATAACCTTGCTCTTCTCCAGATTTTCCTCTCACTACTTAATTGTAAAATAAAGCATATATTGTGCTCAAGGTATTTTGTACTAAATTGGATGCTTTTTTTTTTTATTTTATTTTGATTAATTGTGTTTTGTATAGACACTTCTCTTTTTAAACCATTCCCTCTCCCTGTGCACCACTGGAAGTATCTTTATAACATTTCTGCATGAAGAGGACATAGTAGTAACCCTGAGAGAACCCAACAGATTTTAACTCCACGTTAGAGTAGTAAGCTCAATATCCAAAGGAACACCTGACCCCTAAGGGCTCAGTTACTTGAGATGATGATACAAGAGACTTCAGAATTATCAAATCCCTGCCCTAGACCAGCGTGAAGTTATGTTCTGCAATTTTGGTGGGTCTTGCAGTTTGCTGCTACTAAAAGAGGGGAGGCAGAGCACCAATACCTCCCTTGCCTCCTTTTTTACCTAAAAAGCTTTGGAAAGCAGAAAGGGGGATAAGCAGAAGCACCTTCCTCTTTTAGCAAACTAGTAGATGGACTCATCAGTGAAGTCACACTTAGTTTGCCTAGATTTATGTGATTAAATTGGCCCATAGGTGCTTAGTTTTACACCTTTATAAGTACTACTACCATTTCTGTGTTATGAACATAAAGAATTTTGGTTCAATATAATATTTCAGTGTATGATAGATTTGACTGTTACAAATAGATTTTACTTCCAATGATAGATTTGACTATTAGAAATAGATTTTACTTCCATTTCACAATCAGACTGGAATTTTAAAATAAGGAAATAATACAAATAAAATAAAAAAGTAAGATAAAATTAAAATAAAATAAAGAAATAATACAAATGCAAATGGGCTTTAATTTTAAAACAAAGAATGGCCTAGCTCAGAAAAACAATATGACTTTGGTCCTGCAGACCAAATGAACACTTAGTCCTGAATGTTTGAAATAAATGAGAGCTCAGGATGTCTCAACATTTCTAGAAAAATCATGAAAGAAAGTATTTTTGACTGTGAAAAATATAGCTGTGTGCATAGTATATGGCTGTGTGAAAGTTATGCAAGTGCTTCTAATCCAGAGTGCAGTTGATTTTGGCATCAGAAATTGCAGAGCTCACATTAAGCCATTTAATAAAAAATATGTTTTTTCTTTGTTTATAATTTGAACGGAAATAATTATATATATAATATAACATTATATGTATTTAAAATAATTGTGTGTATATATATATATATATATATATATTATAACATCATTTGGGTGGATGAAAAATTGGGTGTGAGCCAGCAACATGCTATGGCAACTCAAAAAGCCCACTGTACCTTGGGCTTCATCAAAACAAATGCAGCCTGCAGGTTGAGGGAGGTAAATCTTGCCTTTTACTCTGATTCTGGGGGACCCCACCTGAGTACTACTTCCAGTTCTGGAGCTCCCAGCACAACAAAGCCATGGAGCTGTTGGAATGAGTCTAGAGAAGGGTCACAAAGATGATCAGATGGCTGGAGCACCTCTCCTGTGAAGACAGGTTGAGAAAGTTGGGCTTGTTCAGCCTGGAGAAGGGAAGGCTCCAGGGAGACCTTAGTGCAGCCTCTCATATTTATAAGGAGGACTTATAAGAAAAATGGAGAGAGACATTTTACCTATATTGACAGGACAAGGGGAAATGCTTTTAAACAGCAAGAAGGTAGGTTTAGTTTGGACATAAGGAAGAAAACGTTTACAATGAAGGTGAGACACTGAAAGGGCTTGGCCAGAGAAATTCTGGATTTTCCATTACTGGAACTGTTCCAGGTCAGGTTAGATGGAGGTTTGAACAACATTATCTAGTGACAGAAGTACCTTTCCAGGACAGGATGGTTGGATTAGATGGACCTTGACGATCCCGTTTAACCCAAACCACTTGTGATTCCTAGCTTCTATGTTCTTTATAAAACCATCAAATCATGCTGAAGCTTGCAGAAACATTTGATAACATGTAACGTAAATAATATGAGTAATTTCTATTACGTTTTTTTCAGATTATAAGTTTGTAAAATTTGGTTTTTACTTCTTACTCCTTAAGTTTTTAAATCTGAATTTTTTTCATCAGCTAAGGAAGTCTGATTCAATTTCTTGTTAACAAAATGTGACAATAAGAAACCTTTAATGAATATATTCAAAACTTTGCTATATGTTTTAAAATGTAAATAGCATTTTCTTTAAAATGGGAGCAAAGTAAGAAAGATAAAATACAATACCTTGAGAATAACAGAAGCTTTACCAATCAATGTATGAAGATGGACCTCTTGTGTTTATAAAACTGTTTTCTTGCACAACTGAACTAATTCAGTGGCAGCCATGAAAAAGATTTTAACAAAATATCTGTGGTAGGTGTGTCACCACCTCTGAAGATGAGATTTCTTTCCGTTTTGATAGGTTCTTTCTTTCCCTAGGTATCAAAAGATATCTTAGCCCATCCAGTAGCATACATACAGAAATATGGTTATGATACATTTATCCAAAAATTGAGCCTTTCACATATTGTTAGGAACAGTCCCATCAAACTAAGTAATCAGGATAATGTTGGTGTTTTTCCATATCTGCAATATGAACTTTGTTTTCCTTTAAATAAATGTTTGCCTTCCTAATGTTAGAGAGGTGCACTTTCATCTGACATTCAAATCTGGCCTTCTTTACTTGTCAGCAACTCATATACCACAACCAGATAATGTATTTTATTTTATTTTCTATTATTTGCTAGTTATTCCCAATGGACTGTCACAGGAGATCAGACTATATTTTACCTTCCACTTGGCTGCTTTTCATTACTTGGCATTTACTACAGTGATCAGTCCCTATTGATAGTAGCTTATCAGAACACAATTATTTAAGCAGTTCTGGAAGGACTAGGTTTTAAGACAGAGGAACAAAAGTGTCATGCAATTGAGATAAAAAAGGTTATATCAATTTGTCATACTTTAATTTTATACCTCCTTTTGGAGTGATGAGCTAACAGAACTTTTTTATTTAATTTAACTTTTAATATATAAATATTTCTAAATTCCATGTAACTGATATGTTGCTTATTCTTCCCTAAGAGCTGAAGAATGCATATTCCTAAATCTACAGAGAATGAGATTAAATTAAGAAGGTCAGGAACTTTATGTAGCAATAGAGAAGTGCTTCTAGTTGGAAGATAGCCAGGTCCCTCAATATACTTTTGTTTTTCAAAAATAGGTGGTTTTTTAAGAACTCTGTTGGAGTCACTCAACTATGCAAGATGTGCTGATAAATATATTTTCTTTTCTTTTTAACCATGATGTGATAGGTTTTTTTGTTTGCATAGGGTGATGTGACTGCACTGAAGTCAGTAGAACTGGGTTATCTCGAAGTCATGAGCCATGGATGTTGTATGAAAAGGTTGTGGGAACATTAAAGAAAATGGCATCACCACCTTTCAAACAATCTGTATTTTATGGTGATTTTTCATCATTTTATGAGGAATGAAAAGAAAATGTGAAAACCTTGTAATAGAAGTGAATATATAGTTTCAGAGTTTAACATAATGTCAGAACAAACAGTCTATCTTGCTGAGATGGATAAGACAGAGCTATGTATGTGGCTAGCAATATCTGGCAAAGCAGAATAGGGCAGCAGAGGTGGCTGCCAGGAGTTTATAGGCATAGAGCAACATCATACAAATGTCAAATGGCCCATATCAGGAAAGCATAGGGAAAACCAAAGCCAAAGGAAAGGATGGTGTCTGTGCAACTGAAAGTGCAGTGAAATGTCCCATCTGTCTCATGAAGTCCTGACTGGGTCTACCGTTTCCAACAGCATAAAAAACTGTGATTCAGAGTGGAATAAAACATAATGTAAGTTCCTTTGTATCCACCACAGCACATCCCTTAGGACAAACTTTGGACATCTTAGAAGGGAATTATGGACAAAATGCTGCTCTGGTCACTTTTTTACAAATATTATTTTAATAGGATACAAAATTGACAACTGCCCTTAAAAAAAAAATACCTAAAGCATTGCTATGAGACATATCCTAAATGTTCTTGCAGATTTGGAGTTGAGACAGTCAAGTCCCCTATCTCAAATTTCTCAGTCCGTTCACATTTCAACTTTTATGTAGTTCTGTTGTAGTTCATCAACCAATTGTTGCAATAACCCCCAGGTGCTACTCATAAAAAGGAGATGGCCAAATTAAAGAGCTTTGAGGATTTCCTTGGCAAAAAATACTAGAGATTAACACCACATCCCTCTCGCAGAAAATAAACTGATTTTCAATTAGTTCTCTTGTTCCATGTTATATTTATGAATGCACAGTAAGAAAGTAGAAAATTATTGTTTTAGTTGGAGTCACTGGTCTAATTAACACAATATCAGGAAACATATGCAAATGTTTTATCTTACTGTTGTCAGATTTAATTGTTGAATCTTCATAAAAGTACAGTCAGTTCCTGAATATACTTATCCATGCTTTTCCAGTGCCTTTGGGAGCAGAAATCTTTTTGCTGTTGTGAACTTATGTCTCTCTTTATGTAATAATGAAACACCAGTCTGTTATGAAAGTATCCATGTGAATTGCAGAGATATGAAACCTTTCCTGTCCAAGTTAGTTTGTCTACAAGATTTGATGTTAGAGGTTCAGAAGGAACTATTTTTTTCTTAAAAACACATTAATAGATAGGAATTAAGCCTGTACATGCCTTTCTATCTATAGGAATAGTGCTATTCCCATACATAAGAAATCTTCTGGCTGGGGTCTTCCTGTGGTTGTTTGCCGTCTGTGCTTTGAGGAGCTTGCCTTGTTAATAACCCCTGTCTTCCTCTACTATCTATCCACTATCTACTATTTGTCTTCCTATACAATCTATTTCAATTTAGATTTATTTGTCCTTGTATCTATATTAAAATTTCAGCTGATCTGTGGTGTTGCTATCTGAATTATCCTTTCTCATCACGAATTGAACCTTCAGATTTATCACATTTCACTGTGATCTTTGTATGCAAACCACAGCTCTACAGAATCCTGTTGTTCTTTCAGCAGGAAAGTCTCATAACTCATCCAAAGTTTTTTGTAACTTCCCCTTTTAAACTAAATGACACACAGGGTTCATATTGTTGAACCTTTGTAAGTTCACATTGCTAACTTTGCTATTAATTTAACATGTCCTATACTTGCTTTATTCATGAGTAAGAGTTAGGTAGAGAAAAAGCAAAGAAATGCCCCTGGTGATCTCAGGGCCCTCCATGATCTCCTGCCTCCACCATGTCTTGGGGGTCATCAGATACATCTCAGCCTAAACAGAGACTTCAGGTGTTTCCAAACCAATATAAGACAGGAGAGACAGACTTCTCTTTCTAGGCCTCAGACCAGGAACAGGTAGGCATCCGCTGTGATGTGATTCAGAGGAATATTCCTCTGAAACTACAATAAAACCTCGTTCCAAATAGGCTGGGAATATTTTTTCAACATGATTCAGGTGTATTAGGGAATCAATGTCCCATTTCATAAAGCTGTGAGCAGTCTTCTGAGTTGGTCATCTGTGATCACAAGGATGACCTACCTTCACGTGTGAAAGGATCCCCTGTAGTTTAAATCAACATAGACATAATATTGAACACACACACATACCAGATGGGAAAAAAAAAGCAAAAAAAAAAAAAGCTGAATCATAAAGAAAGATTTGTGGTTTCAATTTTTTTGTTGCTTTTTGCTAAGTTCAGAATGTGGCCTAGAGAAGACGGATTGGAGCTTACATTTATTAGTGGAAAATTCCCTCGAGCACAATTTTCAATGTCAGGCTTGCTTTCTTATTGGTATTAGCAATGCCTGTACAGGGATTCATTCCCAGCTAGTGTGGTTTCGAGATGGTGATTACACTGTGGGCTTTAGTTCTTAGACACAAAAGCCAAAGAGTTACCCAAAAGCCATTACAGAAGAAGGTGAATTAGCAAGTGTGCATGCTGGTGGTCATGTCAAGGGGAAAATAAAGAGGCATCCTGTGTTTTGGAGGAGATTAGATTCACACAATTAAAATCAGAAAACTAGGAAATGAAGATTTCATGAGGGATATGAATTAAATCTTAATAAAACTCCTCTTAACTTTATGATATGATTTATAGAAAATGTTTACAATCTGCACAAATTCAGCAAAGATTAGAAAATCTGGCTGTTAAAAGACAAGCAATGCTTAGGCTTTAATGTCAATCAATTTTATCACAGTTGCAATTTTATTTAATAAAAGTTGTAAAAATGAAACAAACACACTGAAAAATACTGAAATTCTCAGAAAAGTGCCTAGGATTAAACCATGGGGTTAAATTACTTGCCCTATATGAAATTCTTTATAATTCTTCCTACTTTTATCTGGAAAATGTTGGCATTATTCATTTGGATCTAAGAGCGTATACATATTCAGTTGAAAACTGAGGCTGACTTTAATAAATGTTTGAACCTTTGAAGATAGAGAGAAGAGATTCATTTATCACTCCACAGTTATTCAATCAGTCACCATCAGCATATATTGGAATTATCAAGTAGCTGAAATCTTAACTTTACCTGACAGTCTAATTAAAAAATGAATAGCATACTTTGGTTGTCATTAGAGTTTGTCTAGGTCCAACCTAAAGAAATCCCTTCCAATATTTGAAAGAAAACTTGGAAGAGCTCAGAGTGGGGAACTAGGCAGTGTACTTAGCATTATGCATCTTAGTTCTGTGTCTGAAATGGCATCTTCTTCTCAGATGTGTGCAGAATGGAGATGGAAATTTACCCAGAAAGTTCTCACAGCTGTCATGCAAAATGCAAATGCAATGGACCCTCCAAAAATGGCATGACCATCTCTCATATTTTAGCATTCTAAGTAGATTGTAAATGTAGAATGTAAAATTAAGATTTACATTAGAGATACATAGCCTTATGTTCAACAGATGTAAGGTCTAAAAGTTAATTTCAAGGAATGCATTTATTACCTAATTTAAATACTAATAAGGAGATAGCCACCAAGCAGTTGCACTTTTGACCTTTAATGATCCATCATTAGTATTGTAGTACCAATGAAAATATCAAAACCTTTTCATCATGCATTGTCTATATTGCAGCTATACTTACAGGTCTTCACAACTTATTTAATCACATCTTAACTCTGTGCTGTATTATCCACATGTATTTATATACCTATATATGTAAAGTAACATTCCAGCATTCACATTTCTAAAATAATTGAATCCTATGTGAATAAAAAAAATAGGATTTGTGGTACGCATCTCTTGGAAAAAATTATCTGTGCATGATTGTAAGTCAAAATTTGGTTGATTTATTCATAGCTGCCAAGCAGCACAGCCCTAGTCTGCCATGCACTATGCTTAAAATGTATCCTGAGGGCCTGGAAGACACATTATACTTATAAGACTGTATAAACAGTTACAAGCCAATTACAAGTTTACAATTACATGGCAATCCAAACCCAAACAGAAAGATTTACACTGACAGCTACAAGCCAACCCAACATCAACATTGCTTTGTTGTTTGTTTGTTTTTATCATTATTTTACTTTTCAAATTAATTCATCTAAAGAGACATGAGCTGTGTATGAAAGTGCTTTCTTTGCTTCATTATATTTAAAAAACACTTAGAATAAGTCAGATGTAGATGTGTACAATCTGTAAATCCTACTTTCTGTGTATCTACAATAGGCACAGGTGGAGCTTGATTGTGCTAGCACCAGGGTTTCAGTGTAGAATTCCTCAGTTCTACCATGTTTTGAGCTACCAACAGCAGCAGGCCTGAGCTGTCTTTCAGTTTGAGAGAAATTGTCAGCTCACCAGCAGGAAAACCACTTCAGCCCAGCCCTGCTGTGGTCGAGTGCTCATCAGCAGTGCAAGTGCCTTAGGTACATTCCTGGAGTCCATCTTTGAGTTTAGGTTAACTTGACAGGAGTCCAGGTCACAAAATCTAAGAGGGCTTTACACTGCAAACATATATTAACTGTCCAAGACTGGATTAGCTGTAAATATGCAATCCTGATTCAAATTTAAACACTTATATAGATGTGGGTTTTTTCAGAACCAAATGCTACTTGTTTCACAGAATGTCCTGTTGACATTGAAAAACTCACTAACCTAGTAGGAACTTAGCACATTTGAGACTTCAGCTTTGTACTTTGGAGAAGACTTCACTGTGTGGGCTGTTTCCATAGCATAACTCTAAAAATAATGTCAGCACAGTGGTACTGTTTCAAGACTTTTAACTGCATCTGCACTCCACTTTATTCCTCCAAGTTATTGCACATTTGGTGATTAGTTATGCATTTATTTTCTGTTCTAGTCAAACAGGTATACTAAGTAGTGTTCACTCTCACCTTTGAGGTTCATGTTCTAGTGCTCCCCTGATACAGAATCACTTCTCGTCTCAGGTGGATTATGTACTGTTACACCAGCTTACTGCTTCAGCCCAGAATGTCAGCTTTCCAGTGGTTGGAAATGCTCTGAATGTTAAACCAGATGCATGCAGAGTTTATGTACAGTTCACCATATGTGCAGCCACTTCTTGTGTTGCTGTAAATGGTTTTATTATTCTCCATCTTTACCTCGAGTGTTGTGCTCAATGAAGAGGTCTGAAAATGATAATTACTTCCCCACTGAAGAGACAAACATTTACATATTTATCAAGGGAAAATTGTATGGCTGTGAGCATACCACAGAAACATTTGTTTATTTATAACCTGAAATGTACGATCACTGAAATGAAGATAGGGATGCCTTGGTCTTAGTTACTAAGCTTGTTTTTATACAAAAGTTTTTGTCAGTGGGTTTTGTAATCAGATCAGTGTATTAAAGAATGAAGTATCTTTTTTTCATCTCACAAAATCAACATAGAGATTAAAATGGTTGAAAGATAAAGTTTTCATCAGTTAAAAATCTAACCTTTCAGCCCTGAAGGGATGATGAACTGTGGAATTACCTTAATTTAACTTCTGTAGCAGGAAGGGTGTCCTAAGAGGTTTACTGTGCTGTGGCTATGTAGCTGAAGGCATCAATCTCTTTTCTGGGATCTTCCAGATACTTGTGCATGTAGGGTTAAGTTGTAGTAATTTATGCATGTATCCAATGTCCTGGCTTGCCACTCACAGAGGTGAATGCCTTCAGCTGACTACATGTGAGTTTTGATTCTCATTAATAATGCTATTAAAAAACAAATGTTTGTGTCATCAGGGAATTCTGAAACTGCAAATAAAAAAACCCCAACAAGCAAACAAACAAAAAAAACCCAACAAAAACAAAAAAACAAACTGTCTCTACTAGGCAGAGATGTGATGGCTGATCTTTCCAAATCCAGAGTGGGAAAAGAATGTTACATATACAGGAATTCCCTTTATTGTCCACTGTCTTCTCCTGAGACAGATCTTTTATCCTTCTTCTGAATCCTATTGTTTCTTTGGTAAACTGCCTTAAAGTTTTCCTCACAAATAGACTAGGTTATCCTAATGCCTAGGTTATACAGAGTATTCTATATTATAGAACTTTTAATGCATAATTTCAGCAAGACTAAATTATTCCAAAGTAATACAAATAACATTTCAGTCCTATTGACTTCAAATGATTGACTTCATAAGCTCATTTATGAATCAAATGCATTTGTTTATATGCTTGCTTGACTAAACCTTTGAACAATTTTCCAAATCAGTAGCACATTTGTAAACATGCTGTTGTTTTTCAATGTTTGTACCTTTTTTTTTAATTGATAGTAACCTTTATAAATCCTATACCTTAATATAGGTTAATACAGAAGTAGTTTTACATAGTTCAAAACTCCAGTAATTACTTTCAGCATTAGAGAGGCTAGTTCACATACCATTTATGCTGTGTTAGTGAAGTTGAATAGTGCTAGGGCACTCTTAGTTTCCTTCTACAGGACAATCTGTTGCTCTTATCACTGTTAGCACTCCACTGCAATTGATATTTTCACTTGAAGAATCAAACAACTCTTTAACAAGGGTTAAAGACAAGCTTGAAGCAAGGGTGGAGAGCAGGATGTAGAGAGCAGTCCTCAGTATATTCTAGAGGAAGTTTTATTTGAATTTTGGAATTTTGGAACAGTAAGATATTTACTACTACAACAACTAACATCTTAATGATGTCCTTTATCTTAAAAAAAAATACAAATCAAAGAAAAGCATCCAAAGATCTAATGTTTTTCTCTGTTAGCTGTGTACATTGAGGTATGCATTCCTTGAATGGAAATAGTAGAAGAAACTTGATATGAAACTCTAGTTACTAAATAGCTTCAGAAATTATGCAGCTCTTACATAGTTAGATTGATTTTGTTGTTCGGAAGTGTTGTCGTTCCAAATATATTCTGTTCCAATCAAAGAAAAATTGAACAGTAGCATCCACAGAGATTAGTACAGAGATTAATTTTTTAGAACCCAGTTTTCAAGCGAGTCTTTTTGATCAAGAATACTTCAATTTTTATTGATAATTTCCTACACTGGAGAAGGCAAGTTATTGTTGCTTGAACTGAGCTACTGTTTTCCCAGTGTTTTGTCTTATTTACACTACAGATTTATATTCTGTATAAACTCTTTACTTCCAGAAAGTCTTTTAAAATTTGTATTGCTTTCTGTAGCCAGCAATGGGACTCAAAGGGGATACTAAACCAGCTGAAGCCCCATTCTCGTAATTCAAGAGCACATGACATATGATACCATTCCAGTTGTGCTTTATGGGTGAAGCAATGCAGTTTTACCATCTTGTCTTATTGAGATATCATTCATCTGTTCAAAATGCTCATTAAAGTGGGTTGCTCACTGTAGGTGCATATCAAATATTTTGGGTAGGATTTATCTTACTGTCCTTGATGTCTAATATGAGGGTGTTTACCTTTGAGCTAACTGCCTGTCTTCGATTTTTTTTTTTTGCAATAGGTATAAAAGGCCTTTTTGCAACTGTGATGCACCTCTTACTAAATGAGGCAGCTAAAATAGGTTAGATGAACACCTCCTTGCTCATTAACTGTACTTCCTGGGGATGTTTATGCATCAGTTTTAACTTAATTCTAAAGTGTCTGTGAAATCCACAGAAATAGTAAGAGTAGAGGGGTTGAAGTAAAAAAAGAAATTAATTTCTTACAAGAAAACAGTAAAGGCTATATTTTGCCTACTTTGTAGTATTTGTTGTCTCCTTCCAAAATTGATGTAATACTGCATGTGAAACATATCTGTTCATAGAGATCTGCAATGCATTTTTAGCATTTTTAATCTGTATTAGTTACTATTTAGAAATGCTAATAAGTTAATGTGTTTCTTGTGTTAATGAATGTACTTTAATGGGGCTTATCTCCTGGTAGCACACACTTCATTGTTTCTTTACAGTTGTTATTCTAGAAGATGTCAGTTTTCAAGATTAAAATAGGAACGGTAGTTTTGCTTTATTTCTTCAATTGCATTGTGATTGCCATTCTCTGAAAGAGCATTGTTTGAATTGCCACAACTAGTTACATATAATGAAATATATTCCTGCTAAAACAGTCATTTTAACATTAATTAACCCTAACGTAACCAATCCTCTTTGGGTTTAATAATCCAAACGAAGGAAATGGAAGTTTTACCACTGAGTTCATCAAACTTTAGATTAAGCTTTCTATGCATTGGGGTATTTCTATTGTTGGGGTGTTTTTTTTCTAAAATGGGTAATATGTGCCAGAATATTAACTTTCTTTTCAGACCAAGTCAAGTTGCCCAGCCTTGCTTAAAAAAAAAAAAAAAAAAAAAAAAAAAAAAGTAGTTATCGTAAGGATGACTGTTTTATTTATATAACTGTGATAGCACATTTTTCGTTGCTTGTCATTTTTTCCCAGAATAATTGGGAAATCAAAATGGCCCTTATTGAATGACAGCAGGTGTCTCTAATCATCAGAGATCATTTAATGGGATGTACTGAGTAGAATTCCTCTTTTATTTTCATTTTGTTTTATATACAGAATGAATCTGAAAATCCAATTTCATCAAAGAAAACTGTGAAGGTAAAAAAAAAAAAGCATTGGTGCATATCATTGCACATGTATTTCTTTGTGCAATCCAATTTATTACTATTGTCATCGAATCATAAAATCATAGATTAATTCAAGTTGGAAGGGAACTTTGGAGGTCATGTGGCTGAATATCCACACATAATGTCCTAATTTATCTATTTACTACACTTTTTTATCATCATTGCCAACTTTCCAGGGGTTATTGTAATTACTTAGCAAGTACATTCTCTAAACAATCTCAAAAGCCAATGGGAAATTGCCTCTTTCTTTCCTGGCACTAAGTCTGTCTCCTGCAGCAAGCAAATGGTTTGTCAGATGGATCTGCACGGTTTTCCCTCAACCCACCACCTTTAAAATGTCAGCCTTTGTAACAGATTTTTCTCATATTTGTTGGGAAATTTCAACTCCCACAAGATTTCAAAATTTACATAAACAAGTTCTCCTACTCTTACATTTCTTATTTGATTCTGATTTACAAATGTGACCAAGAGGTGTCACTTATTTAACTGCTGATGTTCCTTTATGCACGACCTGCTCATTTTAGCTGGTAAGAAATAGAGAGTCAACCTTTTTAACATTCCTGTAACATGCTGTAACATTAAAAGATTAGTAGAAATAGAAGTAATAAGGTAAAGTATCTGCTCCTTATCCAGAAAAAGAACATAGCAACAGTAATTATGATCTGAAAATAGTTAAAGAATACTCAGTATTTCCAAGCTCTTACCTTGTTTGACGCAGTAATTGTGCACCAACTGATGAATTACTTCTTAGTGGACAGGTGAGCAAATCAAAATTAACTTTTAAATTGAACCATTCTTAGATGTTTGAGTAAAGAATAAAGATAAAATGATTGTGAAGACAGAATTATCATTATATGCCCTGGGATTCCTAAAGGACAAGGTTAAAGATCATTTGCAGTATGATGTGAAGAAGGATGTTCTTAAACTTTGGTCAGTTTCCAGAACCAATAATTTTAGATTTTTAATCATTATAAAATTCACTGGAGCAAGTTACAAAGAACAGCTTTAATCCCATTCATACAGAAATCCTATTTAAAGAACTCAGAATAGTTTTGATTGTAATTTATGTGCACTGCAGATCTCTCCACAATGCCAAGTTAATGTGAGGAGCCCTTTGTGAAAATGAGACATGAACCCACAGTGTCTTGAAGTTTCAGAGCATATCCATGTGGTTTCCTCTTTTAAATACATGCACATCTCTTTATTACCTTGCACGCTTTGAGTTCAGCTGATGTCTATTCTTATGTGATGAGAAATTAGGGACCAATTAGTAGGTTTGATAATGAAACCATGTGGCCTCCAGATGCACTCAATACATTAATTTTTTTTTTTTCTTAGAACATCTTTTTTTGCTGTGCTGTCTCTATAGGTTGCCAGGCAGCAAAGCTTTACCCCTAAACTGTAAGCTCTGATCTGTATGTTGAGACTCTTTCAGGTATCCTGAGCAGTTTGAATCTTCTTGCTGTGGGGTTTCGTTGATTGAGAACAACTGCTTCCAAAGGCCACTGGCTTTCTGTGGGCCAGCCCTTTTCTCTAATGTGCACAAACTCTCTCATTTTATACTTCAAGAAACCCTGCAGCAATTGAACTGTGGCCTTGATCTCAACAAGCCTTGTGCAATTGTCCCCTCCTCTATGCTGCATGATGCCAATTGCCATCTATAATGTTTACATGGAAAGTTATTTTAAAGAGGCAAAAGAACAAAAATATTTGTAAGTACCAAGGCTAATGAAAAAGATACTTGAAAACATTAAAGCTGCTTTTTTCTTATGTTTTTAGGGCAGGTTCTGGATGTGCTGGAGAAATATGAGCTGAGTGATAAAACTCTTGTGTACTTCACATCTGACCAAGGGGCTCATGTTGAAGAAATCTCTAGTTCTGGAGAAGTCCATGGAGGATACAATGGCATATATAAAGGTGAACATTTTCAAATGATTTTTACAAATTTTGTCAGAAACTCTCACCTTGGTTTTGCTCCAGAACTGTAATCTACTCTCTGGCCAAGAAGGTCAAAACTTGATTCCTTAATAGTAAGCTTTTCATGGCTTTTTTTCTAAATTCAAACATAGGTGGTAAATATAAAGGCTTTACCTGTCAAATACAGCAGCTCAATTAGAGTGCACGCTGAGATTTCTAGAGTTTTAAGACTAGATAATATATTCTTGGACTGACCCAGGATACAGCTTTGAAGGGTGTAATTTCATAGCAATTTTCTATGATGGATGAATAACAGAATACAAAGGGAATCATAAATATCATGGAGTGTCACACAAAGACAAGAGACAGGAGATGGAAGAACCCACAAGAGAGTCCAGTGTATTCCTTATAATAAAAACAGAAAAGGAAAGGTAAGTCGAGAAACAAAAAATGAAGAGCTGGGTTGAATTTGTGATGGACAAGTTCCATAACAGCAAGAGGATGTATTTCAAGCAAAAATGTTTTAGCTGAAAAAGAGTTTTGAGTATAATTCATAACAGACTTACTAAATTAAGAGATTTTAGTTAAAAATGATAGAGTTTAGTTGTATTCTTTTAGTGCAAATCTTGAGAAGATGACTGGTCCAAAATCTGCTTATTCTGTAGAGATATGAAATGTGTTCAAAGTCTACCTTATTCTAATATACTTTCTCCTGGTGATACTGTACAACAATACTGTGAGTTGCTGATTTGCTACAGTATGGTGATCTTGTAGACAGAAAAATTCTAGTTTAGCAAGCAGTCTTTCTCATTTTGTCTCATTCCGGACATGGTGATCCCTTCAGTCAGCAGGAATGTAATGCAACACTGGATAATAGCAAACACTGTCAAATAAGAAGTAAAGGATTCCCTCTGACAAAGTACAGATGTGTGCAAGACACAGCATCAGGAAAATGAATGTTAAAACATTTTAAATAATATTCAGTCCTATAAAAATAGAGTAGGAATGTTTCATTTTATTATTTTTCATAAGATATAGTGAATATTTTTGTCCTTTTACCAGAGCTAAAGATCTTTCCATTAATTCACTGGGAAGTGCCTTTGTAATCTATTTTCCCCTCATGTTTCATAGAACAAGATTAAAGAAATCCAGCAGTTTTTGGAAAGTCATTTGCCAAACTTGAAACTTCTGGTTGTAGAGAGATAGAAATAAATTGCTTTTAGGTACAATTTTTTTAAAAAGTAGTGTTACAGAATTAGAAAATCATGTAGTAGCTGAGTCTGTAAGGCACCTCCCAAGGTGTGTAGTCCTAGCCCCTGTAGAGCAGGATCATCTATACCCTTGACCAGGTTGCTCAGGTCTGTGTCCATCCCATTTATGAAAATATCCAGTGATGGAGATTCTACCACCTCTCTGGGCAACTTGTCCCAGTGTTTAATTACCTGCACCATTGGTATTTCCTTTTGCTGAGCTTCATGAGGTTCCTATTGGCCCATTTCTCCAGCATGCTGAGATCCCTCTGGAAGGCAGCACAGCCATCAGCAGATTAGCTGCCTCTACTAGTTTTTTGCAGAAAGGTGGACATACACAGATCTTCACAATACAATAACAGTACGGTGAGGTTTTCAAGTGAGGAAAGTCCATAGTTTTTAGTTAGGAGGTATCTGTCTAAGAAATGACCTTTATATTTTAAGAGAGCTACAAAGGAAATGCTACACAAGCCAAACTAGCCATGCCAAAATCATGAGGTGGCAAACTATCAGATGAGTCCCCTCGGGATAGAACTAGAGTGAAATGTATCTTGAACATTAGCACTTAGGCCTTACATAGTGATTTAAATAATTAAGGCAACCATATGGTTACAGATCTGTAGCTGGAGGCACAGCCCGAGGTGTTTTAGAAGCTCTAGAAAATATTTGCTTTCTACAAGGCCAGAAATAAAATACAGGATAAATGACAAGGAGGGGAAAAAAAGACAAATACACAGGGGAATATGACTTCCTGAAGAACTTTGATTGAGTAGAGTCTTTTTAATCAAACCTTGCAAATTTTTGGATGCGTACTTACAGAACAGAGAACAATTTTAAATAGTTCTTGCCTGAATTAATAAAAAATCTGATGGATTGGGTTACTGGGGGGTGGTAGGACTTCTTAGTTTTAAAATTAATTGTTTTGTTTACTGTTAAAGTTAACATCTCTGTTATGCTGGCAAATGTAATATATTATGGGAAAAAAAATAATCACTTTAGAAGAAACAAAATAATTATTGTATAAGACATAATCTTACTAAGAAAAAAAGAAAAGACAGATGCAGTCAGTTGAGTATACTTTTGCCATTTTAAAATACAATAAAATCTGTTTTGTCTTTCACACTCTCCACATCAGTCCTGAATTTAGCAGGTATATTTATGCATAATTTTCAAAAGGCCAAAAGTGGAAGTGATCAATTAATTGTATAACTAGCAATTTTCATTAATTAAAATTTATTCTTATTAACAGTTATATGCAATGAAGTGTGTTACAGATCTGTACATCTCTGGCAGATTTAATGAAAACCAGATCTGTGGAGCCTTAAGTCTCAGGCACTGATGTAGCAATGTGCCTCACAAAGCAAAAGGACAATTTTTGTGTTGCTTGTACTCATATGAGCACACTTCACCTGATCAGTAGTTAACAAAACTGGGAGACATGCGTGTCCTTTATCCCTGTTTCTGCTGAACAATCTCTTCTACTTACCTTTTTGTATATGAGTGCTGCATGAATGCAAATATGAATCAAGTCACTTAACCCTCTTGTCAGAGCTTGAGCAGTATGCTCAGCAATAATTGGTTCTTCTATAAAAGCAAAAGCTCTCAACAGATCTTCTTGATCTGTGATCATTTTGATACCCAGCCAAATGGGCATCATTAATCAAATTTAAGGGGAATTTGGAGAGTTAGGCTAGCACTTCAAGACTGAATGCAAAAAAAAAAAAAAAAAATTACTATTTGAAAGTTTTATTACTCTGACTGTGGAACAGTCACTGCAAATTTGGACAGCCCTTGAAATTATAGACCAGAGTTCATATAGTCTTTAACTAGTTGTTTTCATACACAGTCTGGTTTATCTCTTCAGTATCTTTCTCTGGGGGAAGTAATAGTAATAATACACACTAACTTGATCTCTTTCTATGACAAGGTGAACCACATAGTGGATGAGGAAAAGACTGTGGATGTTGTTTACCAGGACTTCAGTAAGGCCCTTCACACAGTTTCCCACAGTATTCTGCTAGAGAAACTGGCTTCTTATGGCTTGGGTGGGCATAGCCTTCAACTGGGTGAAAAACTGGCTGGATGGCCAGGCCCAAAGAGGTGTGGTGAATGGAGTTGAATCCAGTTGTGGGGCCAGGCACCAGGGCTCCGTTGAGGCCAGTTCTGTTCAGTATCTTTATCTGTACAAGGAGATGGAGTGCACCTTAAGTATGTTTTCAGTGGACACCAAGTTCAGTAGGAGGGTTGGTCTGCTTGAGGGTAGAAAGGGTCTGCAGGGGGACCTGGGCAGGCTGGATTGATGGGCCAAGCTAATTGTATGAATTTCAATGAGGCCAAGTGCCCAGATCCTACTCTCAGGTCACAACAACCCCATGTAACACTACAGGCTTGGGGAAGAGTGGCTGGATGTTTGCCCAGAGGAAAAGGACCTCAATGGATGGGTCCACAGCCATCTGACTAAGAGCCAGCAGTGTGTCCAGGTGGTCAACAAAGTCAATAGCATCCTGGCTTGTATCAGAAACGGTGTGGCCAGCAGAACTAGGGAAGTGATTGTCCCCCTGTACTCAGCACTGATGTGGTCACACCTCGAGTATGTTTAGAAGGATATTGAGGTGTTGGAGCATGACCAAAGAAGGGCAGTGAATCTGGTGAAGGCTTTAGAGCAAAAATCTTATGAGGAGTGGATGAGAGAACTGGGGTTGTTTAGCCTGGAGACAAGGAAGCTGAGGGGAGGCGGTATTCCCTCTACTGCTACCAGAAAGTGGGTTGTAGCAAGGAGGGGTCAGTATCTTCTCCCAAGTAACTGGTGATAGAACAAGAAAAAATGGCCTTGAGTTTCACCAGGGAAGGTTTAAATTGGATATTAGGAAAAAATATTCACTAAAAATGGTTATCAAGCACTGGAACAGGCTGCCCAGGGAAATCGTAAATCCATGAAGGTATTTAAAAGTCATGTAGACGAGGTACTTAGGAACATGGTTTAGTGGTGGATGTGGCAGTGCTATGTTAATGGTTGGATTTGACAGTCTCAAAGGATTTTTCCATCCTAAAGAATTCTCTGATTCTGTGAATACTGAAGTGGTAAATCAAAGTCATAACACCCCCTTCCAGTGTCCTTTTTCTGACTGTTATCTGGGTCAGAAGCTTTAAAAGAAGAGGCAGGTCCTGTGTAGTGAATAAAGATCCATAAGATCCCCTCCTAATTTTAGGTATCATGGCCTTGGTTTAAGATGAGAATCCTGACAATTTAGATTCTACAAAGAGTGTTGGCATTAATTATATAAAATTTTATCATATAAAGATGAAATTCAACTTTGAGTCTTTCTAAATTCTTAACATCATCTGCATATTTTGATGATGAAATTTGCAATACAGAAAAACAATGTTTCCATTTACTATTTTGGAATGGGTCAATTGCAAATTTATTGGAACATCTCCTTGAAGTTTAATAGATTCCTCATTGGCATGGTATAAAGGAGTAAAAACTTATTATGCCTTCCCTAGCTTCCCTTTTTTTTACATGCTTCTATTGTGCTTCTTTCTCTTTAATACCTCAAACAGAAAATAAACATCTCATCAATGTCTCTCATCAGTCTTAACTGATGAGTTTTTCTTGTCCTTATTGTCTTGTTGTTTTCTGTTTCTGGTGGTTTTTTTTTTTTCTTTTGTGAACTATTTCTGATTGCACAATATATTCTTTTAAAATTACTTTAAAAGTATTGCCTTTCAGGTTTTTGCTATGAAGTATCTTTATACACTTACTTTTTTAATATTTTCCATTTCATTCTATAGGATCATATTGCCTTTTAATATTGACTGCTTGCAGATGTGCATTAAGTGTTAGCCTTTGCATAGATCCTTTTACTTAAGCATGAAGATTATGATAGGAATAATATGGACTCAGTTTTTCTGAAATATTGAGAGCTCTACTTTAGAATAAGATAATAAGAATAAATAGATTAATATATTCTTGTTGAAGTTGAATAAGCAAGCAGTTTAAGAGGACTGGATGCCATTATATTCTTTGGTACTCTGAGATATTGCATCTAATTATTTTGTTATAATTTTTATTTAGTTGTTTAGTCACTTATCTCTTGAATTAGATTCAGTGTGTTAAGCAAATATTTTTCTCCCGCTACATACCTTATAACAGTGAACAATGAAGGCATTAAAAACATTTATCCACACTTTTTCTTACTATCCTAGTTCCTACGTATGCAGACAGTGGAGGTTCCCCCCTCATTATCACTTGCTGGTATCTGTGCGACTCTGAAACATCCAGGATTTTCTGTGGAGTCTCCTTTTATCTCTTAATACTCTTACTGTCAGGTTCTTTTGGATAGTTATCTATATATATTTTCCCTGTGCTTTGGACCTGCAAATTCAAAACATTGTCTTTCTTTGTATTTTGAAGCATTTAGCAGAAAGCACGCAGGGACTTGGCTACTGTCATGCTGCTAGATTGGGTCAGGAGTTCTGCTGCTAATGGAAATAGAGTAAATGCTGATAATAGCAAATCATTTGAACATTTCATTTTAAGTGCTTTCTGCCTTAGAAATAGGTATATTCATAGTTACTTTGTTTATATCCATGAAAATAAAGATTACTATTTCTTAAGAATTTAGACCCAACTTTTTTACATCTACTACAGGTGTGTGAAACCTAGACAGTGACTCAGAGGATCAGTTATTTTATGGAAATTTATTATTTTGATGCAAATTCATTCAGCAGTATATCTTGAAGCTATTAGTAAACCTTTTCCTACCTTTAAGCCACAGAGAAATCAAGCTGCCCATTACGTTAGGCACAGGTATTATGCTATTGCATATCTAGTGGTACTAGTTGGAGTTTTATTTTGAATTTATTGAGAGGAGGAACTGACCTTTCTTTAAATGTACTGTACTTTTTTATTCTCTCTGAAATGATCCAGATTTTAAAGTCATCTTGTAATTTTGACTGAAACAGAGATTATCCTGAGACACCACTTCATTTGATTGGAAGAAATATCAGACGTCAAAATGTTCAAAGAAGCTATGTCTATTCCTGTATATTACAGGAACATCTCAGGCTGAAAATTAACAGTACATAAAACCAATTGCAATAATTTTTATATAACAATAATGCAAAAAAAAAAAAAAACAACAAAAAAACAAACAAAAAAACCACACCCAAACCCAAAAGGTGAGCTTGGAATCATAATAAATTGCTTTTGATAATTTTTTAAGTTAAGCAATAGTAACGAGGTTTGATTGTCAGTATTTATAGCCCAAAATCCTCTCCTCATAGATGGAATGATGAATTTCCTTGTATTTTTCTATTATTCAATACAATAAATTTTGTTTGGAAGCTTTGTTGCTTGGTTTTTTTTTTAATATATATAAGGAAGGAAAGAGTAGTATGGTTTATAATCCAAGTGATCTAAGAAAGATGTTTTAAATAGTTTTCATTATTCATCATTCAAGATATTAATAGTGATATACCACAGAGTTCCCCTTTATATATCATGCTTTGTAAAAGCTCTATTCCCAGTGCTAGGTAATAACAGTCAATTTAAAACAGAGGGAGGAAAAAAAGATATATTCTTTTAGCTAAGATTCAAAATGAGGTTAAAATTGAAATTTGACACCATGTTGTGGGTGACTGCAGAGAGTTATGTCTGTACTTTGCCTGCTGCTGCCAATTTTTCAGGAAAGGTCTAGGTAGCCTATTGTTCAGTATAATGTTGAAGGGTGCAACTACTGAGAAAGCATAGATAGTTAGGCATGAAAATACAGCCTGGGGTGTTTTATACTGTTTTAAAACCCTTTTTAGAAGAATTTAGGAGAACAAAAATAATATATAGATAGTCTGCCTGGAGTTTTCCTTGTATGAGGACTACTAGGTTGCTGCCTTTTCTCTGTTTCAGTGTTGTCAGGTCCAAGCAAAACACAAAACTAATGAGTCAGATCCTGAAATATTCTGAAATAATTTAGCCATTTGGGTGCTTGCTTCACATTTCTAGTATTACTAGTGAAACTTTGATTTATTTTTTAATGAAAAAAGAATGCAAATAGATAGAACAATGATAGAACTCTACATGTCTTTAGAGTTTAAAGACAGTGGGATTTCTAAGCATAGAATGGCATTAAGCAACTCGTGATGTCACTAAAGGTATTTCTAATAAAGATGAATAACAGGTAGGCATACATAACAGAAGACTGTCTTCTGCAATGACCTGTAATTCCTGCCCTGCTATTCCTAACCTCCAGATGTATCAAAAAATTATGCTCCAATTAGTCTTTTGAAAGGAAAACAGCAGTCAATTCTTCATAGGCTAAGTGAGGAGATAGCTCTGCTGTTGAGTACATTTTGCTTTTTGTACCTAGCAGCAGGGAGGCAGAGTTTGCCGAGTGCTCCCTTTGTGCTTGGGTAACGTGCAAGTTTTCTGTCCTACTCTGTAGAAATTTGAGAAAATTGTACTGTGAAACTAGGATCTGGGAAAGTGGTCCAATGTCTAGGTTTTAAGATTGTAATGTGTGTGAATGGTCTTCACCACTTACTATCGAATTTCCCAGTCTTCTGATTACACTGGAGGCAACAGTAAAATAAGAATTTATTTAAACAATCCAGTCTGTCTAGCACTATTAGTAGGTTCAGGCAGGGATACAGACATAAAAGTAACCTTACACTTAAAGCTACCTTCTATATAGACCAGTTAGAGTTTTCTTTATGTCCATAGCATCTGGATAAGAAGCTGCTGTGCAGAACTAGGGTCCAGCTCATGAACTAAATCACCTCCCCAGTATAACTCTTCACTGAAAAATACTTTAGTTTGAAGATATCTGTAATTTTATGTCCTTATACTTTTCTTGTATTGTCATTCAGAATTAACTGGTCCCGCTCAACAGGAATTTTTTTAACCATATCTTATTCAAGGTATTAATCTGGACACTTTCCTGCAAGGTAACTCATAATCCCCACCAAATTTTGAAAATCTGAGTGACTGATAGATATGGATAAAAATATCTTTTCTGCAGAAGATGCACACAGTTTATTGTCATCTGCACTGGTCTCAATCCAACCATATTAAACACTGACCAACAAACTGTTGCGTGAACATTTCCTTCTGCTAGATAGCAGGCTTTTTTAAACCTCACCAAGTAGCACCCATGTAAACTTAAATCTACATTTCCTCTAGGTTTTTATTTTGAAAAGAATTTTTTACAAGAATGTAAACAAAACTAATCCACACATTTTCTTCCTGAGTTTCAGAATTGGTAGCCATGTGATGTATTCTGAGAACAGAATTGCACTTGATGCAGTGTCTTACATGATTAAATTTTTAAGAATGTTCTAAAAGACATAGTCTTGTTGAGATCCAAATTTGACACTGCTTTACAAAAACATCTTAAGCAAAGATTTTTGCTGGACATAATGTTTTATATTAGAGGATTTAAGTTTTCAGATAACAGACTAGATACCTATATGCCCTTGACTATTCAATATTGTGAATTCTTATAAAGCCCATAAAAAGTAAGCAAAAATATGGTGTAAGAAGGAATCATGAGATACATTTTCTTTTCAGCCACAGTACTGAATATCTATGCAAATACAGTTTTCTTGCTTGAAGTTTCCACTTGCCTTTCTAAAAAGTGAAAAACCTGTAGAAAAACAGGTGGATGCTGAATCCTCCAATGCTGAAACAGAAAAGATCATTGAGGAGTCAGTAAGGCAGGTACCATGTATGGCAAGGTGTGGGCTTTACACTACAACTATGTGGTGTTTTAAAGGTCTAAGATGCCGAGGGGACAGAATTGTTGAAGTACTTTTTTATAAAATTTTGTTCGTTTTCTGGTGATTTATTTGAAAAAGGGAGATAAGGAAAAGTCAGGCTCGTAGTAGTATTTTGTTTGTAAATAAAATGAGCTTTAAAAGGTCTGTGTAATAAATAGTAGTAGACGTACTGTAAGAAAGGTGCTCCTTGTAGGTGGAAATCTTAAACCTAGCAAGTTAAAAATAAGTTAAATACCCTTAATTAAAAATTCAAGCTACACAGAATGTTTAATATTTGGAAAGTCGGTCTCTTGGAGGGGGATGTTATTTTAAGAAGAAACTGATTTCTGAGCAAACAAACTTTCATTTCAGGTGGAAAATCAACAAACTGGGAAGGAGGTATTCGTGTGCCAGGGCTTCTCCGTTGGCCTGGAGTTTTACAGGCTGGTGTCTCTATTGATGAGCCAACAAGTAACATGGATATATTTCCTACCATAGTCAAACTTGCCAAGGCACAGCTACCTTCTGGCAGGTATGCTCAGTTGTTATTTCTATTTTAGAGAAACTCTCATGAGTGTTTTTTACATTCTGCTGATTTCTATTAAGATAGAGATGAGAATGAAAAGAAAAAAACCCTAGATTTGAAAGCACGTTTATCATTATGTACACTACTATGGTGCTTCCACTCATATTGACATACTGATGTAATTTACAGAAACTTATGTAAATACAGCATAACTTGCACAACAAGCATCAAGACACCAAGAAGAGAAGACTAAGAGCAACATACTGTCAAATTAGGCCTAGAATTATTTATGAAAGCAAAAATGAATGTATCAAAAAAGGCTCTGTTCTGCATGAGAGAACATGGTAGAAAAAGGAGCAGCAACTTTATTTTAAACTTCACAAGCTCAACTTTGGCCTGCTTGCTATAGCAACACATCAAATGCCAGCTAGGCTTTTCTCACAGTTTTTTTGTTCTCTACCAAGTTAGTGCAAATAATCTCTTACAGAGCTTTTCAGCCTGATAAGAAAATAAGAAAATTCACTTGACTTCTAAATTTCATGAGATGCTTTACTGACAACCCTTGTTGACAAGCCTTGTCTTGTTCAGGAGATACCCAGTCTCAGCAACAAGGTGCCTCCACCTAAATTCTGTTACCATCCCAATCCACTAAAGGGAGAAACCTGCCTATATGCATGTGTTTTGAATACATCTCCCATGCTCAAACAGCTTTTGAGCACCACGTGGGGAAAACCTGCAGTGGGCAGAGACACTGAGATAATGTTTGTTCGAGTGCTTGAAGGAAATGGCAGGGGAGGACATTTAAGACATGAAAAATTACTCAGACAGGTCTTGAGAGATCCCTTACAAGTGGTAACTCTCTTAAAACTAAGCAGTTCAAATTGTTCTTAATGTGGCCAGATCTCTATCCACTTGTTTTCGTATTGCTTGATTGAAGGCTAAGCACCGATGTTTTCTTTTTGATCTCCTTGATAGAAATCCCAATATACTTGTGTAACTTCCACTTGCAAGTTGATCCACTCTGATTTGTCTCTGTAGACTATATGTAAAATTACTGCTTTATGGTGGGTTGTGTACTAGCTTGAAGCATTCTTTGATCCAGCAGCTGAATTCCTATCACTCCACTGAATTCTTCCCAAGAATTAAGAGAAATTACTACAGCTATGATTAAGTCACTGGGAGGAAACAAGTTAAAAAGGAAATGAAGAGTTGCTCCTAGTTAGAGAAAAATAAGTCACGAGAAAGAAAAGTCTCAAATAACACCCTGAAACCAGCAGTACTGGGAACATTACCAGACAGCCTTTTCCCCATCAACAGGCTATAAAGCAGAAAGTTTACAACAGACACCCATCTGTCCTGGTCCTTGACAGTGAGCAAGGGGTGAGACAAGTGTGCAGTACTCAGGCAGAACTACATGACAAGATTCCAGGTTGATTTACTGCCCATCCTTTGAGAGGAGTCCTACTGAGAAGGGTGCTGTTGCATACAATTGCCACCAAGACTTTCATAGTCATATGTCATAAGACATAGCTCATGGCTTAGAAAAGAGGATTGTGTATCTCTCTTGCAGTGGTTACACTAATGTGAAAAGCATTTTACATGGTAATGAAAATTAACAGATATTTTTTTAAGTTTTTAAAATTTCAAGATTTTCTTATGAGGTGTTGCTCTAGACATTTAAAAAAGAATTACCTGCTAATCTGTATGTCAGCAAAAAGTCATTTCCTACAAAAATTCGTTTAAAATTTGTAATTTACACCAGTTCCTGCACCAGCTAATTCCACCAGTTCAAAGGCTTAATTTATGGAAACAATTAAAGGCCTTGCTTATTTTATAACTCTTTTTTTGTTGTAAATTACAAGCTCCTTCAAAGCATGATCAAAATTATCCAGATGCTTTTAGAGAATTTCTATATATATACATCTGTGTGTGCATATGTAGTTGATAAACACGTATTTGAACAGAGTTCATTTTCAATTTTCAAATGACTACATCTTTCTTAAATTCTGGCATACATAATTTCCCGGACCAAGTTCTTATCATTACTTCCAGGAATGCTAACACAGCACAGAATATATTTCTCTTGTTTCTGGGTTACTTTATCCCCTGCTTCAGTTGGTGTATCTGGAGCAAGTTAGTCACATATGTGTTGTAGCAAGTTAGTCACATGCATCTGGCCATGCTCTCAGAAGAGAAAAAAGATAAATATGAGTTGAGGAAACAACCATTCCTAGTGGAAAAATGAAAAATTAACATTTCCTTAAATAATGTAAAATCTAAGGGGAAAAGCACCTGAACGTGCTCTGAACTCTCTCTGAACTCTGAATTCACCACCTGGAGGCAGCCATTCAGATTTTTTTTTTTTAATCAGTGGAAATGCAGTTATAATATCTTCTTAGCAAAATGGGGTTTGGGTTACTGTTCTGACTTTGAAATTCTTTCTTACTCAGAATTCTTGATGGACATGATCTAATGCCCTTACTTCAAGGAAAAGTTGCCCGATCCAAGCATGAATTTCTTTTCCATTACTGTAATGCATATTTAAATGCAGTGCGTTGGCATCCAGGAAACAGTAAGTAAACTTGTCTGTTCACATTTTAAATATTTCATATAATTTTTATTCCAACTTGAAAAGAATCAGGAAAAAGCCTTGGGCTAAAATAACAAATAAATTGTTTAAAACATCTAGCCCTTTACCTTCTTTTTCACTTTTCTTTTTGCTAAAACTCCCCTGTTCACCATTTTACTGTTGGACAGTAGTTTGCTGGTATGCGTTAATGTTATATTGATACTAAAATGAGATCTAGTTACTTGAAGCTGCTGGGGTTTTGGGTTTTTTTTACCTTGTCTGAGACAGTCTGTGTTACAGAATGAAGTTGTCAAGGGTAACTATTACATCTTTCTAAAAACTTTCAGATAATAGGATGACTTGCTGAATAACAGCACAAGTATATCAGCCCGGCCTTTATTTTATGATTGAGGTAGCAAAGTGTAAGAGACTCTCTGAGACAATGTCATAGTTATCCAATAAATAAACAAAATATTACAGGATCTCTTTTTGTGCTTTCTATGAATGATATGATTCCACTTTGAAGGCCAAGGGAAAAAAAGCTTTTCCACTGATTTGCTCCTTTTTAGATAACAGGTCACTCTCTCTGGTAGCAGCTTCCACATTATCCAGAGCCTTTTTCTCTTTCTATAACAATCTCAGTACAGAATGAAGTCAAACACACATTTGTCTCATCTCAGTTGACATTTGAAGTGACAACTTGTGTTACAGCTTCAAAATGATGAATCAAAAAATGCTTTGGTGTAGCATTGTTTGGTTTAAGTACCTTGGGAAAGGTTTTGCTTAATAGGTAATATGCAAACCTAAAATGAGTTGGAAACGTTGTCTTCTTGGTCACTTGTATGCTGACTCTCTACCTGTCTTGGACTTTAAAATAGAAAAAGGGAAAATATTACGTATAATATTTATTTATCACTACTTTGCCTGTGAAACTTGAATTTGATAAATAATCATGAGGAAGAACCAAGCAAGATGTGGTTATCTAGAACCATTTTATATCTGAGGTTGGATGAAATTATTCTGTATTACAAGGAGAGAAGTAGGCAGAACTGCAGTCAGGCAAAGGAGCTGTTTTTCTCAAATATGAGCATTTACAAGATGGAGTATGCCTTGCAAGCTGAAGGGGAGTTTGTTTGATAGGAAATGAAGGGGAGCAATGATGAGGAACTAGTCTATCACATTTATCTAAGGGGCAACTATGTCAATTGTGATTCTCCCTTTATCTTTTATCCAAGACAATAAAAAGAGCTAGACCATTCAGAACCTGGCAATAACATTTTCATAAACGTTTTATGATTTTTGTATGCAAGGGACTTCTTTGTATTCTGCCTCATGAGACTACATTGTAGTGTCAGACTGGGAAAGAGCTGAATGTTCCTCTCTGCTCTCTATTACACTGGCTCCTTGGGAGTGCTCGGCAACTTCTTTCTTATTTGTCCAATCTCAGATATTCAAAAATGCCTTTTCCATGTAGACAATGCAATCATATTTGTAAAGATATCTGTTGCAGTCAGCTAAAGGTTTGCCCCTGTTTATCTCTTTCTCATATGCTATTATTGTAAAGAGATAAATATGCTTGGACTACAGCTGTACACACCTGATGCTATCTGTGTTGTCGTGGGTATTTGTGGAAAAATGAATATAGCTGGTTTTCTTCTGATATTTCAGCAACACTGTATGAAGCAACTGATAAGTTCAAAATGCATTATTTTACTAGTTACAGTATTACTGCCTTCTGGCCTCCCACCATGACTCACTCTTTACAGCTAATCTCATAGTCAACCCATAGTCACTATTTCTGCTACTATTAAGTGATATTTTAGTATGTGTAAGTGAACACAAGTAAAGCAGAAGTAGAATGCAACTATTCATTTTTTACTTTTTTTTTTTTTTTTTTTTTTTTTACTGGAAAAGCATTTCTTTCCAACACTTAAATCAAAATATTGCAGAGCTTTTGCCTAGCAGCCAAGAGCTAAATTAGAAGTATCCTATAGCAACAGTTCATTCCTTATACTTAGGAATGCATTCAAGAAAGTGAATGAGGCCATGTTAAGTTAAAGACAGATTAGAAAGCTGGAAAATTGAGCAGCTTTCATTTAATCTCAGCATGCTACTATTATCAGTTACAAGACTGTAAGTCTTCAGTGTTTGGGTATAAACTGATCACCATTCTTAACTCTACATGTATTCCATATCTAACACACTTTGTAGCCTAAATTATTACCACATTCCTTCATGAACACAAACATTTTCAGTGTCCAGAAATGACTGTAGGATCTCTCACCTTTTATGTGCGCTTTGTCAATGACTGTAGCCAGGCAAACAGAACTTAATTTACAGGGGGAAGCAAGAAGCAGATACTTAATATTCTTATGGATACTCTTAAAATAGTGATATTCCTTATATAAGACAAATCAAGTAATTCTTGAGGAAAATGTCATCAAGGAACAGTTGTTTCTGTCTGTGTATGCAAATGAAGTTTTATACCAGGAAAGACTTGTGTTGCTCTTGGTATGTGTTCCCCAGATAGTTAGTTTTGGAATTGTATAAAAACCACACCAGTTACCTGTACATTTGGGCCAAATGCCACTTGCCATCATTTACTAGCAGCCCTTGCTGCCTGGGGAGGGACCAGCAGACTGGAAATCATCTAACGTAACCCCCATATACAAGAAGGGATGGAAGGTGATCTGGGAAATTACAGGCCTCTTAGTCTGACTTCAGTACCTGGGAAACTGATGAAGCAGATCATCCTAAATACCATTATTTGGTACATGTAGAAAAACCAGGTGATCATACCCACTCAGCATGGGTTCGTGAAGGGCAGATCCTGTTTGACTAACCTGATCTCCTTCTATGTAAAGGTGACCACTAATGACCCACCCCATTATTGGATGAGGTAAGGGCTGTAGATTTTGTCTACCTTGACTTTAGCAAGGCTTTTGACACAGTTTCCCACGGCATTCTCATGGAGAATCTGTCTGCTCATGGCCTAGGTGTGCACACCCTTCAATAGATAAAAACCTGATTGTATAGTTGGGTCCAAAGAGTTGTGGTCAATGGAGTTAAACCCAGCTGGCAGACAGTCCTGAGTGGTGCTGGGGCTGCTCCTGTTTAACATCTTTATTGATGGTGTGGATAAAGGAATAGAGTGCACCCTCAGTAAGTTTGCAGATGACACTAAACTGGGTAGAAGTGTTGATCTGCCTGAGGGTAGGGAGTCTTTGCTGAGGGATCTAGATAGGTCTGATTGATTGGCCAAAGCAAACAGTATGAGTTTCAAGAAGGCCAAATGTTGGGTCCTGCACTTTGGCCACAACAACCCTCACCAGAGTACTACTGGCTTCGGGAGGAGTAGCTGGAGAGCTGCTCCCCCAGCAGAGAGGGACTCGGGGGATCTGACCAACAGCCGGATGCACATGAGTGAACAGTGAGCCCAGGTTGCCAAGAAGGCAGACAGCATCCTCTCCTGTATCAGGAACAGTGTGACCAGCATCAGGGAGGTGATCTTACCCTTGTACTCAGCCCTGGTAAGGCAGCACCTTGAATGCTGTCTGCAGTTTCGGGCACTGCATTATAGAAAGAACATGGAGGTGCTGGGGAGGGTACAGAGAAGGGCAACCAAGCTGATTAGGGGTCTGGAGAACAGATCTTATGAGAGGAGGCTGAAGGAGCTAGGGCTGTATAGCCTTTAAAAAAAGGAGGTTGAGGGGCTTTTTGCCCTCTACAACTACCTGAAAGGAGGTGGTAATGAGGTGGGTGCTAGTTACCCCAGTGACTAGCAACAGGACAAGAGGTAATGGGTTCAAGTTGTGGCAGGGTTAAGATTAGATATTATGAAAAATTTCTTCACCAAAGTGGTGAAGCATTGAAACAAGCTGCCCGGATGTAGGTAGATGTGGCATTCTGAGAGGTGATTTAGTGGCCAAGGTGGTGTAGCACTGATGGTTGAACTTGATGATCTTCAAGGTCTTTTCCAACCATGATGCATCAGTGATTCTGTGATTCTAAGGAAAAATGCATGTATCAGGAAGCAAGAGGGAACTAAAAGTCTTGCTTAGTCATTTGGTACCTTGTTACTTCCAGTGCTCTACAGTTCCCTTGATAACTGTTTTTGCCATTGTTAGATTTCTACTGTGCTTCGTTGAAAAAAAAAAAAAAAAAAAAAAAAAGATTAATTTTTCACTTTTAGTCTAGATCCACGAAACAGGTAAATGTAGAGTATTTGAAATTGATAGTAATTGCACAACTTTCCTTTGCTTGCAGACTTCTGAACTCTGACTTAAAGAGGTGTATTTCTCACATCATTTAAAGAAGGTCAGAAATTTTAGAATGAACAATAACCATTTTACATTTATATACTTAGAGGCTAAGTGTTCCTCATAACCAAATCAATGCACATCTTCATTAAGACATATTAGTTAGGTCAGTTACTGCATTCACATTATACTTTCCCCTTCATCAGCCCTTTGAAGGAGCATTTAGAGGATGTGTGCTATGCCGTGCATAAACCCCAAAGTTTGAGGCTTATCCTTTCCAGAGATGTGATGAAAAGAATCTCTCATTCCTCTAACCTACTTCTTTTTCTCATCCATAGAAAATAAGCTAACACCATTTTCTTCTTTGTCTCTGATTCACTTACATTTTTCCTGGTACTAAAAAATAATGCACATTAATCTTCACATTCTGAACTTAAAAAGGAATGAAATATCAGGCAATTTTCTTTGCTCTTGATTGATGTCTCACTCTCATGCAGGTTGACACTTGTTATCAGTGGCTTGGAAACAACCATGACATGGTTCTATCTGCTGGGGGATGTCTTCCTGTTATTTTGAGACCTTAGATATATGAGTAATTTAATTCGTTTGTTAAAATTACAGGGAAGACATGCTAAAACAGAGTCAGTGAAATACTGTGATTTCTTGGTATCAGTGCTTATTGTCCACAGCTACCTGGTGTGCTATAATACAAACATATGAAAGAAACACCTATATAAAAAGAAAAAAAAAAATCCCCAAACGTTTTTTCCTGCCTCATAAGGTGTAATCATTTAGGATTTTTAATCATCAAACATTTACATTTAAAACAAAGCAGTTGTAGGATTTGCCTTTACTTCCCTGAGCTTGGCCACGCAAAGTTTTAGTAGCTTTGTGTTAGTTGTGTATGTCAGATTATGCTTTGGCCTAATTTATCTCTGCTCACATAGTGTTCTGCTAGTGCAAGTATAACAATACTTGTGTATTTGCTAAAGTTATAATTTAGCATATCTGAATTCTAAAAAAACTGTCAAGAGCTGTGTCTCCAGAACCTTATGGGCATATGAAGCAGTACTATTACAAATGCATTGCTATGACAACTTAATTATAAGGAAAGAATTAATCAGATACAGAGCAAATATGCAGTTGAATAGAACTACTGCATCTTTCTGGCTCCTCTGGTTTTGTGCAAAATGTTCACTTGATAAGGAAGAAATATATTGTAGTCCTGTGTAATAAACATTGAAAAATGTAATGCAATACAGCCTGTAAACCGTATTTTGGTATCAATAAAAATATACTAATATATCTGATAAATACTAGGATGACTTTGCCAGAAGCACTTCACTTTTTCTTTTTTGAAATAGATTTCATTATCCAGTGGAAAATGTCATTTAGTAAACAAAAGAAAAGAAGACTTGATATAGCCATTTAAATGGAAGCAGAGTAGATAATAGATTCAAACTACCTTATCATGGAAATATAATGACTTTTAAAGACAGCAGAATTTCACTGAAAAACTTTACATAGAAATTTTTCACTTTGCCTTACTTAACAAATTGGCTATATTTCAATTTTTGTTAATCCAGAATTTCTTGATTGTTGTAATCTACTGCAATTACTGAAAATAGTTCAATCAAATTCACCAGTCAGGGATTTTTTTCCTTATTATTGAAAAATTCATAGCTATTGTGATTCCTGGCTGTTGTGATGTCCTCCATCATCGAACTGTCTACATTATTTCATGAGAGATATTTTGTTATTCCAGTAAGGATGAGGGGTCTTTCCATTTAACATTTGCAGTATCAGCTGGTGCAGGTTGAAAACAAACAAAAAGAGAATGAGAGAGGAATATTTTCTTTTACACATTTTTCAGACTGGGTATGTAGGATAAATTTACAGAACAGGGTTTTTCTTTGAGAGGTTCCTCCGTGTTCTGTTTGACTAAAGACATAAGTCAGAATAATAAAGAGAGGACAAAGCAGGAAGCTCCTCCTCACATGGGCCATTTTGTAACAGTGGCTTTGGACACCTATACACTTTCTAGTGAAATGAAATTGAAAAATGGCATATATCTGAAGAACTGAAAGTAAGAAGAGGAATTCCTCACACTTTTTCTTACCTTTTAAAAGGTCTATGATATGAATACCATAAGGAGTAATAAGGGTTACCATATTAATTAAGTTGGCTTGCATCATCTACAGTATCATTCTCAGCTTCATTTTCAGTCATATCACATTGAGTCTTAATGGTTAAAAACTGTAAACTGCATATGCTTTAAGAATTCTAACTTTTGAACATAGTATTGTTCTGAGAAAGAGAAGTGCAGAAAACAGTCTAGGCAGGCAACAAAAACTTGGAAACCTTTATGAATCTCTACAGAAGCACTCTTTTTTCTTTTTTTTTTCCTTTTTTTTTTTTCCTTTTTTTTTTTTCCTTTTTTTTTTTTCCTTTTTTTTTTTTCCTTTTTTTTTTCCTATAGCCAAGCTCTCAGTGTAAGGGTAGGTAAGGCTGGCAGTTTTCAGTAGCAAATGGAATTGTACTAATTTGTCTGAGAGAGATATTTTAGAGTATAAGTGGTGACAATATACTTCTGTTTGGAAATGTCAGCTCTTTCTTGCTCAGTCCTATTAGAGGATTTAAGGAAAATAATAATTCATATATCTACAAATTAAATTAACTGTTCTGTTTTCTCTGAAGTAGAATGTGAGAGAATATTTTCTAAAGTAGAAAGTATTAGAGATATCAGTAAATATTTGGTATGTTAGAGATATCTCTTAATATTTCTTCTACTAAGTTTCCCATCCTCCTTTTCATTATTTTCTTATTAATAGAGGAGCAATTTTTTCATTGCATTCTTTGCCACACAGCATACGAATGCTGTGGTTACTTCATATGTAAACTATAGGATGTGCTTGTCATACCCAGTAGACCCACTGGCAGAACCCATACCCTTGGCTAGCTTTTTCCTGTTCTTCTGCTTTCTTCCCTGAGGAACTTTTGCCATTTATGGTTTACTTGCTTTTTCTGTGGTAAACAAAGGACTTAGAGGATGCTATTACAGATTAGTAAGGATCCATGTTGACCCTGAGAATGTCAGCAGTTATAGGTACATGCTTTCATTGTTTAGCAATACAAAGGAAGGTAAATTTAATAGAAGTTTGATCCAGGAACTTCTTCAGCAGTGTCTTCAAAAGGAGAGATAATGCTGCTATGTTTCTATAGCTGCTGTCAAAGAAACATTTTGCTTTCTTACAAAGAAGTATTTTTTTTAATCGAATTGTATTGTGCAATCCTAATATCGTTTCGTAGAAGAGAACACATGGAAAAGGATAAGCAAGAGAGAAAAGATAAACATTTGAAGGTGTAAGATTTCCCTATAGTCACAATTTTTTTGCTTTCTTCCTAGAAAAAAATAGACTTGTTTAGTTATAGTAAAATTGATGTAGAAATACTTTTGTCTCAGAGAGCCATTCCCTGAGTAAAAGGGTAAATGTCCTTTGACACTGACATACACTCAGACTTTCAGTGATCATATCATAGTGCTTTTTCTCCATATAAAAATAGAAATCACTACATACTGGCCTATTAAATCCAGGATATCCTGACCTAAATTAGTAATGTTCTTAGTGAACAGGGAAAGTTTGACAGATTTCAATGATCATATAAAGGCAAAGGCATTTAAAGTAGCTAATTCAATATTATTTAAACTTTAGCTTGAATGGCTTACTGTCAGCTATTGTGTCATGCACTTGTGACAGTACAAAAGAAAAATCTTATGGATTTTTTTTCAGAATATTCCACATCTAACACTAAAGAGAAAAAAATATCAGTTAGAGCAACTGTTTGATATTTTTAATCTATTTATAAAGTTAGCAGTTGTCAAACAAATATAAATAATAACAACTACATAAAAGAATAGATAAAAATGCACTGCAGCTTTCAAAAATGAATTTCAGTTTATGAAGTAACATAAAAAGTGAGTCTTTAACAAATTCTGGAGCATTACATTTCCAAAAATATCCTTAATTCACAGTTGGATTTGAGCCTACAGCATTCTGTGTGTTAGATTCAGAACATAGAGCTGATTCACCCTAATTTTAAAATCAAATTCAAATGGCATGTGTTGTCTTAGGCAGTATTCTTCAAGGGAAGTAGTTAATGCATGCACAACCCACACAAAGCATTGTGTGTGCCTCTCTCATCCTATTACTACTAGAAAATAAAGCAAAGTATTTGTTTATTAGAGAAATTCCCTGGAAACCTGGCTGTCAAGAGCAAGATGACTTCTCAGCATGCCATAAAAGACCTTGCCATGAATAGTAGACAGAATAATTACAGAAAAAAACAGTGGGTGCTTGGAGGATAAGTGGCTGCACTGGGACAATGTTAAGCAGGAGGCCAGGGTGCACCTGTGGATGATGTGTGCTCTGTGCTGTGTGGGTGCTTCTGAATCTGTCTCCTCATCATTACATTGGAAAGCCAACACAACCAGAAATATTCAGTAATTGGTGGGATTGTTCTCAGCTTGAGAAAAGCTCGCCTCTCAGTACAAACAGTGATTTTCCTGTTGATTTTAGAACACTTTTTATTTAATCTCAAACTGTTAGAAGACATGCAGTGCATTATATTTTACAAGTATCTTTTGTTAAGACCTCCAGACTTTCCTAAAACTAAAAGGAAGGAGAAAAACACATCTTTTAAGATTAATTTCTTCTTTGATTGTTCTTTGTAGATGAAATTTCTTTGTAGATGGATTTGTGTGAAAGTTTTTGAAACTGAAAGAGGCTGCATGTCACTTGTAATTTTTGTCATAGTTGTGTCAATGGCATCTTAGTAGATATGCAGAGTCCATGAAGTAGTATAAAACAAGTTCCTACAGGTAATGATATTTTTCAGTTTTACCCAACAATTTATTGTAAATAATTCTCCATCTGCTGTTCAGTCATATTCAGCAGAATAATAAATATAATACTTATATTTTTATTGATTTGTGTTCTCCTAGATAATGGATTTTAGTGTTGACATGTGTGAGACTCAATCACTGTTCTTCAGCACTGGCATTATAAGCAAAACAGATTTTTAGCATTCATGATAGGAGAGGGAAGCTAGAACTTCTCCCATTATTTTATCTGCATCAGGTGTGCTGATACATTTTTTTTCTCAAGGCCTTATCTCCAAAATTAATTTTGACTCAGAAGTGTTACATAAAAGTTCAAAGTTATGAGTTGCACCTACAGAGGATGGCACTGAGAGTTCTATAATACGGATGGTAAAATGCTTGTAGTATTTATAGCTGAAAATGATTTTTAAATTCTGAAAACAAAGCACTTGCTACTAAAGCCAATTTTCGGCCATAGCCAGAGACTCTATGACCATATATTTCTATAATTCAGAAATGATTGTAACCCATGAGTGTACAGGTCAGTTTTCAAAAAGCAACGTAGAAAAAAGCCCAAAATAAACAAAACTTTTTTTTTTCCAGTGAAAATCAGTTTCATCAGTAACAACTATTTGTATGTAAGCCATAAAATCATGAGTTTATGTGTAAGCATATGCAGAAGCATATGTTTTACAGAAATGAGGATGGTATGAATTGTGCTGTATGGGGGAAGCTTTGCCACAAAAGCTTGACAATTTTTTAAAAAAAAAATAAAAATCATTTGGAAGAATTCATCCCAAAGGAGCTGGTCAGCTGAAGATGACTAAAGCTAGAATCAAGTGAATGATGGAGAGAGGAAAACGTAGCTTTTGTGTCATGGTGAAAGTGAGAGTTTGAATAGCTTTTTTTAAAAAGAAATACAGAAAGCACATAGAATTCTGTTTGGAGTCCTGTTTGCAGTTGTCACTTTTAAACTTTGAAGGAAAACTTTGAGACGATACATTATTTTGATTTTCATTCTCTATTTTTATCCTTCTAGTGTGGAAAAAAAGGTTAGTAATGTTCAGTTTATCTTTAGTGGCAGAAAATGCATAATGCAACTTGAGATATGGATTATAATAAAATGAAATCCATTATGAAAAATAGATTATGATATTTGAAATAGTTTTTTCCTAGAACAAAAGTAAGTACTGAACACAAATGTCTGAATTTAGTTTCACAGTTGATGGAAACATAATCAGTCAGTGGAGAGAAAGCAACTGGGAACTGCAAAAGAAAGAACACAGGTTGGTTGTTCATCTGTTAAATTACATTCAGCTCTGGCCTAGCTGAGCTGCTAGGTTATTTAGAAGTTCTGGGGATCTGAAGAATGTCATGTTGCTCTAAACAACTGAACTATGTGGTGGCAACAAAAGGCTGGCTCAGAAATGTGTTCACAATGAGGCTGTAATAATAAAGAAAAGCTGCTGAGTAATGTTTTAACTGGATTTTGGAGTTTGATGCTTAAATGCAATCCCTGTGGCTCTGGAGCATTATCAAAGGCCTCTTTTTTCCCCCTCTTTCACATGTAAAAATAGAACTAAGTTCTGAGAAGTATATTTGAATATTTAGCAACTAGCAGGTTGAAATAACGAAAATTAAATTTAATATTTGTGTTACACATCATATTTTTAAGCATATCTTTCAAAGCATATAATCCAATTTTAAGTAACCATGAGAATTTTTCATATTTTGAAGACTGAAAATATTCAAAAGTCAACATATTGCTGTGTCTCTTTAACAGCTTAAACATGAAAAACTTTATAAATTGTTATCTCACATTCCAATGAAACATAAAAGTGTAAGTCCTATGATGAATGCTGCAAAGACTTATTAAAAAAATCAAAGAATATTAGGGTTTAGAAGGGACTTCTGGAGACCATCTAGTCCAATGCATTTGGCAGTGCAGGTTCATCTAGAGTAGGTTGCACAAGATGGTGTCCAGGTGGCTTTTGAATGCCTCCAGAGATGAAGATTTCACATCCTCTCTGGGCAGACTGTTTCAGAGCTCTGTTATTCTTCCAGTAAAGAAATTCTTCCTTATGTTTCAGTTGAACTTCCTGTGTTCCTTTAACTGGTATTTCTCAAACTTAGGGTGCTGACAAATTTCTACAACGAGCCAGAACAGTGTCTGCATGCACAACTGCCTTGAGTATTCCCCACTAAGTATTTCTTCATATTTATCAAGATTGTCAAGCCTGATAAATAGAAACTTTTTTGAAAATTTTTCTTCATGGAGAAAGGTTATTGCTTTGGCATGAAAATGCCAGCAACAGGTTTGTACCTCATCAACATGTGAATCTTAGTTTTTTTCTAAGCTCTTCAATGCCACCTGTGCCTAGAAACACAATAAAAATGTGCCATGGCATTTACACTCGGTCTTTACTTACCAATGTCAAAATAAAGTGTTTGCTTTGTGGACTAAATTTACCACTATTTATTATATTTCAGTTGCTACATATTCTGACAAGGTGTGTGAGAACACATTTTGTCTCAGTCAAGGAGAGTGGAGCCTTTAGGGAGACTTAAATTATCTGTATTCTTCAGTTATCTGAGGATTTAAATATATGTGCAATATGTCTGGATAGGGGCATCTGATTCCTCCTTTGATAAATTTTGGTGTCTTTTTGGGGAGATGGTTGTGGAAGCAGACCACCTTTTTTACATTTAAGTTTTTGGTCTTTTTATGTTAGAAAGACAAGGAGAAAGCAGTGATCTGAAGTTCTGCAGTCAAAACTAGACAGACCTGTGAGATGCAGCAAGACAGTAAAATCTTCTATAGTGAAGGTGATGATATGGGTAATATTAAAATTATTTAACAAGTCCATTTGCATGAGGACTTCCATTTGAATGCAATTTGATCAGAAAGTTTCCTAATCTCACATCCTAACTGAATTTCAGGTTCCTCTTCATGTCTGCACAGCCTAAGTGCCAAGACCTCAGTTAGGAATACTGACTCAATGTTAGTAAACATTGAGTTTACTCTCATAAACTCTCATAAAAAGAGTTTATGCTTGAGCATGTACAGTGTGAATGCCAGCTGGTTAGAGACATCCTTAGAAGTATAAGAGAAAGTTAAGCAGCCATGTAAAGGTTGCTTGAACTTGTGTTTTAATCAATCACTAGGCTGGGGCTGTAGTAAACATTTGTCAGTGTGCAATGCACTATAGTATGAAGCAAATGGATTACTGCAAACTTCTGCTGAATGCTAAAACAAACCTCTTTTGCAGTTGAAAACCATTTGTGTAATACATTTTTTTTCCATTGCAACGGATGAGAAATGTGTGCGTGGTTACTTGCCTTGTGGAGAACAGCACAAAAATGCATAGAGGAAGAAGCCTCAGTAGAAAATACAATAGGAAAACATCCCCTGGTGTTTCCTGCTATGGTTACTATTGTCACAGATCTTTAAAAAGTATTTTCACAAAGAAACGAGGTAAAATTGGGAGATGAAGATGGAGTTTTCAGAATGATCAAGTAAAAATTTTTGTATGTAAGACTCAAAAGCCAAAAAACAACTAGCACTATGAAGATGTTTGTATTTCACAGTATCCTTCGAGTACTGTCATCACTCTTAACTTCAGTGAGAAAGGGTGGTTTATATATAAAATTTTTATCTTGCCACATGATGCCAAAAACACTCTCAGTAGTTTTGAGGAAGTACAATGTGTGACTGAATGACTTTAGACTGCAAGCTGCTTTATGTTCTATTTATTTATATTACTTCCAAAATAATGCATTTAAGTGATTAAACTAAACCATAATCTATGGGAACATACTCTTAGACCAGTAAAAAATGTAGGATTTCATGCTCAAATATCAGGCTGTTTTTGTGTAACTCATCCTTGTAACTGCCTTGCATAACAGAGCCATAAGAGTCCCACAGTAAATAAAAGTAAATGTTGGGTTAAGTTTGTGACTTAAGTGCCCTCTTCAAAAATATATAAAGCCTGCTAGAATTATGAGATTGAATTATATAGGTTTCTTTACCACCACATTCACAGTATTGGTCTACCTACCGTAGTTCAATTGTGATTCAGAGTTAGGAAGAAAAAATAAAAATTAAAAAAAACCAAACCAACAAAAAACCACCAGAATTTATTTTGCCAGTCATGTATTAAGAGAAATAAAGTCAAAAATCCCACCTTTCATGGACCATGAAAATAACTGGGTAGAAGTTTTAAGTTAGGATCTAGGTTATAGTAAATTCACAGTAATTTTAACATTCACTTTAGTAGACCACAACTGTACAAATGTAGAAATGGAATTTAGGATAGGCAACGTGAGAGGTAACTGAGGAATAGGGCAACCCAAATTAACTCTGAGACAATCATCTGCACCAAAATCTTTATTTAAACTCCAAGAAAAGTTCATGAAGGATATGTATTTGAGAAAGTTAGTAGATAAAACATTAAGTGAAAGGAGTGTGCCAATAAAATGTCTTTTTCTCCTGCAATAAAGGAAATGAATGATAGTAGCACAAAAGTTACAATGGAAGACACCATCCATCAAGAGAGCTCTTAAAAAATACATTGTAGAGAACAATTGTGCCGTGGCAGGGGGATGAATTAGATGACAAAAAGAAAATTCATTTGAAATATCTGAAATTATCTTTCCTTCTTATTTGCTACAACTGGATCAGAGGAAATTGCATGCATTAATATGAGAAAGAGACATCACATAAGCAGAGTAAATGCAGATGTACTGTAGCTCGTGATTAAATTTCAAAAGTCATTGAATGTTCATTAAGGATGAGTAAGACTCATTAAAAAGTACAGACATGTAAGGTATGAACAAGGAAGTCAGATTTCTCTTTGTATTTTCTGGCTGCATCATTTAAATATATAAGTTTTACATATCTGTGAGAGGAGGATAAGTATACCCCACTATCTGTGAACACTTTGGGAATCTTTCATAAGCAGCAGCACCTTGCGGATAGATATTTGATCTTAGAAAGCAAAATTAAAGATGGACTAGAGAGTGCTGGAGGGACAAAAAGTTCCAATGCTTCACTTTAAAAGTGTCCAACAAAATTGTAAGTGACCCCAACACTGGTGGTGCCTTTACTGGCATAGCTACATCTTCCAGTACCTGAGCAAGCAGAACTGGATGCTGAAAATTGCATCCACCAGTAGTCCCAAACCAGGCAATCTGGTGAATCAGTCCATCCAGGGAGCCCAGTCAGGAGGAAGAAGAGACGGGAGCACAAACAGAGCTGGGAGAAAGCTTGCAGCCTGGGGTAATACAGAGACAGGGCTGGGAACTGGTACTCCTGCAGCACCATGTGCATAAGGACTCATGGCCTTGGACTGATCTGAAGAGGGAATCCTGGTCCATGGGCAGGGTGCATGGATAGGGGTCCACCCCAGGGCTGGCCAGGGCCAGTGATGCTCTTCAAAGCCCTCAAGGGTCTTGACACTTCAGATTTTTAGGAAACTCTGAGGATGATGATAACATGTAGATACAGTATAGACACCTACAGCCCAGCTAACCTTAGCTGATCTGAGCAAATTAGTCTCATCAAAACAGAAATGAGCAGAATTTTAAAAAAGGTAAGAAACAGATCAAAATAGCTGGTAACTAGCTTACATAAAACCCTCCATGTTGTAGTGATCCAGAATCAGGTGAGGTAACCAGACTGTCAAACTGCATACAGCACTCTGTACCTTGAAGTTAAAATTAGAAATGCTTTGCCACCTTTTTCACAATGTGAAAAACAGTAATATTTTGCTTTCCGTCCATGGGAGTTTCTTGAAGTGGACTGAGAATTTCAGGATCGTGTCATTTAATTAGTGTCATTTTTCTTTTAAACAAGCAGAGGTTCAAATAAGGGCTTGTCTATAAATGTGGAATAAACAAGATGGCCAGACTAGACCGTGTAGTAAAATACAAAGAATGAATTTGGTTTTTTAAGTACAGAATGCTATTTTCTCCATGCATCAGTGTCATGAAAAAACTGACAAGAATGGTCAGAAAAGAAAAACATGGATGAGGTACAGATTCTGATTTGAGTTACACTGGCATAAAGATCTTTAAAATCTAATTAAGAAAGTTCCACTTGCTTTACTCGTTCAATTTTCCATTATAACACAAGATTAACACAGTCATTTTCTTTGTGTCTGAGCTATCAGCTCTCTGATAATCTTTTTATTCTTTATTACAGGTAAGAGGGCTTTTTGTGATTGGGGCAACCTTTAATGTGGAGGCATAATAGATGTTCTTCTCCAAAATTGCTTTATAAACTTCCTTAAGTCTGGTTAAACCTGATTGCTTGCCACCAGCCTTTATCTTAACAGCAAAATGCAGTGGCCATGTAGTCTGTCAGAGAAGTGGTAGAGAAATTTGTAACAGCAAGTAACAAGTTTCCATAGATACGCAGACACATCTTTTACTGATATTTACACATTTGCATGTTATAGTCTATAACAAAGTTGGTTTTCCTCCACAGTAGAAGGCAAATGCTGCAGAGCACTTTTCTGGTTTTAGGAGTCATCATGCATGAAAAAACAGTGAAGTGTCAGCATGATGTGTGTTTATGTCTGTTCTCCACTGGTTTGGCTACACAATCCCATGAAAGATTTAAGTAGCATCAAGTATCTAATTCAGAATATGTAGGTCACAGGAGAAAATGAGTCTCTAAGTTTCTTACCTCACAGTTTTGTTGGACACAGAGCAGCTCCTTTCTCCCCTCTGAACTCTGTCCTTTTACCCTCTTTTTCATCTTTTTCCATCTTTTTTTTCTTTTTCTCTTTATGAGCTTCTGTTCTCACTGAGTGTGAAACTCCTTTTGATCCTCTTAATTGATCAAATCCTTGTGTGAGTCTTCCTTTCTGCAGCTGCAGAAGCTGTAATAAACTCTGACCCTCATGAGGGTTTTCTTGCAATTTGCCATTTGTGCTTTTTAGCCTCAAAAGTTCCATCCACTCTTTTGTCTAGAGAAGTTTCTTATCTTACAAGTGGTTTGGGGGGTAGGGGAAGGCTGATGCTCTTTTGTAAGTTCTTTTGGGCTTCTTTATTTTTCCTGGTTTTCTTCTTTGCTAACATAAAGAAGTCATGCCTTTTTGCACTGTATCAAATGTCTGAGTCACTTATTGCTGTTTCTTGCTGAAGTCCATTACTATCTTTTAATCTACTTTATTATTGAAGATATTTTGTTTCCTTGCTTCCTAACTTTGTTTGTGAACATCATGTTCATTGGTCATTTGCTCCCTTTCTCTTTCTATACCTATTCTTGTCCTTCTCATGGAGGCATCCCAAATGGGTTCCCAGTTTCAAACACAACAGCTGGGAGAAGCAGAACAAGTATCAAGTGTCATTTGTCTAAGCTATCTCATTAAGTTTTTTAATTTGCTGTGTTGATCCTCATATCATAGCAGCTGCAGCTGAATTTAGGTGACACAATGTGGGCGTATTATTTGGTAAGTGTGAAATAACGTGACTGCCCAAGAGGCAAAGAGCATTTCTAGCTTGAACAGACCACAGAAAATTATTTATATCAAGCTCAACAAAATTGACCTAATCAGCTGATACACATTTCTGCTAACAATATTTTAGGTAGGAAAGTGTTTCTCCTGACAAGCATGACAAATACTGGTACAGTATTTTCTTGCCTCTGCTCTGCTCTGTGACAGAGGCATCAGATTTATTGTTAGGCTCAGGGAGATCTATTTATTGCTATCCTCCACTTCCACTCCCTGCCAGCATTCCCCTACTTACTGTCAAAAATAGAGAAATAAAAGGGGAAAAAAAACCCCAAAACTAATTAAATTCTGACCTTTTTTTAAAATGTATTTACCCTATTACTAACTATAGTAAGAAAATAACTCAACTTTCTGTCCAATTATTTAAATTGAAATAAACTGTAGACCTTCTCTTTTTTTTTTCTTTTTTGCAAGACCCCTTCAAAAACCTTTATTTTGATTTCTTCATGCATGACTGAGCAGAGTTTACTAGCCAAAATTATTTTGTATTAATTGAGTGACAGAACTGAAGTAACCTTTCATCAAAATTATTCTGATCTCTTCATTTAAGTCCTATATAAGGAACAACTAAAATGTATCAATTTCATTTGCAGCCCTGGAAATTCCTTCTCTGTTCTTGTTTTTAGTGGGAAGGAGATTTTAACCAGTTACAGCACTTCAAAGGGGTAGAGCCTGGTTTTCACTGTGCTGCATACATACATTTCTTAAAGCTCCACATTAGGAGGAGAGAATCAAGGTTCTTTCCCTTTTCCATCCCTACTGTTGACAGAATAGCTGAAGATCTCATCTGTCTTAACTACCAAGGCAAGAACATATTTCCATTGCTTTCCTAAAACTCTTCTCTTGAAACTCAAGCATTTGTGCTGACTGGAGAACTGTGAAATTAAATTTGGGTTTTGCACAGGGGGTGAAACTGGCAGACTGCTGGATTTCCTTAAAATACTGTAACCTTGAACAGGTCCGTATGAAAGCAGAAAATGGACTTATAGAGATTTTCTTAGGAATAAATTTACATAAAGTCCCTGTTGATCACCTTTAGGAGAATATACTGTGGTATGTCCTTTTGGTCTAATTCAGTATTTTGAGGGATTTTTGCATTGTTTGAACATAGCCTCATTAGTCACATTATTCTACATCACATTCAGTAAACTACTTTCCTTTTCCTCAGATGTATTTGTGCCAAGTCATAGACTCATAAGGACATTAATGAAATGCCCCCCAACACTTATTTTCCAGATGAAACACTGGATATTATCACACCCCCAAACTACAAAGGTAATATCCTTTATTGTAGTTCTAACTGGCGTAATACCTTCATGTCTTTTCCAACTTTCTAAGGAAAACATAGGACTCAAATTCCAATTTACTTTCAGCTCTTCTCCTCCAAATTTACCACTATTTGTAATCTTCTCATAGTTTCAGATTCAAGTAAAGAACACACTTTCTAACAGTGGGACAAAGCCTATTGTAATATATTTGAGATGCTAAATTGTACATACTTTAGGCTTTACAACAAAAAGAAAATTCTGTCATTCAGAGGTTTTCTTTTATATTTAGGAGTGACTGGTGCTCAGATTTTTGCACCATATTACTTAGAAACAGATGCTTTCTTTCACTTATTTTTTTCACTCTGACAAAAGGAACCCCTTTGCTGTATTGTCATTTATGCTTAAATTATTCAGGTTTTAAAGTAAAGCAAAAATATTTTTTCAGATTTCCCAAGTATTCTCTTAGCTTTTTAAAAATAATAAATACACAAATAAATAAATAAAACAAATTCAAGGATCTGAGACATCTGTAAGGAAACAAAATTTACCTGCATCCTCAACTTTTTAAAATAAAATGAATATTTGTTATTCTTAGGAAGTGCCCAAAATTACAGGCTACTGCATTTATTAAATTGCTGCTTTTCACTTCTAAAGTAACTTTGCATAGCTACTTCTTTGTTTCCAGATGTTCTTGATGTTTAAAAGTTAAATGCACTATCAATTTTCAGATTAATTATTTGGAATACTTCATTAGCATACTATAAATCAAGGGGGTTTCTGTCATCCTAATTTTGAAAACTGTCTGGAGAAAATAATTTATAAAAAATTCCTGGGAATTATTTCAGTTTTGATTGGTTCCCAAATGTCTGAAAATATTTCCAGAAATTGCTTAGGAGTTCTTTAGCATCTTTGTCTCGTACATTTGCTTGTTATGAGGAAGATTGCTGTCTGAATCTAGAAGATCTGTTCATTTCAGTCAGAATTATTGTTTCCACTGTATGTAAGAGAATAATGGTTGTCCTCAATCTATTTTCTGTTAATAAAATGCAGTTTTGAAGGACAGAAAGAACAAAAGACAAAGCACAATTATGAATAAGTTGCTCTTTGGGTTTTGTAGGTTTTTTTGCAGTCTTACGCCGAGCCTATGCTTGGTTATATTCTTAAGTCTATGTTTGTCCTAGTTCTTAAGTGTATTTCTTACTGGGTCCAGTGGAAAATTAGTATATGCAAATCAACACTATTTCTCTCACAAGCAAAAGGGAAGGCTTTTCTGTTTTCAAGGACTTTTTTTATATAGGTTAAAAATGACCAGTAATATTTTTTGTGCCAACATTATCTTCTGTCTTCAGCATGCCATCAGCTGCAACTTGGATGACCTGAAAATTACAGGGACAACAAGTCTTCAATCAAGGATTGAAGAAAGATTCTTCAATCAAATCTTTAGCAATTGTCTGGACTGTGTATATCTGGTTACTATGGCTGAATTTTTTTTCCAGGTCAACATGTATTCTTCCACATTGCTGTTAAGCAAAACTTCTGGACAGCCTGGAGAGTTGGGCTGATTCCAACGGGATGAGGTTCAACAAGGCCAAGTGCCGGGTCCTGCACTTTGGCCACAACAACCCCATGGGGAGCTCCAGGCTGGGCACAGAGTGGCAGAAAGGGACCTGGGAGTCTGGATTGACAGGAAGCTGAACATGAGCCAGCAGTGTGCCCAGGTGGCCAAGAAGGCCAATGGCATCCTGGACTGTATCAGGAACAGTGTGGCCAGCAGGTCCAAGGAAGGGATTCTGCCCCTGTACTCAGCCCTCGTGAGGCCACACCTCGAGTCCTGTGTCCAGTTCTGGGCCCCTCAGTTCAGGAAGGAGATTGAGGTCCTAGAGCAGGTCCAAAGGAGGGCAACCAGGCTGGTGAAGGGACTCGAGCACAGATCCTATGAGGAGAGGCTGAGGGAGCTGGGGCTGTTCAGCCTGGAGAAGAGGAGGCTCAGGGGAGACCTCATCACTCTCTACAACTCCCTGAAAGAAGGGGGTAGCCGGGGGGGGTTGGTCTCTTTTACCAGGCAACCCTCAGCAAGACAAGAGGGCATGGACTTAAGCTCTGCCAGGGGAGGTTTAGGTTGGATATTAGGAAAAAATTCTTTACAGAGAGGGTGCTCAGGCACTGGAATGGGCTGCCTAGGGAGGTGGTGGATTCTCCATCCCTGGAGGTTTTTAAGACGAGACTGGATGAGGCACTCAGTGCCATGGTCTGGTAACCAGCCATGTGGGTAGTGGATCAAGGGTTGGACTTGATGATCTCAGGGGTACTTTCCAACCCATATGATTCTGTGATTCAAATATGGGGCATAATATTGCATTATAGCACTTCTTATTTTAGCAGCATAGTTTCTATACCCGCAAATTCTTCCATTTTGGGACTTTTTTTAAAAAGTAAAGAAAACACTGTAGGTGACCAATCAATTATTTTTGAAGGTGGTGGTGAAGAATTCAGAAAAATAATTATTTGTCAACTGCTACTATTGAGCAGATAAGGTTGACTTCTGAACAGAATTCAGTGGAAAATTTTGATAGCACAGCACTTATTCTAGCTAATGAGTTCAGCAATGAGATTTCTCTCTTGACTGCAGCATCCTGAGCATGGTTTCACTATGAATTTTTCCTACAGCAGTTGTCCAAAATGATTATTAGATACCTACCAATGTGCTAACCTTTCTGTTTTAGAGGATACTTCACACTACATTTTCTGTCCTAAAGACTTAAGTTACTGCTGCTACTGTGGTTCTACCTCAAATACCCTGTGTTCTGTACAGTTCTTTATGCAAGCCTCTTCTAGCAACAACTGATTCTCATAAATTATGTCTTTGAATATCACTCAGCTATTCTCCACCTACACTGAGACATAATGTGCTTTCTTTTGACTGGTGTAACAATATAATATAGTAGAATATACAAATACTTGCAACAAGTATCTAAAAAAATACAGCTTTTCACTGAAAGAAATTTTTTTAACTAAATAGCAGATTTTTATCAGCTGTTTGAGAAATGCACACAGTAACAAAAATAATGTGAATAATTTCTTTAACGTAACTAAATAGTCTCTGTGCTATATATAGCTGTACAATAATTTAGCAACTGAGACCTTATCTAATTTTTTAAACCACTGAAGAGCTGAATATATACATATATGGTATCTACTTTATGAAAGATTAGCAGAGAACCTAACAATTCTGACTGATTCTAAAAAAGAAGGGAAAAAGGGATTCAATCTAACAACAGCAAGAGCTTTCTAAAGAAAATAATCTTCAAGTGAGTTGCAGCTTTCATCTGCTACTCTGCAGAAATGTTGAAGAGCTGGAGTTAGAGTGTGCAGGCTGACAATGGCTATAAAGCACACTTGAGATTTGGAAATCTGGGCAATTTACATCAGTACACTACATCCAAAGGGTTATGCTCAAAGGCATTTGAAGTCAAGGAGAGACCAGTTCCCCAGTTTACAGGGAAGAATAGACTTGTTTAACTACTTCTACAGAAAGAGGAAACAAAATAGTATGAACAAAGGAGATGACAGTAGCAGCAAACCTGTAAAACTGCTGTCATAGATTAAATGCAGTGAAAATGAGGTCCAGGCAATAACACAGCAATAGCTTCTATTCATTTCAAGAACACCTTATCAGAAAACAGCATTTAGCCATCAGTGATTAAGAACAGTGCTATTGTAACAGCAATGACATCCCTATCTGTCGTGTCACTTCATCTTAGAAATGTGAATATATCTTACTCAGAGTTTTTATCTAGTCTCACAGCTGCTACCTGTCTCTTGGAGCTAAAGTTCTGTACGAGAGGGTAAATGAAAGGACAATAAAATGGAAGAGGATAGATCAGGGAGATCAGGGACAGATTAGGGAGATTAGACTGTGAATACTTCTGTTCATAGCAGATTTTCTAGAACGAATTGCAACCTATTTTAATTTGGGACTATTTGTATATACAACTTCTGTAGTTTTTGCTTTTCTTAGCATGTGAAGGAAACAGGTATTCTGCGAACTGAAAAGGTGAAACTATTGGACAGTCCAGAGAGCTGGAGAATTGCAGGGAAAATGGATGCTAAATAAAGTAGCTGTGAAGTATTGGGACAGGTTCTTGAAGGGTGCTTCAGGCTTAGAGCTTGCCTGCTGTTTTAGAGGGGACATGATATACTTGACTGTGGGGGAGCCCTGACAATTTTACTACTAACTTCACTGAGTAAGAGACATATAGTGATCTTTTTATGTAAAAAGAGTTTACTATCCAGATGCTTTGCAGAACAAAGATATTGTTAATTACTGAGAGATTAATTTGATCCTTGTAGTTAACCGTCTGACAAAATGAGATTTTTATATCTACTGAGACTGGGGGAGAGCTCTCTTTTAATATCAAGCCTTACACAGTTCATCAGCTTTACAGATTAGAAGTCCGACAGCTCTGTATATCTCCTAGTGTATTCACAGCCAAAGATACTGACAGATATGCTTTATTTTATAATGCTTAGAAAACAGGCAGTTAGAGCCTGCAGTGCTGTTCCTCCAGCACCACGTGAAGTTCCAAATCCTCACTGAAGCATCTCTGCAGGTGCAACAGATTAACATTGCACGAAGTCTTTACTGTCCCAGAGCTCATTGTTTTGCATGATATGATCATGACACTGTATATCTGCATAGCTGATGAACTAGCATCAGCTCTTCAAAGCACTAACAATGGGATTCAGACATGACGTGATGCCTCTCATGCCCTGTCCCCAGCACCATGCATGATTTTGCCATATGCTCTTAATATAATCAAACCTGAAAACTTCTTTATCCTGTGGGGTGAAAAAAAAAAATCATAGTACAACTTTTTTATTTCTTTCTCTACCCCATGCCTTACCTATATGAGCTGGTTCTACTGACTTGCAGTAACACAGAACCTTCCACTTGATACTGCTGACTGTAAGCCCCTGAACTGGCCTGGTGTTACAGGGCACACCACCTAAAAAGTTGACTGGAAATTTCTGTCGTTCATAACTGTGCCATCAAAGACAGAGGTGTGGTAAGACAACCTGACCACAAATCTTTAACCTGCATGGTCTTCCTGGAATTTCTTTTATTGGACATTTTAATAGGTATATACATTTTTTTTATGCTCTTCTATCAAGGTGTTACAGAACCGTGAATCACATTCTCAGGTGGGGCAAATACACAGTGCACTGACTGGTATAGCCCTTTGGCTTTTTCTGTTCATCATTGTCTGTCTTGCCAATTAAAAACTTTTAAAGAGCCTGAAGGAATGTTTGGTGTAGAATTACATACCTTCCCAGAATGTAAATTCTAAATTTCAGTAAATGAGAGGCGTATTTCTGCTCTGGGACATGTTTGTTAGTAAGTTCAAAGAGATTTAGGGGGGTGGGGTTAGATTTTGTGGTATGGGTTTGTTTTGTTTTGTTTTTTTAATTCTTAGAATACAACACAGAATTCAAGTATCAAAACAATCATTCAAAATGTTATGGGAAAGATAGATGAACCCCCACTTCAGAAGCTACAAATCCACATTTACCACACCACTGTCCTTCACGGACTGCCCCACCGCGCTGCTCCATGGGCTGCAGGGGCACAGCTGCCATCTCACCACGGGTTGCGGGGAAATCTCTGCTCGAGCACCTTCTCCCCTCCTTCTTCACAGACCTTGGTGTCTTTTCTCTGGCATTACTGTCTCACCTCCTTCTCCTCTCTGCTCTGCAGGTCTCCTTTTTATATTTTTTACAGTTTCATTTTCCCTTTCTTGAATACATTACTCCCAGAGGCACATGCAGCTTCCCCATATCTGCTCGGCCTTGGCCACATGCGGGGCAGGGAATGGAACCAGGGGAGCTTCCAGCAGCTTCTCACAGGAGCCTCTCCTGTGCACCCCCCCCAACTTCCAAATCACCACTGCACTAACCCAAGACAAATAACCATCTCTCCTACAAACATAATCCTCCCTGATTTAAGTGCAGACTAAGTGAACTGGAAGTTTCCAGGCTCTGTCATTGAATTGGTTCCTAAAGGTAAAAGCTCCCATAATGCAAAAAATGCTGCGGGATAGAAGAAGCTATAAAGAATCTCAAGGTCATCTACTGTCCTTTAAATTCATGCTGTAGAATAGGACTGCAGCCTGTGACTCTTCAGGGCACTGAAACATTTTTTTCGTATAACCTGTATTTTCTTTAACTGAGTGTGATGTAGATACAGTGTGGCATGTACCAGTTCATCTTTGCCCTTCCCACAATTTCTAGTGCTTTCCATTCTGTTGAATTGATTAATTCATTAATGAATATTAACCACTGTAGAGCACATAAATCTGTGACAATCTGTTGCCACATTAACAAGCTTTCTCTGAACTTAACAAACTTCAGAAAATACCAAAAAAAGGGGTTTTCCTCCTGTATTTAAAAAAAAATCAGATGACCAAAAAAATATTTTTTGCAATCAGCTGCTGAGGAGCATAAATTACTGATAAGTATTTCTGATGTCTGTATACACGGTCTTCTGTCTGATATCACAGACTTCAGCTGTTTAATATCCTACTTTTATTAAGAATAAACTATAAATTTTGTACTCTGATTATTTTCTGGTCCATTTCTGGAGAACTGAATGCATCCCCAGTTAGGGGATGACAGTGTGGTTCTCTGAAAGTGTCTGCCTATTACTGCCTTATCTGTCTGTTTTGTGATACTTGAGGAAAATAGCAGTCATTTTTTGTTTACTACTTTCAGAGTCTGAACACAGGAAATTAAGCTGAGAGAGAATGACCAATCTATAAATGAAGACTGCTGCTTTGCATTTTAAAAGGCAGAATGTCACCTAAAAATTGCATTGCTGGAACACTTATTTATTTAAAAAAAAAAAAAAAACAAACCAAAAAAACCAACACATTTAAAAGCCTAAGATAAGAATTTAGTGTCCATTATACCTTTTCATGGCATATTTAATAAAACATGAAACTCTGTCCCCAGGTGTTTGCAATGAAAGCATGTGTCAGAGGGCATTGGGTTAATATAACAAAAAAAAAAAGGAAGAGAGAAAAAGGTAAAAATGAAATTATTTTGATTAGCAAAATGAAGCAGAAAAGGATGAACAATTTTAAGGGGTCAAAGTACAGTTTGATAGGTCTTCAAGAAGACAATGCAATGTCTTCGTAAATATTTATGCAAATCTTCTTAGCACTTTTAATGTAAAAATGGAAGGTTCTTTTAAGTCTCCAATGATTTAGTTAATCAGAATTCTTCCAAGGGACTGAAATGATCATAGTTATTTCATAAATATTTGTAGCATGAAAATTGCTGTGTTTTGCTTATTTTGTCTTGCTCAATTTTGTTTTATTCTTTAAGCACATTGCCATTCCTGCTCAGAGTGAGATTGTGCCACAAGACTGATTTCCTGTGGTGTAAATCGGAGTTTCATAAAGCTTGGGTACTTTTAGTTTTTCATTTTATCACCAGCTGTTTTGTGTTTGTAAATTGCAGGTGAGTCTGTCTGGAAAGTTTTCTTCTTCACCCCAAATTTCAGTCCTGAAGACTCCAATGGTTGCTACGACTCTCACGTTTGCTTCTGCCACGAAGGATTCATCACATGGCATCACCCCCCACTGCTCTTTGATCTTTCCAGAGACCCTGAAGAGAAAGTCCCACTGACTCCAGAAACAGAGAGCCGTTTCTACGAAGTCCTCAGGGTCATAGAGCTGGCAGTAGACAACCACACCAGATCACTGGATGCTGTCCCTGATCAGCTTTCATGGAACAACCTGATCTGGAAGCCGTGGCTCCAGCTTTGCTGCTCCTCTGTCTCTGAGTCTTGCTACTGTGACTATGACTCTGAAGGGCACCTGCTGGAGGGGCATTCAGGATGAACAAGCTGCAATTCCCTTCCAGAAACTGGAATGAAAGTGTGTGGGTAGCTGACTTGAACCACTGTAGGCAGTACTAGCCCTCAGAAGGTTTGGTAATGTGGGAGGACCTGTCTTGAAATGCATCTTTGCAGTAGAGGAGAATTTGCATTAAGAAAATGTGCCAAGAGAAGGGGGGGAAGACATAGCCTTTTCTGTCTTTATAATACAAAAATCAGTATGAAGCATGTGTTGCCATCCTTACCTACAAATGGGTAGGCTGTGGGCATTTCCTAGATGAAGTAATTTCCTAAATCTTCAGCTTTTTTTCTTACACAGCAAGAAATTGACCTAGTTTATGTCAATTACAACCACTAAATGCACACTTGCCTGTCTTTTTTGCTAAGTGTTATCCACCATTAATAGGACACAGCACCAAGTAATTAGAAATAGGGAGATAGTAGTGGAAAGGCCCACCTTTGACTATAGTTTGATAACTGAGAGATAGGTAACAGAGCAGACCTGTAATAGCATTGCTATCAACAAGCGTCACAAATATGAAATATTAAACAGATCACAAACAATCTAACATTGCATGTGCCATAAAAATATAGAGAGTTATGTAGTGGAAGACTTTGCATCCACATTAAAATGGTGCTCCCTAGCTATGACAACAACATCTCTCTCAAAAGGAAACCAGAAGTGCTCTTGTTATGTGCTTGAGTGTGTACACAAGCATCTCTCTGTTTGTATCTCTCTCTAGATGCAAGCTAAATTCACAATCCCCCCAAAAACCCTTCAGTCCCTGATATAGATGCACCCTCATGGTCATTAGCCCAGTTGTTAAAATTAAAGATTTGCTCCATGGTTGGAATCTGAGTTCCAAATTCACATGATACTACAAAGGTATCCTCTGCTACCTATATCTACCAGACCTATTCTTCCACTGGTGAATGCAGTGTGTATGACAAAAAACCAGAATCTGATCTTTCTGTAAATATCTTTTGCATCATTTAAGATCTCAGAATAGAATTAGTAATCCTCTGAGAAGACATTTGGTCTTGAGCACTTAAAGCCAAATATAATTGTCTCTGAGTTTGTAGCAAGGCCTTGGGAAAATACTTTAGGGCTAATTTCTGTATCCATTTTTATCTGCGTATTATTCAGGCGCATTTTCTTTCCACTCTACAGGCAAGCAAACTATTTTCTTTGGCAGATTGTACCAGAAGAGAGCATATCAGCAAAATACTAAAATGATTTGATGTCTGATAATAGAAGGTGACTTGCTCCTTATCAGAAAACACTAGTTAATTCCAACATTAAAATGTATTAAAATCCGTCTGGTGGTATTAGCACACCACTAATGCAAAAGTGATCTGTGATGATAGTAATGCAATAGCTTGAGTCAGCCAGCATTAAGTTTGTGACCTGATTCTTGGAGCTGTTTAAATCTGTCCTATAAAAATATATTGTGATATATGGTATTTTACTCTGTCTGTAAAGCATAGGCTTTATTTATTTTTCTGCTGCAGCTTCATTCAAAGTTTCATTCTCAACAGTATCTAAATGCCTGTCCTGGGAGATGTTGCACTCTTTCCTTGAAGTCCTATTTTTGATGTTTTACTTCATGTTCTTGATTGTATGTGTTCTGCAAGCTCTCAGTAGGCAGCAAAGCCCTGTGTATGCTGATAAAGTTGGTCTGTTCACTTATTTGCCTGATATCACTTAGGAATATTTATGCCTTACCTGGAAAGGTGTCAGATGGCCATTCATGCATCATAATTCCCTATGTTCTTTATTTAATCTCTGAATGCACTACATAAACTTGGGAAGAAATACTAGGTTATCAGGAGTAGTCAACATGGATTCATCAAGGGGAAATCATGCTTGACCAATTTAATAGTCTTCTACAATGGCATGACTGGCACAGGGTAGATAAGAGGAGAGCAGTGGATGTTGTCTACCTTGACTTCAAAAAAGGCTTTTGATACTGTCTCCTACAACATAATCACAGACAAGCTTAGGAAGTGCAGATTAAGGGAGTGGACCATGAGATGGATTAAGAACTGGCTGAATGGCAGAGCTCAGAGGGTTGTGATCAGCAGTGCAGAGTCTAGTTAGAGGCCTGCAGCTAGTGGTATTCTCCAAGGGTTCAGTACTTGTTCCTGGCTTGTTCATCATATTCATCAGTGACCTGGATGAAGGCAAACTCTGCAAGTTCACTGATGATACAAGAACTGGGAGGAGTGGCTGATACATGAGAAGGCTGTGCTGCCATTCAGGGAGGCCTGGACAGGCTGGAAAATTGGGTGGAGAGGAACCTAATAAAGTTCAATGAGGGCAAATGCAGAGTCCTGCACCTGGGGAGGAATAAATCCACGCACCAGTACAGGTTAGAGGTTGACTTGCTGGAAAAAAGCTCTGCAGGGGAAGACTTAGGAGTCCTGGTGAACAAGAAGTTAACCATGAGCCAGCAATGTGCCCTTATGAGCACCCCAGCACTGAGCACCACAGCATGGGGGGATGCTTTCTACAGCTTCTTTAGCTCTGCAGCAGCCCACACAAAACTTTTCAAACAGATATTTCTGCAATAACATATGGGGGAAAATAAGTTGTGTTATGTGTGCAGACAAGGTGTTTGATGTCATTGCATCTATCTTGTTCCCACAGTTGCTGGGCTGTGACCTTAATAGGGATCTCAATTTATATTCTCAAGGACATCTATATCTACTTCTTTTCATTGGGAAGATGCTATGCTGCTATTATTTCTTTTCTTTCTGCAGGTGCAAGATCTGCTTGTTCTGCTAGGCACAGCAGCTGTTCTGTGCTGCCTGCCTGAGGTATCAAAAATGAAAACTTGCTACGGTGCTGATTTCTTCTTGCCTTTCTTTCACACCCTGTGTGGCTTTTGATGCCTTCTCCTTTACAGCATCCACATCCCTCAAATATTTTTCTACCTATTTCTTTGCTACTCAGTCCTTCTGTTTGCTTGTCATATTGATTGTGATGGCTATTTTGCCCTAATCAGTGAGAAAATGAGATGTGGTCTTTGTGAAAAGCTTTGACCTTTAGGCCTCCTTGACCCTTCAAACCTTCTACCTACTTAAGGATAAACTTTTCAGTATGCAATCAAAGAAATTAAAACACACCCAAGACACCCTGACTAATGAAAGTTATTTCTCATTTGTGCAACAAGCTTCATGTTTTCTAAAATATGATTTAGTACAACATTTAATGTTTTGACTTAAGCAGTGAAATATGAAATCTGTTTTTACAATTGTTCCTTCAAGAAAGTTTCTATTAAGAATAGGGCAGTATTATTCATGCTCTATATTTGTGCCATTTCATTTAATGCCTAAAATAAACCTTCCTTGTATTGCAAATGTATTATACCCTTCAGTACTGTACCTTCTGCTCTGAAGATGGCATGTCAAATGATGGTAATTAAAGTCTTGTTTATCTGCAAAATAAAATAAAATGAAAAGCACAGTATACCATTTTTGTAATGGCACTGCCTGATCTAACAAAGAAAAGTTGTTTTTCACAACAGGTTATTGATGGGATATACGTGATTCACAATTTATTAGCAAGGAGGGCTCAAGGAGAGTGTGCTGCTCTAGTACTTTGAGACTGACTTTCAATCTATCATTTAACAAGCATCTGTATTGTAGCACGGTGCCTGTTTGTAGAATATGTCACTTAAACCTGGAGTTAAGATTCAGAGGAAGGTGTATTCCTCTACAGTGTTATTCAACAGTATCACATCTTATTTTTTCACAGAGTCCCTGTATGGCCCAGAGCAAGTCATTTAAATCCGTTTCTCAGTTTCTCCTCTGCACCCAAAGAAGGATAAAAGTATTTCTTTAGCTGTTGGGAATACTGAAAGAACAAAAAATTCTGATAGCAATTAACAGGTAAAGGTGAATTTTTAGTCAATAAGGTCTGCTACAGCAGACATAATTTAAGAGCTGGAAAATTAGATGTAGAAGATCCTTCTATACTAGGAGGCATAAGATGCTCTTAAGGTCTGAAGATAGGTTCTGTCCTTACTGGGTACCACATGTTGGACTGGGGTCTAAAGGATAGAGAACAGGTGGCTAAAAAGAGGTGCACACTAGGCATTCAGAAAAAGACATTAATCACACTTTTCTGATTATATTTGTTCTCTCTTTTAGCAGACATAGGAGATTACATGAAATTATTTAAATATTATTTCCATCTTGGAGACTGGATGTCACAGGCTCCTGGCTCTGAAAAATAGAGTTGTCTTGAATTGCCTCAGATTACTGTGTCAGAAAAAGAATAAAAAGAAGAAAAAAAAAAAAGTAAAAGGGAAATATGAGCCTTTGGAGATCCTACTGAAAGTTTGCAGAGAACTAAGTAAACACGGTCTACATCCTTCACAGCAAAGTGAGAGTCAATAGCTTATTTCACATTGTAGTAATGTGAGATATGGATGTTCAGATGTGTGGACAGGGTTGAAAAATTCACATAAGATGTCGCTTGATTGGACATTGAAGAAAAAAGGAAGAAAAAGACAGCAAGCTTAAATACAAAAATCCAATATTCTAATAGAGTACATGTAGTAAACACAGGGTGTTTTGACTTACATTAGGATTTGATGCATCTGTGCACGAGCCATTTATCTCCTTTGACATTTTTTTTTCTTTCTGGCATTGCCTGTGCAGCATCTGAAATATGCTCCAAGGAGCTTACTTTCAAGAGGAGCCCACCTTGCTCAAGTACATTCCAAGCAGAGTTGGAAGCTGTGTGAGCAGGAGGAAAGGCTGCCAGAGCAAAACTCTGCACCAGGAACCACCAGGAAGCAGGTGGTTTCTGGGCTCTATCTCCAACCTGAAAACAGACCTATGAATTTTTGGTTCCTCTGGGTCTGTCAGGACTGCAGTGTATTCTGCAGCAATATCTTTCAGTGTCATACTGCTAGGTAGAAATTTTCTGGGGAACCACAGGGTGGAGGATCTCTTACCTAAGATTAAACACATCAAGCAGGCTACTCCCAAATCAACATAGATTGATAGGAGGTGATAGATCATAATCTGAAGCCCTGGGTATAAAACAGTAGCAGTCAAGCATTTTATTCCCTGGAAGATGAGAAGACCTGAAACAAGCTCTGGGGAGTCCCGGTTTTACAGGCTGTTAAGCCTGCAAATAATTCAAGGAGTCCTGAAAACACTGGTAGATCATATTTTGGTGTTCTTGGTAGCTTTTTGTTACATCCAAACCAGTAAGAATTGGCTTAAAGCTTCACCTGTACTGCAAACAAAGGATGTTGCAGATTTTTCTTGCTACCCACAACAGCTTTAACCTGCTAGTTCAGTGCTGAGAGCAGGGAGCTTGCTCCAACCAAAGGTTCACTGATTGAAGATTCCTTATGCTTATGGAGAAATTCTGAATTCCAGACTCCCACTGAAGCTTGCACTATGCTGTCCAGTAAGATAAAAACTGATTTGATTATCCTCACAGCTCTAACTGTAATGTCAAACTTATGAAACATTGCAGACCTTCCAGGATGTGTATTATAGGCCTTGCAGTGCTTATACAGCACCTCCTGAATACTTAAAAACATTGCTGTAATATAAATCATGATAGATTCCCTATGTAGATTAATGTTACTCTTATCTACAGGAAAATGGTGCTGCAGGTACTTTCCTTGAAAAAGAAAATTACATTTGAATAGAACAGATTCAGCATATTTGGTCATCCCAATTACAAAAAACCCTTCAACTTTATTTATTTTATATTTATCAAATAATAAAGCCTTTTGATGCAGATAATATTTTATTGTATGTAACATGATTGTGACACTTATTTTAAGAGAATTTGTTATGAAGTAGCTTTGGACAGCAATATTTATTACAACAGATAGACACAAAGGATCTCAAAAGCCTTATGGACTCAATTTGATCTGCAATAAAATAACTTTGGTTTGATATGGTCTTCACTGCTCACAAACAGAACATAAAACTATGAAGAAAAAAACCCTCCCATCCTTAGAAAAGGTTTGCTTGTGCTGATAGTGACAAAAATAAAACCGGAAGTTTGAACCATGAGCAAGAACTTATTTCATCTTTTCCTTTTTTTGTATCTTTTATGTTCTACCTCCTTCTGCCAAACTGACATAATACTCAGGTTTAGGAAAATGTGCCAGTTGATTTTTAATTGTCAGCCTTATTCTCCCATATGTAATGCATTGGGAAGTACCTGAATAATGCTTCTGTCTGGGTAAGTGTTTAAGTTCTAGGGAGAGTGTTAGAAGAGGAATTTTAGATCCTAACACCTCCCTGTCTGATACCCATGAAAAGCACAGTCATCTGGTGACATGTCATCACTCACCAAGCCTTTAAACAACAAATTATTCTGCAAAAGGAGCTGCTTCATGCCCCATCCTTCTCTCTGAAACTAAAAATAAAGGGAAATCCTCTCTGATAGTAAGATTTATGCTACTGAATGACAACCCTTTTTTATTACATTTCAATGAAATTCAGTGATGAGAGGCCATCCTTAGCAGCTAGATGTTGTGATATATGATGTTAATGAATTTGTATTCCTAACCAGTAAATTCAGAATTAAACTAAGAAGAAAGTGAATATGGGGCTAAACAAAGCAATTGAGACCTATAATTTTCCACAAAAAACAGTGTAAGAAACACAAGGCCTTAAGGAGACTGACTTCTGTCTCGGCGATAATTGAAGCGTGGGCCTTATTCTTAAAACAAGGCACTGCCAAGGCTAAGGAGGCACCAAAAGAATGCAAACATCTGCACAGAGACAACATAAAAATGCCACAATCAGCAGATAAGGGAAAAATTATGGCTAGGGTCTAATTTTGCTCTGTAACAAGATAACGAAGTCAGCAAAAACAAGAAAGGGTTCAAGTTTGAGGAAGACTTCTTACTTCAACCAAAGACCCCCTAACGACCCCTGGATATCTGCCCAAGAGAGGACTCTGCCTAGACTCCACCCAGACTCCACCTATCATGAATATTGTAATAACATGATGTAATCCCTATGAATATTTATGTAAACCCACCCCTTTTTAATATTCATAGAGTTGTAATCAATATAAGGTAATTCTAGAGTTTTAGAAGCGTGCGTGTGAGTGGAGCGGAGACTCCCCATGCACCCAGCGCTGTTTTGCTCACTGCAATTTCAATCTTATTAATTAAATTAAACCATTAACAGAATACTGAGTCTTGGTCATTTTTTAACAATGTCATTCTGTCCTTTCTGGACTTTACCAATAATGTTAAAAGTCTTTTGCTAGAGCTCAGGCAGCTGCATTAATGTACACTAAATGAATACTGCAGACACCCAGTTTTGCCCTTCAGCTGTTAAGGACTACCATACTATGTAGGGAGATGCCATCTATTCTCAGTTTCTGCTATCTCCTGTGTTTTCTTCTCTCTAGATCTATCTTGATGCAGTTTGCAGTTTCACTTTAAGAAGTTGGTTTGGCAAATTTACCTAAGACTGCTGTACGAAAATGGTAACCCTTTCTTTGCATAAAAGGTTGTTATACCATAAGATGAATCAAGGGGATCAGTCATTGAGATGCATACTCTGGCCTGCAGAAATTAAAGTCAGGGTCTGGATTTCAATGGACGATCACCTTGATCTAATGGTATGAAAACCTCTTCTCATGCAAAAAAACAGTTTGCATCCATAAAACTGTCTTAAGTAAGCCCAGAGAAAGGCAATTATGTCATAGGAGCCTCTTCAGGACTTCTATCTGATTAAGCCAAAGTTCCTCTTATATCTTGAAAGGAATGCAAACTGGAGCAGCATTTTTTCTGGCCACTGAAATCTTGCTACTAGTAAACCTCTGTGCTGATCAGGGACTTGTAAGGCACCAGCCCTCCAACATGAGCTGGCTCTTAAACTTGCATCCAATTGATTCTCAGTGTACTGAACCTTCAGCTTTCTTGAAAGGAGCCTGTGTAGTTACAATAGCCTGACAAAGCCTGAGGAATATGTAGTCAGAAAAGAGGTAAAGTAATCTTTTAGTGGATGCAGAGTATGTTTATGGACTGGGGCCTTGGGAATGCTTCCCATCTTCTGACACCAGCTGTGGGTCACAGCTAAAATCTTATTCTGTACAGGCTGGCCTGGCTCTGCTAAGGGGGAAGGTACAGAATCCCTAGATCAAATGGACAAGGGCAGCCCCACATGGAGTTGTAATTGTTTTGGGTTTGTTTGTTGTTTTGTGGGGTTTTTTTTGTTTTAAGAAGAATATTAATTACATCACAGCACACATCTGCAATCCAGGTCGAATGAAGCAAGAATATTATCAGGAGGTTGCAAGGTGAAATCAAGATCTAAGAAAGACTACAGACTGAGAATGAAAAAAACCCACTCTTTATCTTCAGATTGAAACTGCAGTAGTGAGCAGTAAACAATTTTAAATCCAGAGAACAGGAAGAGGGTAATATTCCCCAGTGGTAAGGGCACTCACCTGTGTTATGATGACAGCTTTGCTATGAAACTTCAAGACTGATTAAGTATTTTTTATCCTGTGAGATACAAAGCTCGCCTCTGGAGCAGAGAGGGACATAGCTTATGGCTACAAAGTCACTTTCTGTCGCTGTTACTTGCTCCCTGACCCGGTGAGTTTAGGAATCTTTCCTGCAGAGCAGCAAAGCTGGCACAGGAAGGGCAAAAAGTGTTTTGTGCAGCATCTTCCCTCTTCTCACACCCAGCCTGCTGCTTTGGGTTGCTTTGTTTTAGATGTGTCTCATCTAAATGTTGAAGAAGGAAGGCTTGAAAGAGCAATCTGTTGATCCCAGGGTTTGAAAGAAAACTCTGCATGTGCAGGAAAAACCTAATTCTTGCATTGCCAGGAGTGCTGTGAAAGCAGGATCTGATCTATTCCCTGGCTCCAAAAGGATATAGAAATCACTGTAGCTGGAAGTGTAGTAGTAGGTCTGAGATTTGTCTTATTTAAGTTCATACAGCTACAAAGAAGATATCTAGAACTGAGCTCACCTCCATTTCTACCTAGAAAGAAACAAGTCTAGCCTAGGTTGTATGGCTATGTGTAGATTATATCAGTCATGACTAGAATATTTTTTTTCTTTTTTATTTTCATAGATTTAAAAAAAAAACAAAAAAACCCCAACCCCCCAAACAACAAAGCCTTGGATAATTAGTGTAAACAGAATAAATCGCAAGACATCTGTGTTTAGGGAGCTGAATCCTAATTCTGCTTCCTGGACTCTAAAATATTTTTTTTCAAAAGCGAGGCATGTGTGAAATTCAAATGCTTACACCAGTAACCATTTAGAGATTTTCACAAGCAGAATATCTAAGTTTCACTTAAAACAATTTTTTAAAGGCTAAGCTTTGCTTTCTTGTTTGTTTTCTTGCTTTGGGGCTCTGACCTTCAGTTGTTTTTGTCTTTACGATGCTCTGCAAATCAGTGAAGAAGTAACTGATTAAAAGTATTTAAAGTGTCATCATTATACAGGTCAAACAATCGATTTTTAACATAACATTAATTATTTTTTGGCAAATCTTTTAATTAATTTACTAGAACGAAATATTTCAATAAGAATAGAATATTGCCAATGGTAAATTAAGATTTTTGCCAATTTACATTTTCTGTTAAAATCAATTATGATTGTGTTGAAAGAACTCAGCTCAAAGAATACTACTAAATGTCTGAAAAAAGTCATGACATTCCATATACAGATGTCAGTCTTTGGTATAGTGAGTGTTTATTTTCTGTGTTAAAACCTTTTTGCTGTTACATGAGTACTGCACATTTCCCATCCTCTAGTATCTTCAGAAATACTTCTTAGCCAAGCAAACAAATAAACTGTTCTGAATTATGCATGAAAAAATTATTTTAGGGCTCCATCTGCTAAAGAATTTTTAGAGCTTTTTCCTTAAGTTAAAAATGTTTACTCTTCATTATATTTGGTATAAAACTTGTTGCAGCACCTTAATGGATTTTATTTCTCAATATTCTGTATTCACTCACAGCTGAGTACATAACAAGTCAGAATACAAGATGAAAGATCCCTGTTCACTAAGACATTTGAACACAGGCTTGCAATTTAGCTGTCTTCATAATCTCACTGTGTTCAGGAACTTTTCTGCGTGAGACTTTTAATCAACAGAAGATATAGAGACTGAGCCATGTATAAAATTTTATTCTTTCTGACAATATCTTTAATTTGCTCTAAAACAAGATCACTCTATGTTTTAAATGCCAGGTGTTTTCAGTCTTTCCCAGTGCATAATTTCAGGCCAGATATCTATCCATCAGATATTTGTAAGCTTGCATCTTTGTTGGAAACACAATGCAAGCTAATATTTTTTTTCTGAGTTCCACAGCCAATTACTTCTGTTACTAGGAGACTGTTTACCATAAAGATTATGATGTAGAATGTACTGGCTTAAAAAAAAAGAAAAAAAAAAAAAAGGAAAAAAAAAGTCCAACAGAAAAATGAAAAGCTTTCCAAAGGCACTGAGGTTCATCTACTATCCAGCTAATATGTCCCCTTTTATGTGGGTTACAAGAAGCAACACTGAATCTGAAGACCGAAATATTTACATGAGAAATAAAAGAAGTGTTTTTCACAGGGAGTTAGAAACAAGCTAAGCCTGGACTTAACTACCATCATATTGGCTTATGGCTCCATAGAAATGAAATGCTGTTGGCAGGGCAGGGAATAAACTGAAAGATAGAAAAACTGGATGCAAGCATGAAGTATATGAATTAGACAAGTAACCAGAGACATAAAAAATAAAAATAAAAAAATCCTGTATGCCAGCCCCACTGACCTTTAAAAGTAAAACAGGGAGGGAAATATTAAAAAAAATTGAGCCCAGAAAAAGTAAGCACATTTACAATTATTGCTGTGTACACTGCATTAGAGAGAAATATTCCTCATTAAAATGAGTAGTGAAAGGCAGATGCCTGGTTTGTCCTATAATCTTACATTTGGATGAGAAAAGTTCTGTTAAATTAGATACACCTATGAAACACTATTATTGGGTGGTGCACAGTGGAGGGAGTTCCTCTAAATATCCACTTTTCATATATATACATTTAGTGCAGAAATGTAAATGCCTTTGAAAGTTTCTATAGAAAGGTCATATTTGTGTTAATAGTAAGTAATGAAATTAAACATATAGGGTCCCCTTTATGTGCTGAAACAGAAGGTTTCAAGGTTTATTTTAGAAGAATAAGCAATCCAGAAATAGTGACTTTGAAGGTACCAGAGACCTCTGACAGAGGATATCTTCCAGCATATCAACAGCATTTATGGTAATCCTTTTCTTTTGCCCTGAGTAAAATGAAATAGACATTTAAGTGGGATTTCAACAGATTATTTCAGCCAATGTTACTGTAAACCAAACAGTTATATAGACAAGATAAAACATATTAGTTTAAGAACCATGATGACTGGCTTTAGGGATAAAGAAATTATTCTTTACTTCACCTACATTCAAAATATTTTATCTTTGGTCTAGTCTTATTTAAATTTGATTCTATCTTTTCTGAATGAAAGACATTAACTAGAACTGACCCAGCTTTGTTGGACTAAATGCTCTGATCCCAGAGGGAAAATGTAATACATGCATGTGGTTCTAGTTTTGTTTAAAAGACATCAGTGCTTAGGTGTATGTTTGTTTTTGTATGAAACACTAGGTCAATAATTCTGCATCCTTGTTTCTCTCCCCTGCTTTAACTCTGCTCTTTACCTACTTACACTAGAATGTAACACCATGATCCCAACTACTGTCAAATAACAAGTCAAATATACTGCCAAATAAAATACTAATACTAATAATCACTGCTACTACTAAGTAAAATTCTAAAGTCTCTTAAGAAGTAGCTTTGAAAAGTAATAGTGACTAACATTTCTTGGCAGCATAAGTTAACTCTTGTTCAGTTCTGTGCTGATAAGGTTAAACTACAAACTGGCTCAGGGTATGCTCAGTGAAAAATCTCATTCTACCTACATTAGCTACACTGAAATCTGAACTGCAGGCATATCCAAAACAGGAGTAATTTGACATGGGTGAAATATTGGATTCAGTCCTATAGCACAGATATTTATTTTTCATGAATGCTATAAGCATACATTTCCCCACACATTCTTGTGAATTATTGGCAATGTCTTTACTATAGAGAACAGACAGGAGTCATGTGGACAAGACAAGGGGCAATGGGCACAAGAGGAAAATTTTCACTAGGAGGACAGTCAGACACTGGAGTGGTCTCCCAGGGGAAGTGGTGGATTCCCTCATTCTGGAAAGTTTTAAGTCTCAGCTTTATAGGGTGCTGAGACTTCTTATATAAACAATAATAGAAAGGTTGGACCCTTGAGGTCCCTTCCAACCTGACATTCTATGATTCTATGAAATATACCAGAAGAAACAATATATACAACTAATGGTGGAGATTTCCTCTGATGGTAATCACAGATAATTGTCTGAATGGGCTGTGACCTTGGTTGTTTCTGTTTCTAGCCATTCATAATTCAAAGAACACACTACAGAAATCAACAAGGCTTCCTTCAGAAGATTAGATGAGAAGCACATATTTTTAATGGTTTTAGGGTGTGAATCTTTCTGGAACAAAAAATAGTGAAAAAGAGAATTCAGAGCTGAAACACCAGACTCTCCATTCTTATGCATTATTAACTTTTGTAACAAAAGTAACATGTACATGTCAACATTCATTAGAAAATTCAAAGCGTATTAATCTATTTAAGGAATGTCATATTATGAAGCCTACTAACTGTTACTGATGTTTTAGGAGAGATAATTTGCAATTTTTTGTGGACTGTCAGCAGGTTCCACTAATCAGCTTAGATGAAAACAGACAACAAGTATGTTTCCTTTATCTATGTTGCAGTATCCATTTACATTTGTTTTTGCATAATTGAAATTAATTGGAATAAATGTGTGTCAAATAGTTAAGAAGTCAGTAGCCTGCTTTCAGCAGAAAGATTAATTTCAGTTTCACAGAAATGTCTGTCTGTATTTTCCTTCTAGTTTTGTCCTGTGATCTCATTTTATAGTATATGACAACCATCATGTGCTTGTAAACCTTGATGGTGAGATCCTAGAATACAGCAAATAGAGGATTTAATCAAATGTTATGTTAAAATAAGAAAAGCCATTAACTTAATAGTTAATTTAATAGTTATTCAGAAGTAAATAATTCATAGCTGACCAATTCATGGACACATACCATTGCCCATACTGGGTACATTATGTGTCATGAAGATACCATCATTTGAAAGGTGGTCATGATACTAACAGAAAGCATTTTGTCACACACATAACTCACAGGATTTCTGAGTATTTTGTTCTCTGTTTGATTGCCAATTCACATGTAAAAGCACTTTAGCAAAGTGCCTCCAAGCCCCAGCTATTCATTTTATTCGGCAATACATATAATGCAAAGTCTACTTGCAGCAGTATCGCTAAGATGGAAAATACCAGTGGGGAGGCATGCACAGAGCAATGCAAAGGACTACATTGGACAAGGACAGTGATTCTTCTGCTTAGCAATTTCCTCCTTCATTACAGTCAGCAGCACACTAAAAGTTAGTGCAGCAGCTGACAGAAGCATCCAGTCCCAGTGTGGTAATTGTGGTGGTGGTTTTCATGCTTTTTTCTTTTTTTTTTTTCCTTCCCAAGAACACTGTAGGCTAATACTAATCCAGTAGCAGTTTACAAGTTCATATCTTCCGCTTTCAGAATCTTGCCCAGCCAGGAACAATACAGATGATTGATGTGTCTTGAACTGAAGAGATTTTTTTGTAATTGTCACTTTGATTGGCCAGAAATTATTTCTAAGTGCAGCATATGAAAGGACTCTTTATGCCACTGCAATTTTGTTCATTTTCATCATCAAGAAGCAATAGATTTTTCTAAAGCAGAGATGAACGCTGTTGCCAACATCACAAAGGGATATTTGGAGATATTCAAGGTGGAAATTTAGGAAAGTGGGGGAATGAGGTTCAGGAGTAAGCTTTAATCACTGCTTCAAAAGATACACCCATGCAACTAAGTGAACCTGCAGTTAAGCTCCCTTAACTGGTAGACACCTCTAATAAAACAACCGTAAATAATTTTAATTTAATATTAGCTTTCTTATCTCTTCTCTCTCTCTTTTTTTTTTTTAAAGTATGCTTTTATCAGGTGAAGTACTACTATACTCAGAGCTGTGTAGTGATATGGATTGTAAATCATCCACTACATTGATATTCCTCTATAAGTGTCTTCCAGACATAAGAGAGCAAAACTAAGATGGAAGCAGCAAAGGGCATATGGGCAGAGAAGGGGGTTGCATAGCTGTTGCTGGAGAGGTAGCACTCAGGCTGAGAAAGAGAATAACCAGAATGGGAGGATGTGAGGTTCCAGTCAGGATTTGCCTCAAAGACAGATTGGCAACTGAAAGGAATAATTTCCCCCCTCCTTTTCCATCAATAATTAACGGGGAAGAGAAAAAATATTGCCTGGAACTCTTCATAGGACTGGCCTACCACCCCATGATGCATAATCCTGCCAGTGGTGATGCTCTTATCTTTCTCTCTCTCTCTCTGTAACAAGCAAGCTGAATGATGTATTTATCTCAAGCAGTCCAAAGGCCTTGAGAAGAGATGGGAGGGGAGACCTTAAAGCTTGAGAAGAAACAGCCTGAAAAGAGGTAAGAGGGAAGTCATAAAGTTTGAGAAAAAACAGCTCCTTGACAGGGCAAGGTTGGATGCTGTTAATTAAGAGAGACAATTAGGGGAACAATACCTAGCCAAAAACCATTAATTCTGCTGATGCAGCAGATGGCAGACAAGCAACAATTGGTTAGTGGCTGAGGAGCAGCAAGAAATGGAGATCATGAAAGGAAAAGAGACTCTCACTCTTTGTCACTGCTCCAAGGATTGGATTGCCTCCCCTTCCTCTCCTTCCTTCCCATCCCTCCCCACCTCCCCTTGTTCTCTGCCATGAGACCAATGGGAAATCACTGGATGTAGAGAGAAACACAGGTCCTCAGGTGTCACCAATAATGAACTGGGAGCTTAAGCCCAGGTGTGCCCACTAATTAGGGCCTGCCCCAGCTGGAAATGGGCGGGGCTGAAGGGCAAGATAAAAGGCATGCTCCCAGAAGCAGGATGAGTCAGAAGAGAGGAAGATGCCTGAGGAGAGGGATGGTGATAGACCCCTGGAGAAGAACCGAGTCCCCGAGAGAAGGCTCGCCGCAACATCTGGTGGAGAATGCGGGCAACAACAGCAGCCGTGAACGCTGAGGTAAAAAAGGAAGCTCTACACGACCACGTTGGTTGCGGGAAGCTCTACAAAGCCTAGCTTAAATGCGGGAGGCGATATAAAGAGCTTTGAAATACGCAACCACGTCAGATGGAGCTACTACAGTGGTGTGGGACGCTCTATAAAGAGCTCCAAAAAACGCAACCACGAGAAAAGCTCCACAAGGCCAGGCTTAAATGCCGAAGGTGGCGTGTAGAAGCTCGGAATAGAAGCCCAGCACGGCAAGGTACAACAGCCTGGTATGGCGAGCCAGGCAGGAGAGAATGAGGCTCGAAAGGCGCAGCAAGTTGGCGCGTGGCACTCAAACCCAAGGAATGCTGAAGCTGAAGCGGAGCTCTGAGCGCGCATCAAGTCAGTGCGGTCCTGAAACGGAATCTCCCAGGGACACGCAATAGTGCGGTCCTGAAACGGAGCCTCCCGGGGACACGCGATGCAGTCCTGAAACAGAGCCCCCAGGGACACGCGACAGTGCGGTCCTGAAACGGGGCCCTAGGGACACGCGATAAGACTGGTGCGCTGAATGCTCGGAGAAGCCTCTGCATGGCCAGGCATCCCGAGGTGGCGAGTACCAGCGAAAGCTGAGCTGGTGCTCATGAGACCTCATCTCCTGCTGATAACAAAGGCCAAAGCGGCGCAAAAAAGCCGGTAAGAGCCTGAATTTTCCCTCCATAAAGGCAAAGGAAAAAAAAAAAAAAAACCGAAAAATTGAAAAAGCAAAAAAATGAAAATAATGAAATGTTTAAAAATGTTTGTAAATTATTATGTGAAATGAAATATTTGTAAATTATTAAGAATGTAAGGCCGTAAATTATTGTGAAATGAAATATTTAAAAAAGTAATGAAATATTTGAAATGTTTAAATGAATTGTAAATTTTTTTTTTCAACAAACAACAAAAAGGGGGGAAATGTAGAGAGAAACACAGGTCCTCAGGTGTCACCAATAATGAACTGGGAGCTTAAGCCCAGGTGTGCCCACTAATTAGGGCCTGCCCCAGCTGGAAATGGGCGGGGCTGAAGGGCAAGATAAAAGGCATGCTCCCAGAAGCAGGATGAGTCAGAAGAGAGGAAGATGCCTGAGGAGAGGGACGGTGATAGACCCCTGGAGAAGAACCGAGTCCCCGAGAGAAGGCTCGCCGCAACAACTGGATCCTTTGGTGGTGACTTCCTCTTTCACTCTCTCGCCCTCTACTTTTGGGTGGTGCTTCATTCTTTCTTTCTTTCTCTTTTCTGTTCTCTCACTCTCTCTAGGATTAAAACAACAGCTATAGATAGTTTTTAATGCCGTGTTCAGTAAAAACGTGTCGTTTCACCCAATACTGTGTTATCTTCATTTTGTCCTGGTGGGATTCAACAAGAACCTCCATGTTTCCAGCCTTTGGAACATGAGAGAAGGGAAGAATGACTTGAATGTGTGATCAAAGCATCAGAAAAAAATAGCAAATACACCAGAGAAACAAAGCCATAGCATCAATAAAAATACTCTTTTCAGCAAACTAGAAAGCAGAGTAACATCTCAGTCCTAAAAAGTAAATAGAACATTTCCATCATCCTTTGTATGACACATAGACTTGGACTACATGGTTTTCCTGGCTACAGTCTTCTTATTGTTCAAGGGCGTATGATGCAAATATACTTCCATGGTGACAGTTCATGATGACAGAACACATTGGGAGCCTCTACACACTAAACAGTAAAAAATTTTGAGGAAATTTTGAGCTTTCCATATAAAAAGGATTGTCCGATTTGTTTAAATTAATTTATTTTTAGTATCCTCTTGAAAGCAGGTACTTAATTGTGTGACATTGCCCATTCAACTACATTGTCTGTTCTCATCTCTTCTGCGTGTCCTGGTATTATCAAGATTAAATAATACTGACAGATAAAAAGCCTTGGTTTATCTTGCATAGCTGTATCTGGAGATCCATGCCAGACTTGGGTTCATGGGAGATGTTGCTTGACAATCAGATCCTTTGAACTCAACATGTACTTGATCTTGCACCTCTGTGTTGCCATGACTCCCAGATAAAATATTTTAACTTTTTTACCCCAAAGGCACATCAACAACTAACATAATACAAAGAGGTCTCCTTGGTTGTGCTTTCTGTTCTGAGATACTGATGTACAAAAGGTCTTCATGCACAAGCATGCACATCATCAAGTTTCCTTTAAAAACATTCAGAATATCCTTTGGGGGATAAAAAAAAAGGAAAAGCATATAACTTGAATATCTAAACTCCATTAAAATGATTGTTATGATCTCTAGCCTGTTAACCTTTATGATCTCATTTTCCACCATTGCTGTTAAATTGCTTCCTGTGAAGTACCAGAACAGGTGACATTGGCAATATGTTCTTCATTTTACCCATGGTATCAAAGGGTCTTCCTCAATAATTGTGATCCCTTAAGAAAATATTGCACCTATCTTTCTGTACGATAAAAGATTGGTAAAGAGAATACCACTGTCACACAGAATAAAGCACTTTTTGGAATATCATAAACAAAATACAGCACACAAAAAATACATGCTATGTGTTAGGAATCTAGGATCAGAAATGAATTCTTAATATAAGCAATTTTTCTTCAGAGAAAGAAAAGATTTTAAACTGCAGCACAAAAATATTTTTCTGTGAAAGGCTGTAGCTGCAGGAGGTGATTGAAAGCTTTGCAGCGTCGTGTGGTACTTGTAAAGTATGATTGCTAGTTATAGAACATAAATTTGAAATTAATTTTGAAATGTTGGTCATACTAGTTTAGATTCAAACTGTGAGATATGTAGTCACAGTGGCAAACATTTCCCAGTAATCAAAATATTTTCAGAGAACTATCTGTAGTGAAGCAGACTGCTCATCTGAAGTTGGGAAAGAGTAGTTGGCTATTACTTTCCCTTTTTTTCTTTTTGCCTTCTCCTCCATCTCTTCTATTGAGAGAGCTGTTTTTCAAGATTATGTAACTTTGAGCCTTTTTTTCCCTTTTTTCGTTTTTCTTTTTTTTTTTTTTGAGACAAATTTGAACATATTTTAATGAAAATTATTTTTTTGCAAAAAAAAAAAAAAAAAAAGTGCTAGAGAATACGAGAACACTTTTGCTGCTAAGTCAGTGTTGTCATTACCCTGTTTTCTGTAAAACACTGCTTGTGTGTATTGTGTGTATATCCTGAAAGCATTATTGCAAGTTAAAAGAAAGGATGTACCTCTGGTGCCTACAATCAGTGATTTAAATCCATATGTCAACTCATAACTAGAAGAGGAGCCTTTTTCAAACACCAAGTACTTCCAGCTATCTGTAACTTAAGTCTGAGAGCTAGATACCATATGTTCTGCTACCAGATATAACATTTTTTTGGTGATGCAACATCGCTTAAAAAGAGAGTTCTCAGCCAGTTTAGATTTTTCTCCTACAATGAATAAAAAGTTTTGTCTCAGCTGAAGGATGAGGGGTTTGGAGGGATATTTATTACCACTCTGTGAGTGTTCCCTACCCTCCGCTCCTGTAGAGCCTGCCTTTTTGAAGCAGACATTGTTTCACTGTTCAAGAAACCTTTATCATTTCAGTCAACTTTTCAGCCGGGCACTGTGTTACTGCCATAGCACAGATAGATCCCATTCAGCTCAGTGCTAGATAACAGATTCTTGAATGAGATTACAGAAGCAGAGCAAAACCACAAGAAATAATTCTCTATCATATGTGGCACTTTTACTACATCTATTTCTTTGAATTTATAGGGTGTACAATGGCCTCTCACATAAAAGGCACCAGATAAAACCCAACAGTATTCTTCGTTCTGAAGAAGTTCATCAGATATACTACAGATTTCTGATGATGAGAAAAAAAAGTGACCACGAAGGAAGTTTTTCTTGGTTTTCTGTTTGGTTTTTTTTTTTTGCCTGCATTGGAATGCAAGACTTTTAATTATAATACTGAAACAATAAAGTTGAAATTCTTAATTGAACTGTAACTCTTCTGTCTTACTAGGATACATATGACCTTGTAAAGAACTTCTGAAATTCATTTATTAAATCCTTGCATCTATTTTATTCTAATATTGTTTTTGTCTGTTGATACTATTTAAAACAGTTTAATATATATAATCTACTGCCCATATCAGTACTGAGATACTTAGCATTAATCTTCCATGCTGTGTTGCAAGAGCTCACCATAAGCTTATTTGCAATCAGTCAAAGCATCATGACATACCAGTTACTCTTTTCTATTAATTCAGGCTTGATGGACATGATCCCATTCTTATAAAAGTAGCAGTAGGAAGACTGGAACTGTCTATGCCAGCACCAGGGTTCCCTCAAAAGGCAAGATCATTCAAGATCATTTCTTAATGCAGTCATACAGGCTTAAAAACAAATAGAGAAGATAAAGTTGTAGGTTTAAGTCTTTTTTTTTTTTTTTTTTTTTTTTTTTTTTTTTTTTTTTTTTTTTTTTTCTTTTCTTTTTTTTTTTCTTTTTTTTCTTTTCTTTTTTTTTCTCTCTTTCTTCAAATAAAACCCAGTGTTGGATCTGTTCCATCTGTGACACTTGGCATTGTCGACTCTGTCATTTGGGTAATCAGTAGCTTGAGTTGGGACCATTTCTTCAGGCTGAAAGCCAGTCTTGTGGCTTCCAGTCCTTCCAACAACCACCCACTTTCCCAGCCCTTCCTCCTTTCTTTTTTTTTTTTTTTTTTTCTTTCCCAGGAGTAGTTCAGTTTTGAACGCATTCTCCAACAGATATGTGTTTCTGGGAGAGCTTTGCTGTCTCTCTGCCACCCAAGTAGTGGAGTAGGCAGGTCCAGGGATCTCTGGCCCATTCCCTCATTCCTTTTTCTAGTTTTTGGCTGTCTGTCTCATCCTTCACATGTTTCAAGTGATAACTCATGTTAACAGAGCAGAGGAATTGGAAACAGTGAAGGAGAAGGTGGTTCTGGAGGTAAAGGATTTTTTTTTTCTTTTGACCAACAAACTGCTTATAAAAAGTATCTGCTGTTGTTGCTGATGTCTATGACCCTCTCCCAGGTCTTTGCCTGCCACCTCCTCAAGTGGAGAAGGAATATTTTGCAAAAGCTTTCATTGGCTATGTATCACCTACAGCCTGGCAAGAGACCAAAATATTTCTCACCATCAGGGGCTTCAAGTACTGGAGACTGGAGCTTTCCTGTGACAAGGAACAGGCCAGTAGAAGGTAGCCAGACTCTGTTGTTCCTTGAAATCACATGCCAAGAGTTGGTGACTCTGAAGTGCCATGTTATTCCAATCAGACATGGTATATATTCTAGAGGTTATTTATATTGCTTTGTAAAACTGATCTTCTGTTTGGAGGGAGATCAATTAACAAAAAGAATGAAAGAAATCTGAAAATGAGGACAGCAAAAGTAGTTAAGAGTACTTGCTGAGGAGACAGCAAATTATTTCCTGAAACGTAAGACTTTACATGCCAGCTGTGTTTTCTTCCCAAAGGGACAAAATTAATTTGGATAGTAACAGAAACAGCAACATACCTGTGGTGGGTCAGGAGCACACTACAGAAGACAGGGGTTGTGTTCAGCTTTCCTTTGCTCCAAAGCACAATGTGGAATAGAATCTGTGAGAATGAGAACTTTAAAAACAAGTAGTTTCCCATTTCAGTGGAATGAACTCAGCCCATAACACTGGGACAACTGTGTTGTAACAGTCCTTAATTGCATTGGTGGTAAGATTAGCATAAGTGGAAACTGGATTTTCTGATAAAAGATACTATCCAGAGAAGTATAATTTTCCAGCCATGGAAAATGGTTTTTCCAGGGGAAAACATTGTCCATAGAATTCAGATTTTACTTTATGTTTCCTCTCAGTGGGAATAGTGTACTTGTATGACAAACAGAGGAAGAAGCAAGCAAAGATTTAACATATGCAAAATATTAAGACAACATGCTTCAAATAAATGGAGTTCTGGGGCTTTTTCTGTCAGTTGTATGGTTTGTCACTTGCAATGCTCAAACTAAATGCACAACAGTTACTAGGAACTTGTATGCACAAGGTACTAGTTTGCATAGAAACTCAGAGAAAAATGTAAGGAGTTTTAAGGAAAAAAGGATCTTGAGTGGTAGCCTAGAAACTGATGGAAGACTGCAAAGGGAGAATATGCTGAAACAGGATGCTTGAATATTGCTAGTGTTTCCAATATTTTGGTCCTATTTAAACACCTGTGTCATCTGTTTTCTGAACAGCAGGAGCTGCCTGTGATATTGCATCTCATATTTCCAGTGGCTACGAAAACAAGTGAAGAAGCAAGACAAGTCTGAGTGAGCTAGAGCTTGATTATATTCACAGAATAATTATTGTGTTTACCCACATATGTACTTCCAAAATGATCCTGCCAGTCAGCAAACAAACTCATTCAGGGATTGCAGCCTACCAGATTCTGCTGCCTTTGGAGCTGAAGCTAATCAGAGGTTACTGCAGAAACATGGATTTCCTCTTTCCACATTTCCTTGTCACAACAAAATCACCTTCTTTTTCACAAAAAATTCAGCTTGTAAGAATCTCCAAATGAGAGCACAGATCTTTCTAGTAGTGAAGACTTGATTAAAAAAAAAAAAAAAAAAAAAATTTTTGTACGTTTGTGCCATGTGGTGTTACCTGCTATAGTTCTAGCTGGGAAGGAGATGGTCTGATGTCAGCTTAGGTAGGAAGAATGGTTACATTGGTGGTTCCATGTCTTTCTATCACCCTATTAGTAAAAATAGTAACAAATACCCTGGCTATAGTATTGCTCAAAACATAACTTAACATCTTTTTATTTCCTTTCGGTAGGTATTGTATGCTGCATGCAAAACATGAGTCTTCTGGGAGGGTTGATGTTCTTGTTTGCTGTTTCTATTGCACCCATCTGCAAAGAATATGATTTTTGCTGGTGTGCTTGGATTGTAAACTGCAAAATATAGATATTGAAAAGTCTGACAGCTTTTCCATACCATCCAAAACTGTTTCCTTGCTTCTGTCCTGGTGCAAATAAGTACTGATTTTTAAATAGGTATACATAGCTCAAACAACCTTCATATGATACTCTCCCTTTAATTATGTCAAGTATTAGCAGACAAGGTGGTAGGATGCAGTGTGTTAATTTACAATAATAATAAAAAACAAATAATACTTCTGATGAATGAGTATCAACTCTAAATTTATGGAAAATCATTTAAAAACACTGATTATATCTTTATTATGAGTTGTTAAGTAGATATTAATGTTGGTCTTCATGGACATGCTAACCTAACTAAGGTAATACAATAGCACGTACAATATAATCTTTACAAGACAGAAAAGGCCCCCAGAATACTCTGGCATTCTGGCCCCAGCTACAGTAAAAATTCAAGGAAGTGTTTGTTGTAATTTTTTTTTTAGCTCCCATTTGTTATTTCCTTGTTTTGTTCTTGTTTTCTTTCCATTTTCTGTGTTTATCTAATATGTTTTCTACTATAGCAGTTCTGGTTTTGTCTTTACAGTACTGAAAAGTTATAAGGAAGATGACTTACTTGAAGAAAAATATGAATATAAAACTGTATATACATTTATTACACTGCTTTAAATTATTCCATCAGTACTATTTGTATGTATTTTGGGGAGGGAGTGAGAAAAGAAAAATCCATTCAAAATCAATTTTAATTTTCTTAATTTTGCAGAACACAAAGCTTAAGAAAAAAGATTTGTACCAAGACAACTATGTAGTGATAGACTTTTCCTATTTGACATGCTTCCTTGTTGAAGAGAGAGGATGAAATGCCACAGAGAGATTTAGGTACTGAAAAGTAAGTTAATTTCAATGTAATCATAATTTCATTAATTTCAGTCCATGGGAACTTTAGTATCTGAATGTCTTTTGGGGTGTGTGTCAAAAAGACTCAGCATATTTAATATCTAGATACAGCCACATAGATTAACACCTATAATATATCTCTGTAATAAGCTTACTCAACTGCAAAGGAGTCTTAATTTTGCTTGATGGTATTACTATGGAAGTTGCTTATCTTAATAAACAGAAAACTTCATTAAGTCATAGATTTTTATTTTGATCATTTATGATTTAATGATGCTATCACAGAATGGTTGAGGTGGGAAGGGACCTCTAGAGGTTTCTTAGTACAATGCAGACTCAAGCAGATTGTGCAGGATTAGGTTTGGATGGCATTTGATGATCTCCAAGGACGGAGACTCCATAACCTCCCTGCACAACCTGTGCCAGTGATCATTCACCCTCACAGTAGAAAAGTGTTTCCTGAGGTTCAGATAGAGCCTCCTATGTTTCCATTTGTGCCCATCACCTCTGGTCCTGGCACTGGCCACCATAGCAATGAGCCTGGCTCCTATCTGCCTGTATGCATATATTTTTACACAAATAAATATCCAGTTAATGCCACAGATATACTGGAAATTACTTCTCTCAAATTCATGCCTCTTACTACTTATCTTGTCTGGTGCATCACTGTAACTGATACAATTTTCTTAACTGGATATATTAGAGTTTTTGTTATGGTGAGTATAAATGAAACCCAGTTTTGAGTTTATTCCTATGCTTCATGATTCCCATTTTCTCTACATAATTTTCCCCAGTATAATATTAATTCTGGTTCATTTTGTTTTCCTCTAAATGAAAAAGATACATACTACTATTCCAGAGTTCAGTTTGCCTAAATAGGTGCCAGCTGAAGTAATGCATCATCTCTAGTCTAGGACCTCTGTTTGGTTCCTGGATAAGAAAGAACAATTCAAGCTGGGCCTTTTAATGCACCTTCTGTATTCCCTATATAGATAGTGGAATGAGAGTCAGGTGCCTCTAAAGGACTACACATAAATTCTTTCCCTTCCTCGAGATAGCAAAACCCTAAAATTTTGTTTACCACTACATCTAATCTCTGTATGTTTTTTCTTCTTGTTCATGTAACTATATAGTTTGATTCCTGCTAGGATATAACCATAACTATTTTTTCTGCATCTTGCCATGGCCTGATCTCTATAGGCCTTAGTACCTCTTTTTATTATTATGGTTCCTGTGTGCACTGCCTTTTGTCCATGGCTGGATTTTGTGGAACAAACTGTTGGTTGAAATGTGCACAGATGAATTTCCATACACTGTCAATCTATACTTACATCTTTTTTAATAATCACAGGGATTAATTTTTATAATGTACTTTATGACTTTACGATGTTTATTCTAAATTTGCCTTTCATATTTCTCTTCACTTTTCATTGGTCATACAATTGGAAGAGAGAACTGTAGCACACAGTAAACAACAGCAGCTGCAATGGCAACAGTGGCAACAACAATGAAATTTTACTAGCCATGCCTATAATAATATATAAGATTGACACAGATGTGTTACTTGCAAAGTGCCAGCTGCTAGCACTTCTTTCCTTATTGACTGTAAGCAAACAAAAATGAAAAAAGAATAGATTATTTCTGTGACAGACCACTTCATAGATATTTCAGCAAATATAAGGGCACATTTCATAGCTGAATATATTTTACCCTTGGATACATTTAATTTGTATTCATTTTAGAATTTACTCTGTTAATTAGAAAAGGTTATAAGATTAATAAGTAGTCATTGCTAATGTATGCAGTGGACTATAAGCTTCAGTTGATGTTTTTTCCCAAAGAGGCAGTAGAGATTAGTTCATACAAATCACAGTGAGCTGTATATTCTATCTTTCAAAGCTGGTCTTTATCTCCATGTTGCTTTATAATCTCTGAATCATTTCTAAAATCCCCGCCAGAAAAGCCAACAAAACCCCAGCAAACCCTATCCCACTAACATAAAATGATACATTGATATTTCAAACACTTTTATAGAAGAATTTATTTTCAAGTAATCCTTTGTAGATGTAAAATGAGATAGCTTAGAATCACACAGAGAATACTAAAGTTTGCGAAAAGACCCTTACTTAATAAAATAATGTAGTGTTAACTACTTGACACCAGTGGGCTGCCTACTTTTGTGTTTTCCAGGGCATTAGGCTGATCTTTGGTATATATGGCCCAACCAACATCATTTCTGAGATTCATGATGATGATCCAGAAGATCAAAGTCCTCTCTGAAGTTGAGCAAGATCACCACTGCACAAACTCTGGCTGACAAGAAATGTCATCCAGAGTCCTCTTCGTGGTCAACCAGAGCAGAGGTTCACTGCTGTGCAGTGTCAGGATGGCCCCCTGTGCAGTGTCAGGATGGTCAGACAGGCAGAGAGTGACCAGATTCTTCCTCACTTGGAGAGGTTTTCTGATCAGCTCAATCAGATATGAAGAAAGGCCACTGAGGTCAAGAATTTCATTGTGCTGGAAGGAATATCCATTACACTCTTTATCCCTAATAAGTTTACTAATGTTTTACTGAATTAATTTCTCTTCCTTCTGTATTGATCTTTCCCTCATCAAAAATAGGAGAAAAATAGTCCAAGACTGATGCAGAATACAATGCAATCTGTGTCCAAGACGGATAAGATATTTAGAGCTGCTCTCTGCAGATCTGCCAAGATCTCATTTCCTTACCTTCAGGGCAGCTGCAGAAAGAATAAACTTGCATCACTCAGTTTCTTACTTTTGCTATGAATAGAAGGCACAGGTACAATTTTAGGTAGACATGGAATTTTCTCACATTTACTCACTTCAGTTTACCATGACATTTTTTAGTTTGCCACTATTGCAAAAAATACCCACTGCATTTCTGGATCTTCATAAATACAAAGATAGAAAAGACCTCAGAAGATGCTCAGCTTTCTTTGCTACTTATAAAATACCTGAAGATTTCTTCCAACACTTTTTAAAAACTGAAAAAAAAAAAAAAATCTAAGCTTATCCTTTCCAATCAAATATGTTGACTTCAATATACAGACACCATTCAGAAAAGAAAAAGAAAAAAAAGTGCATGTAACTAAATATAGGTAGTGAAGATAATATAAATCCCAACCTGCTGCTTCAGAAAATGAAAAATATACAGATATGCCCTTCTGTCTCCCTCAAAGTTTTCATAAATATATTACGGATGAGTGTCTAAATTGCATCTCAAGAACTATCAATGTTGCACAATTCAGGATTAAAGTTTAAATAAATTTTTCAATTTTAAAATGTTTCTATTTTCCCTTAATGGTTGCAATATGTCACGGTTTAACACTGGCCCGGCAATTAAACCGAGTAACAGACGCTCTCTATTAATCTCTCTCTCCTCCCTGATAAGAAAGGAGAGAGAATAAGGGAGAGAGACTTATGGGTTGGAAACTAAACTACACAACTTTAATGAAACAGTAATGATAAATAGGAAAAATTACTAAATATATACAAATATACAAGAAAATGGATACCACATTCCTCCCCCCTTTCCCCCAATAGCTCTCACGTCACCACCGAGGCTGCAGGGCAGCCCTGGGAAAGTCCAGGCTGGACTCCTGGAGTCGGCAGCAGTTGGGAACTGGAGGCAGGAACACACAGATATGGGCTGGCATGGATCAGGACCACAGGAAGGCAAATGGATGGGGTCCTTTCAGGATGCCGGGTGAAGGAAGGGAAGCAGGAAAGGCAGGAAGGGCAGGCAGCCGGAAGCTGGAAATCAGGAAATCTGGCTTGGCCCTCGTGATCCCTCAAATTTATACTGAGGATGATGTATATGGGATGGAATACTCTGTTTGGTCAATTCTGGCATCTATCTTGTCCGTTCCTCCCCAAAGGAGGGCTGCAAGTGGGACCTCTTTATGTTTTCCTCAGAGCTGAGCAGTGTCCTTGGCTCTGCACACCAGTCTCTAGCAGTAACTATAAACATCAAGTGTTATCAGTCCTAGAAGCACACACTGTCTGAGAAACTTGCTGTTAATTTCAGCAAGTGCAACTACTTACAAGAGACTTAGCTAAAAGCAAAAGTACAAGACAGAAAATCACCTTTATCCTGGCCCAAACCAGGACAAATATATATCTTCCACAAAATTATGGAAACTAGAATATTCTAACTGCAGACAATGTCTGAGCTTTTTACTTAAAAACCTTACTTGCAGGGAAAAAGTCTGTAGAAGTCTTAAGAAAATATATTTAGCCAAAAATTTATTTTCTACAGAGTCACCCTTGATCCTTTAACTGCTTTGATATCATGGAGTTAACTTAGCTAAGGAAATCAGTGACAACAAAGTCAAACACATATTTTTGTAATAAATTGCATTTAATACATAATTTAGCTCCTGTAATTGGTATACACTACATTTCATATTACTAAACACAAAAAATATTAAAAAAAAGGGAAAAAATATGCCTAGTACTATTGAAAGATTCTGTGGCACAATAATTAAATTGCATTTGGAAAACATTTTAACTGTTAATTTATTCACCATTTAGTCTGTTTATTGTCTATTTTCACTGCTAATAAAAACTATATAGATTCCTGTGCTTTTGTGTACAAGATGTTGTGGCGAAATATAAGCCCAGAAATGTATGGATATATTTTCAGATATGCAGGTGAAGATCCACATACATGTTGCTTTTTAAGAAAAACACCATCCATTTTTTGAAGGCATGAAAAATCTACATGCGTTGTGATCTCTTAAGTGTGCCAGCAAGTTCATGAGTGAAAGTAGACTATATTACAAATATGCCATAGTTCTTTATTATACTGTAACATCTCACTGCTTTATACAAATACAGATTATAATACTGTTATATTAGAAATTAAATATTAATACACGATGCTCTTTCAAAACACAAGCTTCAAAATGGGGTTTGTATTTCCCTTTTAGTGCTCAGCTGAAATTCCTCATGACTTTTCAAAACAAATCTGAACAGCTGCAAGGCTTTTTTTTTGTTTATGACTAAAGGATATCCACATTAGTCTGTGCTGACATAACAATTAACATACAGATTTTGACCCAGTTCATTTCTTTCACAAACTATAAAAAACATTATTTGGTATCCTTTTTTTCAAATGTCAAAGGTCAGTATCATCACAAGCCATGCAGTTATACAGGTTTAAACTCTTATCCTATATAAGATTTTTTTTAAAAAAAAAATCCCAAAATGAAACAAAACAAAACAACCCCAACCAAACAGAAAAAACAACAAGACCATTATAGCTTGCTGAATGGCCTTGCTTGAAAATCAGCATCCTTTACAGAAGTTCTGAAAGCAGAAGTTTAAATTAGTGGATAACTACCTGAACCTACACAGGACAGTGATGATTATTTTCAACACTTGTGACCCATACACAAAATAACCCATCTCACACAATGTACTCTTCCTTTCTTTCTGAATGTTATGCATCGTCATCTGAAGAAATCATCTTCTTTGCCTGTTTTTTTTTATTGGTTTTGGTTTTGTATTTGACTTTTTTAAAACCACACCTCTGGGGAAGAGCAACCAATCTGGGACATTACAGAGAGTCAAATGTGCTCCCTTCCCTTCTTCCACTGACAGGAAAAAGGAAAAAAATAAAGCAGAGGCCACAACTATGCCACTTGTTCCTCCATCATCTGTCTGTCTGTCTGACAGCCACGGAGAGATGTATAACTACACAGACCCTTAATAAATGCTCATATGCAGAAACTCTGCAAAAACAGAGAGAAAATTGGGTTGCAGACCAGCATTCCACCCTTAGGACTGTTGTTAAAGAATCACAGATACTACATGAGAAACAGTTAAAGGAAGAACAGAATTACTATGCTCATGTTGGAGAGAACAATATTGATTCTGAGATTAAGGGACAGAATTAACTGTTGGGGGAGGAATGAGCAGATGTGGGTTTGTTAAAAGTTTCTGTCTCTCTTTTTCTGACATTCATGCATTTTTTATTTAGGTACCAATTATTTCTATTACATACTGCTGTTTGTTTTGCTCTTGCCTTAGCAGATGTTTAAGATTATGAAACATGGGTACTTGACCTTTTTTTTTAGATGAGCTCATTGAATCTTAATGGCTCATATTTTTCATGTGATTACAGAAGAATTAATCTCTGGAAAATATATAATAAACAAGAAAAAGCAATACCTGTCTGTATAACAGAAAACTAGAGAATATACATTTACATGTATAAAACGTTTCTGCCATAGGCATTTAAAATTGCCATTTGTTCCTCTCTTTAATTTCATAAAAATCTTCCTGGGCTATCATATTATAGGCTTGTAAGTAGAAACTGACAACGAAGGCTTGACTTGATTCACCACAAGGCAGTATGTTCTAGCGAGCATACTTGTTCTTGAGAATCTATAAATGTCAAGACCATTAACTATTTCACTGTTCATCAAAGCATGTCAGAAAAGAGAGAGTTTGATCTCTGAAGAGGTGCTCAATCAGCTGTGAGTGACAGCTCTTTTTTTGTGCCATGCATTCATGGGGTTGGGAAATGTACTTTATGTTTTGCTGGAGAAGCCCAGCAAATGCTCTGCAAGGCATCTGGCAGGATGTCTCTGTTGCGACGTGGGTAGGGTTCAGACATCCTGACTCAAGCTGCAGCCCACTCGAGTCTGAACTCAGATATGTGCTGCCCCTCAGGAGACACATATCCAGAGCTCATCTGGGGTAGTCCACAGCTTGCTGGAGTGCTCAGACCCACCCTTCCAGTTTCAGAGATACCTATATTTCTTTTAAGGGAAGGATTGCCAGGCAGGAAGCTTAACAAAGCAATACAGTTTAAAGGCATCAGTCTCTGGTATTTCAACTTAGGACAACTCAAGACTGAAGACCATATAAATGAGTTTCAGATACTGCTGCAGTCCTCAGCCAGCAATTTCTGATAAGCACAGTCTATGAATAATAATTGCCTGTTGCCCTCATTTAATAGCTGTGCTAAACCCAAGTGCTAATGTCTGAAAAATATGATGGCTAAGTACTTTGAAAATGTGACTTTCAAATAGTTGGAGAGCAATCTAATGAACAAGTTGTAGTTTTTCTAAGGACTAGCAAAGCTCCACACAAGTCTCCTATGATGCTTTGTGGAGGAAAATGTTCAAATGTGTCATTAAAAGATACATAATGTATACTGAATAGAGTGCTACTAATGACTGCTGCTTATGCACATACTCAGCATACAAATAGGATAACTGACTGATTAGAAAATGCACACTAGATAGATTTGGCGGCCACCATGTTCTCAGATAAAGAAATATGACTGAAGAAAGCCATATCAAGCTTTTCAGGCACTAAATGATTGTGTTCCTTTAAGAAAATATAGCGAGATGTAAACTCTGGACCAGAGAGCTGAGCGTAGTGGAACAGCATCTGCACTTGGTATGACACGAGTCACACAGAACTGCTGAAATGTCCTGGAGAGATAGTAGTGGCCAGTGGGGCAGAGCAGCCACTAGCTGATAGAAGAAGGGATCTCTATTAATAATATCCAATGATAACAATTCAGAAAAGGTCTCTTCTTCTGTTCTTGAGTGTTTTGATACTTTGCTGCCCTTCACTTTTCTTGTGAGAAAACAACACATCCTTATACCAAGGGTCACAGACTGACCCTCAGGTCCAGAAGCAGTAAAGCCTTTCCCCATTCATAGTTCTACAAGTTCCCTGTTCACCCTTCAAGCAATGTATCAGGAAACAGCTTCAGTTTTAAACAGGCCAAATGTTCACACTTCTCTTTGGAGGGTGCTGCACAGCTTTCTATGAGCTTTATCTGGGAGCTCTCACAGTAGCCAGCATTCCCATTATGTCTTTTCTAGTGCCACCCCCACAATGATTGCTGTGACACACCTTTTCTATTGTACCACCCAGGTAAAACAACCCCCTTATGCAATTGAAAGTATTGTTTCATCTTCAGTTTCTCTCTTTGCCGGGGGCCATGAGAGAATATTAGGAACAGGTGGGGTAGACAAAGTCCTAGATTTTGGTTTATTAGTTGTGTGCATTTACAGCTTTCCTATGTGACAGTCTCATTTAGTCAGTGCTACAGGCAATCTCTGTCTGTACCTAAAAATATCTTTAACAGCTGCACGTAGGGAACAATCACGCGGTAAGGAAAAGAAGCACACAAAAGCAAAAGGCAACTTAGAAAGGAATTGGAGCCATAGGAATTCAAGACTGGGGTTCTTTTATTACCTAAAAGGACACTTATTTTGGGTAGCATGCAGAGTTTGCTTTTACTGATTCTATTTTTGTTGATATTTTGTCTGTTGCCATCGTTTGCTTAAAATAATTTCTCTGGAGATACCTGGTGGCTGCAGGCAGCAAATTATAGCAACGTAGCTCTGGAAGTGAAAAATTGGATTATTCTCCACAGAAGACAACTGCTTTATACAGGCACAAAGAAATATCTGTGTGTCTTGGAATTATATATTGGGACATGTGACAAGTTCCTATAAACTCCCAGACACAACCAAGAAATAGTGTGAAGAAAATATTTTTCTCTCTTTTCAAACCTTCAGCTGGAAAGACTGGGGGCTGGGGTAATATCTTTTTCTGATACTCACTGGAGCATTCACATTTAGAAGTTCTTTTCTGTCCTTTCTTCCTGAAGTCCTTGTAGCACTTATTATCTCACAAACTTTGCCTTATCCCCTTCCTACCATCCTGTCACTACTTCAAAAATTGTTAAACCAAGGCTGAGAAAAATCATTCTCTCTTCATAATCCCAAAGTGAAGACCTTAAACTGGCAAACAGAAACAAATTTATAACCCCTTTAGAAACTATCCCTCCCTCTGTTATCTTCCTTTTCCTTAGATTTTCAGCTTCCTTGTGTTTTGACTGAGCGATAAGTGAGAAAGTGCAGTGTCACGGTTTAACACTGGCCCGGCAATTAAACCGAGTAACAGATGCTCTCTATTAATCCCCCTCCCCTCCCTAATAAAGAAAGGAGAGAGAATAAGGGAGAGAGACTTATGGGTTGGAAACTAAACTACACAACTTTAATGAAACAGTAATGATTAAAAGGAAAAATTGTTGAATATATACCAATATACAGGAAAATTGATACCACATTCCTCCCTCATTCCCCCCAGTAACTCTCACATCACCACCGAGGCTGCAGGACAGCCCTGGGAAAGTCCAGGCTGGACTCCTGGAGTCAGCAGCAGTCAGGAGCTGGAGGCAGGAACACAAAGATCCATGGGCTGGCATGGATCAGGACCACAGGCAGAGGAATGGATGGAATCCTCCCAGGATGCTGAAGCAAACAGGGAGAGGTGAAGAAGGGGAAGCAGGAAGGAAAGGAAGGGGTTTGACCCTCATGACCCTTCAAATTTATACTATGATGTGTATGGGATGTAATACTATGTTTAGTCAATTTTTGTCATCTATGTTGTCTGTTCGTCCCCAAAGGAGGCCTGCAGGTGGGGCCTTTTTACTCCTTCTCTCCTTCTAGAGGGCTGTACCTATAAACATCGAGTGTTATCAGCCCCAGGAGCAGACATTTGACTGAGAAACTCGCTGTGAATTTCAGCAAGTGCAGCTACTTACAAGAGACTTAGCTGAAAGCAAAAGACAGAAAATTACCTTTATCCTGGCCCAAACCAGGACATGCAGTATAGACCAGTTTGTCATCAGGCCCTCCATGAGGGCTGTCTGACATCCCATGCTGTCTTCTTGATTCAGATACTTGCCTAAATCCTGACTGATTTCCTCCTTTCTCCCACCTGCACCATGTTTCAGAATGTCCTAGTTTCCAAAGGGATAAAGTTAAGTATATCCCAGAGCAGTGTAGCATGGTAAGTAAGTTATAAGATCCATGTAGTCTCCACTTACAAGGTATTTTTACTTATTCAACATATTGACGCCCTGAGGAACTCTAATTGGAAGTCTATTAGAAAGACAGACCTGCTCAAGGACATAGAAAATTATGTGGTGTTCCTCAAAGTCATCATAAGAAAAGTTATTTCATATTATACAATGTACAAACAGATGAACACCATTTTTACAGTCTGTTTTAGTCTCATGGCACTAGGCAAGAATACCAGAAATCTGTGTAGTGTGTCCCTGTACCAGTACAAGGGTGTGCATATAAGCTTACACATCCTTGTTGTCTTTTCCACTTAAATCTTACCTGAACTGTAAGACACGCAGACTCCATTCTTTCAAGTAATTCCTATTTAACTCACCTCTGTCAATATTCTTCTAGTCTTCATTTAATTGTTCATAAAAATATACTTACAAAGTTGTGCTGACTCTCCAGCTCTCCTTCTACAGTCAATGGAGAAAAGGAGTCACTTCTAGCCTTCTGTTCATCTGATCTAGCTAGTTAGTAAGATTAATCATGACCTGGAAGTTCTTACTTCACTCACTTAGCTAGACAGGGTCCCTAAGGAAATTAAAATATAGAGCTAGATTTTAGATGACACTGTGGTAAGTCCCACTTAGAGGAGAACACAAGAACAATGTGATCGGCCTTATTAAAAGTAAATCTTACCTATGGTGCAGAAACAGCCAGTAGCATCACCATAGCTCAGACAACACAGATTAATCTGGTATCTCTCAGTCAAAGCATGAAAAAATAAAAAGATAAAGAAGAGAAAAAGCAGAGGAGCAAAAAGTAAATGAGCATAAATGAAAGCTGCCCAAGGGTTCTTTAGAAATACATCAAGACAATAGATATTATGAGAGCAGAGAGTAGATGTATTAAAAAGTGAAAAGGTGAGTGAAAACATTAATGATTCATATAATAAATGCAATAATGAATTCTTTTATAGAACGTAATATTTAATTAAAAACTAAACTAGAGGGCTTCTAGCTGTTACAATAAATGTGGCGCGAACTTTCCAAACATGAGCAGAATGTATTCAGAGTCATAACAGTGATGTGAGTGTCTCTGAAATGAATGTCTACCCTCTTTGATTTACCCTTGGTGTCTACTCAACTCACTGCACATCAGTACCACAAGGAGTTCAAGCCATTAGATAGTAATGTGAAGACTTCAATCAAGTCAACCCTTGGGAAAGATTCAAGCCAATGACTGAAAGAAATAAGGGAAAGAAAAGACTTGCTTGTAAGTTTCCATTTCATGCTAAGATAAATTTGATCACATATTTGCAAGAACACAAAACAAAGCTAAAACAAAGTTATAGTCTATAGTAACGAAGTCATACATTCAAAGTTTCCCCTTTTTCTTAATGAGAATTCCTAGGGTTTTCTACCTATTCTTTACTTTTGCAGATTCCTGTTTTTCCCAGAAGCTTGCCAAATTCAATACAAAAGTGACAAGTTACACATAATTAGCATATTTTCAACATTTTTTTTTTCTGAGTTGAAAGTGTGATTCACTGAAGATGGCAGCTGCAATGATAAGAAGTCTGGTAAGGATCGCATAGTGAGGTAGACTGAGGACAAAAATCAGTAGCCTTCAAACTGGGTGAGAAGAATAGAAAAACAGATTTTATGGATACAGGAATGATTAAGTTTGATTTTCACTTATGCTTTTCTGGTAAAACATCAGAAAGCAGAAAAATTACTACATTCTTTGAAAGACAATGAGGTGTTCAAAGATACAACCTTCTCTTTCTCACAAAAATGCAGTAAGTTCTTAAAGACAAACTGGGGCTGATCAATAGGATTTGTGAGGGCCAGTTGCTTGCTGGTGGGAGGCAAAGTTAGCCATGGGGTTGATAAGGCCATGCCCTCCCAAAGCAGGGTCCCATGTCACAGCACCTAGCAAGGGAGCAGGGCCTGGGTGGAGAGAGTGACTGGGGCCAACCCAGAGCCCACAAGTTCCTGGCAAGGCTGCAGTGATGGGGAGGGCTGAAGTCTGAAGGTCTGGTCCTGAGTACAGGTAGCCAGGTGGCCTGGGGTCTTGGGAAGGGTGCCAGACCCCTGGCACATAAGATGTCAATTTTAAAATGGTTTGACATAGTTGAATGACAAAATGTTTCAGTATGACTGCAAGGGATCCTGCCTGCCAGCACCTGATTTTCAATCATTGAATAATAGAATACCAGGTTGGAAGGGTCCTCAAGTATCATCTGCTCTAAACTTTTCTGGTAAAAGCACAATCAAGACAAGGTGGCCCAGCACCCTCTCTAGTTGAATCTTGAAAGTGTCCAGTGTTGGGTAATCAACCACTTCCCTGGGGAGATTATTCCAATTGCTGATTGTTCTTATTATGAAAAATTTTCCCCTTGATTTCAATCAAAATCTCCCCAGGAATAACTTGTACCCATTACTTCTCATCTTTTCCATGTATCTCTTTGTAAAAAGGCAGTCTTCATATTCGTTTTAGACTCTACTGGAACATGGTGATGAGGTCTCCCCCGGCCTTCTTTTATCCAGGACAAACAAACCCAGTTCTCTCAGCTTTTTCTCATATGGCAGTTTTCTCAGTCCTTTGATCATATTTTAGTCATCATGTTATTGAGGAAGGTAATAAACCACACTGATCTCACTATGAATCCCTGAAGGGGCACCACTCAACACTGATCTCCATCTTGACCATCACTCTATGGTATGACCATCCAATCAATTCCTCATCCACCAAACATTCCATCCATCAAATCCATGTCTTTCTAATTAAGAGAGAAGAATGTTGTGGGAGACTGTCAAAAGCCTTATAGACGTACAGATAGATAACAGCCATTGCTCTCCCATTATCTGCTGATGTAGTCATGCCATCATCAAAGGCCATGAGGTCAGGAAGGATTTGCCCTTAGTGAAAAACCATGCTGACTATCTCAAATCACTTCCCTGTCCTCCACGTGCCTTAACACAGCTTCTAGGAGGATTTGTTCCATGATCCTCCCAGGCACAGAGGGGAGGCTTATGGGTCAGTAGTTCCAGGGTCTTCCTTTCTAATCTGTTTAAAAATGGGTGCAAAGTTTCCCTTTTTGTCATAATCAGGAACTTTTCAAATATCACAGAGAGTGGTTTGGCAGCATCAGCCAATTCCCTCATGACTCTGGGATGCACCTCATCAGGTCCTACTGACTTACACATATTCAAGGTGGTCACAAACCTGATCTCCTGTTACAGTGGGAAGGACTTTGCTCCCCCAGTATCTGCCCTGTGGTCCATCCACTTGAGAATTGTAGGAAAAGAGGCTGCCAGTTAAGACAGGAAAAAAGATGTTGAATACTTCAGCCTTCTCCTCATCTGCTGTTTCCCAGCCATGTTCATCAGAGAGGGGATGTGTTCTTTGATATTCCTTTTCTGACAGGCATACCTGTGGAGGCTTTATTATTATTCTTTGAGTCCCTGGACAAGTTCAGCTCCAGCTGACCCCTGGGCAAAGCCCTGTATGACCTGATTGTGCTTTAAGCAAGAGGTTTGACTACATGATTTCTAAAGGTTGCTTCTCACCAACATTTCTATGAGTATTTTCAGTACATACCTTGTAGCACTTGCCAGGTTTTGAGAATGACAAGTAGAAAACTCAGCAGCCTCAGAAAACCTTAGAAGAACAATATTTTATTTTTTTTTTTTTCCCATAGGATAGAACTGAAAATGAAAAGCACAAATCAAGACAGAGATAAATGTCAGATTCTTGCCAGGTTACATGTACATCTGACCTAGGCTAAGTACAAGCATTCTCTCCATTTTGTGAGACCTGAATGCATGCAACTGCACAATTGCAAGGTTTGATTCAATCAACTGATACTAGGTTTGATTCAAAGATGTCTTAGGAGCACCAGATAAGGTGAATTGTTCTTTCCTACATATAAAATATAAATATGTAAACACAAAAGAGGAAAAGAGGAAAATACTACATACACTTTAGCAGAATAGTCTTCATGTTATAACTTGCTGGGTTACTGAAAATGAACTCTTTTTAAAGTGAAAGACTGGCTGCATACTTCTGCAGCTGTCAGTGCTGAGAGGCACTGAGAGGATGACTACTGGGAGTTATGGAGTTTAAAAATAACCAGAGAAGTGCACATTTGATTACAAAAATAAACACCTCAGTAACTTCTGAACTGTGAATCAACAAATGAACACGTCTTAGCTGTAAAAAGATTGAGTTCTAAATGAAAAATATTTGCTGAATTTCTGATCACCCAGGAGAAATTTGCATTGCAGATAAGTGACACTTTGAAAGGGTCATATCACTTTTTGTATGTGCTTCAGCACTGCTGAGACTTAATTTATGTACCGTCATTGGAGAGAGAGGAGTATAATGGATTTTTAATTATTTCAAGTTACAAAGAACAAATGGAAGGTAGTCCAGTTTCTAGACAAAGCAAGAAGAGAATTAGGAGTTGCAAAGAGCAAATTACACTGTTATGCCCTCATAAAGTTTTCTTGGGAACATGGTATTCCTGCATGTTAAAAGCTACACATTCATTTCTTGATTCACAACCAGAGTATAATGCTTTATCACATTTTAAAAATGGTTAACAGGGTTGCATGCACTGAATTAACTCTGGCTTATTTATATTCATGCTTACATCTTTGCTTTTGTGTAAGTAGTTTTTTTGTACCACACAAAGGCAACAAAGATCTTTTTCTGGCTTTTTCAGTTCCTTGACTTAAGAAAGTGGAGAGATACACTCATACTTTCTTAAGGTTCTTCATTCCCAGACTGTGAAATAAAGTACACCATTGCTGGACCTTTCAAGCTTAAGTTCTTCCAGTATCTGCTGCCACTAAGGATGAGAAGTTAAAGAGCTAAACTTTCTGATAGACTGGTCTAGGCAAAAATTTATGTTGGTATGGTTTTTGGTTTTTAATACATTTTTTTCAGTAATGGCTGATTGTAAGTTATATGGTAGTACTTTTCTATATCTCTATTTCTTCCTGTTCACTAAGAATGAGATCCAGAAGCTACCAAAGTCACCAAAAGTCTTAATAATCTTGATACAGATTTCAACCACCACCACACAGAGCATTTTAGTTCCCCATATCTACCAGAAATTTTTCACTAAAACTGTTTCCCTATTCTCACTTCCCCCCACACACAGGTTTCTTAGTATTCCATGTCTCATCTTTTTTCTTTTTTTTTCTTTTTTTCTTTTGCCACTGAAAATGCATTTTATATGGGTTTTCATTGAAGTAGGTAAATTTACCATTGTGCTTTGGTTAGGTTCCATTCATTTAAATGTAGTAAATTTTTATGAGTAGGCAGAACTCAGATGAACTCTTTTAATAGTTTGAGTTTTAGAACAAATCTGGAGACCCTAGAAGAAGACATTTTTATGGGAAATTTAGATCTGTCCTTCTAGTTCTGAAACACTGCAACAAACCCGGCTAGGGTCTCATCCTTTGAAGTTCCATTTGGAACCCATAAGGAAAATTTGTATTCATAAAATTAAAATTTTATAGGAATATTCCAGATCTTCATTATAGGTTTGGTCTAATCAGAGATGAAACTGAAGTGGTGTTGGGGGATGTAGATTTGATTTGGTTTATATTTAATTTTCATCATCAGGATAGCAGCTTTTTACTGGGAAAAGGCATTAATAAATACTGCTACATTTTTTGTCAGTATTGTCTTTAGAGAAAAGCGATTCCAGAATTGAATTCAAACACTTGTGATACCTTTTAATAGGTTTTGAAAGACTAGAAGGAATGAAAGTTCAGAATTTGAAGTAAAAAAGCTTGCATGCACCTACTGTTGATAATTTATATGATTTAGTGCAGAAGCTTCCCTAGTGGAACATAAGACTAGTTATGGACTTCCAGGCTGAGTCTCTTTATGGCAGTGACAGCTATGCTTGAGCCATAAATTAAATTAAGTGTATTTTTATTACTGTGTTAAAAATTTCAGAATAGATTGGTTTCATTGTTTTCTAGACATTATCTTATTGTGTTTCACTGAAGAAAAATTCACAATGGGACCTTTGGAAGACCCCTGGTGCCTGGAGAGCTTCGGCACAATTTAGAGGGTTTGCAATTGTACAGTCTGATTCCACAGGAGGAAACCTACAACTTCCATTATTTTGAGATATTAGTGCTTGGTTCCTTTATTTTTTGAATACATACAAAATGTGTAAGGTGGCTGGTTTTTTTTTTTTCCCGCAAATTAGATTTAACAGTAAATGATAGCAGTTTCACCAGGAATGTCCCATATGCCACAGAGACTACGTCTGTGTCTGCTATCAATAACATAAAGTAATATCCGAGACACTCTGGGGAGTGCTAAAAGAAGAAACAGGATCTACCATATCAAGTTCTTAAACCAAAAAAATCTAAAATGGCAATATCATAAAAGCAACCTCTGTGAGTAATAGCAGACATGGATACAAGTCTCAGGACCAGCCTTAAATATAGTATATAGTTTCTGCTCCTGCCATTCCCTGGCAACTGCAACTGCTTTCTGTGGGATGGAGCATGCAAACTACCAAAAATTTGTGTTTGCAGCTTTTGGTATGTTGTCTGTGAGAGCAACAAATAGAAAGGGTAATCAGGCATGTGCCACTCATTCCTAGGAAATTTCTCCTTGAGCTATTTCAACTTGCAAACAGTGATTCCACCTTCCCAGGTGCCCTGGCCTAACGGGTACAAGGCTCTGAAAGTGGAACTCAACAATGGTGAGGACAAGCGTTCATCTAGGTTGAAGGTTTTTGGCAAGGACAAATCAGCACATGCCCTGTTTCAAAACCACTTCCATGAAGAGAGGAAGACTGGCCACTGCCATAGGAGACTCTCTCCTGAGAGGAACATAAGACCCAGTATGCAGGCTTGACCCACTCCTTCGGGAGATCTGCTGCCTCCCTGGGGTCCAGGGTAAAGATGTGAAGAGAAAACCTCTACAGCTACCCCATGATTGATTCTTCAAGTATATGTCAAAAAAGTAGCAAGTAACAAGTGATCAGACAAGAGGAAATGGCCTCAAGTTGTGTCACAGAAGGTTTAGATTGGGTCTTAAGAAACATTTATTCACTGAATGGTTTGTCAAATATTGCAATAGTCACCACGAGTCTGTGATTCTAAGTTGCAACAAGAAGTCAGGGTGTGATCAAATGAGACTTCAGGGCTTTGGAACTACTTGCTAAGGGATTAGGAGAACAAGCAGCTTTCTCCTCTATCCCTCCTGCTGCTGCAAATTATGAGGGAGGCAGCAGAAAGAGCCAAGGGATCAAAACCTTGCTCTGAGCTTGGTGTAACCAGCAGGATTTTGGGTCTTTTGATTGTGGGTCAGTTTCCATGACACCAGGCTTGATGATAATAGATGGGGTACACCTGGCTTAAAGTTGGGACCTCTTTGGACAGGAGTTAGCAGGGATCATCAGTAGATGTTTAAACTAGATTTGAAAGGGGAAGGGAATAAAACTAGGCTCAATATTGATAAGCCTGGGTATGGCAAGTAAATATTTGTGACATGGTATACTAGTGAGATCCTCTGGTCTGCCATCTCAGTGGAGTCAGGAGACATAGATCGATGTGGTAGCAAAGACACAAGGGTTACCGATGGGTGAGAAACCACGGGAGTGCCTGAGTATGATCAGGTAGGAATTAGGACTTCTCCTCTCAGAAAGATAGTGGGATCAAAAGCCCAGCTGAAATGCATCTACAGCACTGCATGCAGCATGGGCAACAGACTATGATAGAGTTGAAATCACAGAAACATGGTGGGATGGCTCATACAGCTGGAGTGCTGCAAGAGGTGGCTACAAACTCTACAAAAAAAATAAGCATGGCAGGAGAAGTGCTGGGGTGTTAGGGAATGTTGAGTCACCGACCCTGGAGATAACTGAAAGAGGTGTAGACATAGTGCTTAAAGGCATGGTTTTGTGGTGGACTTGGCAACATTAAGTCAGTGGCTTAACTTGATATTTAGATCTCGATCTTAAGACTTTTAGAGGTCTTTTCCAAATGAAATGATGCTACAATTCTAGGATTCCCTTCTCTGGTGGAAAAGTGTGGGATGACATTTGCCTATTTAGGAAACAGTGCTGGAGGTTAGGCCTGGTGAAGTTACTTGGGGATAAATTAAAAAAAAAAAAAGAGTTTCTTCCAAAGTTTAAGATGATAGCAGATAAGAGTAGAGAGCAGGAATTAATGAGAACATTTATTGATACTAGTGAAAAAAATGACCTTTTAATCAAAGTGAATAATTTTCATCAGCTTGGATTGTTTCAAGCACACCCACAGAATCTGAAGGTTAATGTAGTTATCCTCACTTCTGACCATTTATATAATTTCCTGCAACATCAAAAGTAAAAGTGATAACAATGAAGCAAAGAAAACAAAATGAAAGCAAAACAAACAAACAAAAAAAAATCTAGAATGCTGAAAGCAAGCAAAAAAGCCTCCTAGGGGGGCATGAAAAGTCATCAACCTTAGCAATCAGTTTTGAGAAAAAAAATGAAATTTCTCCAGGAAAATGCTTTATGGTGTTATTTTAACACTCCTAAATTGTAATATATTCTAGAATAGTATTGAGACATATTACATTCTTGTGAGATGAAGTTCTACTGTTACTAAATGTGGCAAGCCTTTACCTTTCAGGTGCACAGGGCACAGAAAAATAAGGAGCAGAATAATGCAATCAGAATGGACTGTTTAAACCAGTAGCACCTCCCACACAAGTTGCAACTAAATTTACAGAGGTGAAAATTGTATTTCCTTATACAGTTATAGTACATGCTATAGTAGCTGTGAGAGATCTGTGAATTAGTTTGTCATCGTCCACGTGTTTTAAAAGAAAAGTTCTGCTGAATAATAAGCAAGTTGTCTTGAGTCCTGGTGTAAAGAGCCTGAGCTTCTGTGGTGCAAAAATTATAAAGGACAGCTATTCAAACATGGTTCCACAAAAGTGTACAAAAAGACCTGGTAGTTGCAAATACTCTTGCCAGTGAAGAGGCAGCTGGCTTGCAAACATGGGGTTACCATTTATGCAGAAGAGTAGCTAGTGATAACTGGGCATGAGTAATCAAGGTTAAGCAGGTTTTCTGGAGATCTGTAGGTGTAGTAGACACATTTTCACCTGATTCCAGTACTCTTTTCTGAACTTGTGTTTTTTAGGGGATATCTAACCCCTTAGCTGTTGATTTTTTCTGAAGTAAGGCTCTTCTTTTTGTTTGCTAACTTTGATAAGGAAAAGGCATTTTGATATGGGTATTCTATATCCTTTATATATATATATAGATTACTGGGTGATCTGTACATGCCAGTTATAATCAGAAAACATCCAGTCTTGAGTATATAACTCAAGTTATATCCAGTGAAAGCCAGTACAATTAACACTTCATTGGTAGACATAGTTGTGACAAATCAGTGTCATCTCCTCTGGTCTTTGGTGTGTTACATCACTGTAATGAGGAGTGCAGTTCTTCTCTTTTTTCAGGAGAATTACAGGATTTATTCTCTTTTAACAATTCTCAAGCCACTTCTGCTACTCTAACTAATAACTGAGAGTTTTTTTACTGACCTCAAAAAAATAAATTCAAATTAAACAATGGGAATGTAAATCAAATTGTAGGTGAAACCTACAAAACAACAGGTTTGTTATTAACTACAACAGGGTTGAGATTCCCTGTTGGTTTTTTTGTTTGTTTGTCTGTTTGGGGTTTTGGTTTTTTGGGGGGTTTTTTTGTTTGGTTTTTTTTTTGTTGTTGTTTTTTTTGGGGGGGGGGAATGGAGGTTGGGTGTTTGGTTGTTTGGTTTCTTCTAAAAAAAAAAACTTATGGAAAGAAAACATTTTAAAAACATCCCTTAATCTTTTTTGCATCACTGGAATATTAAGCAAAGACACCAGAGAGCCCTATGATATCTGATTTTTGTCTTTCTGCCCTCATCCTTATAAAAAAAAAAAATGAATGTGTTAAATCTTTGGCAAAATTTACAATATGCTCTGATGGTGCATTTACAAATAGTGTAGAAGATTTGCTGACCAAGCTCATGTCCCCGCTTGGATTCTTATGCAGTTCTGATCAAAACAGAGAAACAGAGATCAAGACGAAGAAGCCATCCTATCAAAGTTGTTTTCGATGTGTTGCATCTATGAATTCGAAGTGTGATGCAATTAGAGGGGTTCAGTAGGTTATGAAACCTGCTAACTGAAAACCTATCAGATTACAACAAGATTGTCTTGTTGTAATTGAAACCTCATGAATGGAAATCCACAGGACATCTGCTAACACACACCAGAAACATGGTAAGACACACCAAAAAGTGAGGTTACATTGACTAAAGGGCCTTAAAATCCTTTTCTTCTTTCTCCAGTGAACTGAAATCAGTTTACTCATTTGAGTACCACTTGTGACCACATACACAAGGCTGGCAGCCCTCTTTCATTTGCAGCATTAGATGTGTGAAACTGCCATAAAGCTGGAGGCAGTCCAAGATGACCAACCTTGCAGTTCAGAAGGAAAGGTGGTACCTGTTTTTTGCTGGTATGAAAGCTCCAGAACCTTCTCTTAGTGACACGGTATGCTGGACCAACCACAGTTCAAGGACAATGACCGTTCTGTCACTAAACCTGTTCCTGTTTCCACTAAGTAAAGATTTATGACCTGGCAGCAAACAAGATTTAACAAAGTTTCTCCTTCTCGTGGATTGAAACTATGTCTGCTCTTCCCATCAACCCTTTTATTTTAATAAGTGAAGAAGTGCTGTATTTTGTGACAGCGTCATACAAGAAACTAAAAAAAGAGCTTAATTTCAACCCATTAATGAAAAAATTTTGCTACCTTCAAAATAACTTTTAATAAACACATCAAAGTAGCAATCAAGCACTTTGGATTACATAAAATTCCATGGCTGACAAATAATCTGGTGTAAAAACAAAATTATAAATAATTTATATAAAACTAAGCATGCTAAAACAATTATTTTACTAAATATTACGGCATCATGTTTTATAGAATGAAATATGAAATACTTATTTATGAAGATAGCAGCTGCTAACCCACTGAACTCGCACATCTACAAAGAGATGAAATATTTTGGTGATTAAAATTTGTGATATTCAGAGTTGCATCACCTTGCTTACCTTAGCTTCACCAGTATCAGTGTAACATTTCAGTTAAAATACCTAGACCTTCATTTTATTCTTTTGAGACCTTCTCAATGATATCCATGAGCTCCAGAGGTTTATTCATTCCACTGTGATGCAGAACAGACATTTGTTCAGATAATTGCATCCTAACCCCAGATGCCTAGGTAATCTGATGTAATGGAGACCAAGAAGTGATACAGACATGTAGGGGTCTACTTTCTAAATGCCTAAAGCTAATAGCTCTCCCACCCTGAATATAGGTATCAAAAAATCCCTGAAGAAAGGAGAAGTGGAATGCAGAGGGCAACTTTTTTTGTTTGTGACAGTAGCCAAGATTAGTCATCATGAGAGTGACAATTTTTAAAAAAATCAAAACAGAGATGTCATTTTATTTTAGTGCTACCATACATCAACATATTAAAGTAGGTCAACACCAGCATTCACATTTCAGGGTGATGGATATAAAGAAGAGAATAAAATGAACTCTTGATTGACACAAAATAGTTTCAACAGAGAGAGCATAAGGACAAACTACAGTGTAAGTCTGCATGCAATAATCATTATTTAAAATTCATCAAGTAGTTTTTCTTAGATTTGAGTAGTGAACTTGCTTCTCTTCTAAGTAGTGACAATGTTAAATATGGGATAACACTTCACATCTCATACAAAACGCTACAGATTCTGTCAACCAAAACAATAATAGATGGAGAGTACAAAGGTCTGTCTCTGGAATAGAAAGCAACTGGCTTTTCTGTTTGCTGCTTTGTGCTTAAAATAAAGAAGAATGTTATAGTATTCCATTTTTAAACAAATGCAAAAATTATTCAGCTTAAAAGAGAGTGAATGTAATGGGTTAGGTTTGTATTAAATGAGTAATTAACCTGCAGAAAATATTATTCTGACTATTAGGGAGTATTTCTCTCACCAAATACCTTTGTTCTTAAAAAATAGGTTTTAATATAAAGAAATCTGTAACAGAAAAAGAGAATATGGAAAAAAAGTGTTATACCAAAATATATGCTATCTAGTACTGGAACACTATCACGTATTGTATATATTTTATGTAGAAGTAAATATATGTAAGTATATGTGTTTATGTGTGTGCATGTTTATTCTCCTTTTGGATGGACTAAAAGGAAATTCATTATTTTCTTTAAACTGTATTAAAGACAGATAGAGGGAGCAAAAAAATGGAAATGTGTACAGACATAGAAGTAAATGAAGCAATGACTAGAACATACCTAGGCATTAAGTCATACTTCTTTTTGCTGAGACAATATATTTCCCAATGAAGAAAAAGCACCTGGTCCTTAAGTAGCAGGGTTTTTCATGCTAGCATGATTCTTCAGACATCTGTAAATAACAGAAAATGAGCAGAAGTGGCAGAATATTCAGAATCAACACATATAGTGTGCAGTGAAAACTAACACAAATTAAATAGAAGCACCCGCTACAGAGAAACCAAATAAATCTTGACTGAAGTAGTTATAGGCTTTAATGTTTGCATTTGCATTTTGTCTGCTCATACAAAATATTCTCCTAGTATCCTACTCAGTCTCTGGATGAAAAAGTATTGATGGTTTGGGTGTAGAAGCTGGATTCCATAGTTTTAAAGAATGATTTGCTTCCTGAAGAAAGAGGACATCTTAAAAACATAAGTATTTAGGACAGGCTTACAGCTATGCTTCTTTGGTGTTCATTTCTGGTGTGATCATAATATCAGAGAGAGAGAGGGACAAGTAGATTTCTTAGTCCTGAAAGTAGTCTCTGATTATGATTATGATTATTAAAGATTGCTTATAAAGAATTATTTGTGAACTGTATGGTTATATCTATATGATTGAATTAAACAATAAGCTTGTTGTACTATTACTGTGTTCTATTATTCTGTATAATTCTAGGACCAGTATCAAAACAGGGAGTTTGTTTGGTTGGAGATAGTTAGAATAGGGAAAAAATCCCAGTACTGTGAAATGACCCAAGTCCTTCACAGCTGTAGACTACAGCTACTCAAGTAAATTGAAAGCCCCACGGACTGTTGACTGACAGAGAGGCAAATGATTGATGTAACAATCCAGATCTATGCCAGCAAACTCCTGTAGCCCTCAAAAAAGGGTAGCCATAACAAAACAGACTCTTGTGAGTGGGCTCCTGTCCATGACAGCTATGTACCATGCCTGGGAATGATTTAGGAGACTATTAGTGGGCAGTCTCTTTCAGGGAATAGAAAGGACCCAGCTTCCTAGGTTTTGGGGAGGAAACTCTTCCAGGGACTATTCACATAGGAATACCAGGAGAAAGCTAGCTATCCCTAGTATTTAGGAGTCTTCTCTGTTTGCTTTGCCACAGCCTCCCACTCTGGTGCTGCTTTTTTGACCTTTCTCCTGTCACTGGCTTGCACAGTCTTTGCACTCTCCAGTGCTGTTTCTGAATATGTGAAAGAATACACACTATTCTTCTTCTGCATTTTTTTTTTTACTTTTCCTGTTGCTTCTTCACCTTCTGTAATACTGTTTCAGATGCTTTCAGTTGTCGTCCCTTCCAATGATTTTTGTTGTGCATTCTTAGCAGAACTGCATGACCGTGTTGGGATCTGGATGACCCTGTCCTGAGCCATTCCTGTGACAAGACAGGAGAAATACTCCCCCTGGTTTTGTGTGAAACTGCTTGGGTTTGATCTGTTAAATGTGAGTACAAGGGGCAATTTCATGTTGCATCATGTTTCTTGCCATGGCTAGCAGGCATGAATCTCTGGAAACCTGTGTCATCTAAATAAGCTGGATATCTGAGCAAACCTAACAAACTAGATGCTTTAATCATCATAGGAAAAAAAAAATAAATTCATTTATTCCTCTCTGTGTACGTAGTGTTCAGCAGGAGACAGTCCCCTAAGTCAGCTCAGGGTTTATGAGCATGCCATGCAGTGCAGTTGTAACTCTTACCTGAAACTTCACTTGGTCTCTGAGGTCTCTGAATTCCACCTAAATGGAGCTTTGTGGTCCTCCTTTTTTTTCCCGAAGGGAATCATATTACTGTGATGCAACAAATTATCCTGTACCACAGAGAAGCAATGCTCACGGTCACCAGCAAAGCAGAAGGTAAAATATCTGGAATTATAATTCAATTCTTTTTGAAGGCCTAGATTTTATTTGTGGTTTTATTCAGCAGTCTAATTCGTTAGGATCTAAGTTCTTTATTTCAATAGATTTTTTTCTGTGTTTAAACTGTTAGATGTGCCATTTCATGTTACGGATTTATGTGTAAAAAAAAACTTCAAAAAAGCTCCAGCAGATTGTACCAGTGAACATAAACTATACTGGGGATGCTGTTGAAATACACTGTCATCTTTGCTTTGCCTTCAACAAAATGAAGGCTTAAAATGAAAATGTGTTCTTCAGATAGCATACAGAATAATTTACATGCCATGACATGTTTTTTCTTATCCACATAAGCCCATCTGTGCAATAAAGAATATGACAGAAATAGAAACTGAAAGGCAAGCAGGGCAAGATATCTATCTACCACATCAATGTTCATGTGGTAGGCCAACTGCAATAGCACAAAAGCAATATAAAATACTGTCAGCTAGCTGCTGGAAGGGAGAAACTGATTTGCATGGATGGCCAAAATCTTGTTATTCCTCTAAACAGTACGATGAGGGCAGCTGAACACATTCTTTTGCCTTGTCTGGTCCATTGCTATATTGATTTCGAAATGGTGTTGCAGTTATGTGCTGGTCTTTTTTCAGCTCTATAGTAAACTGGGCCCCTGAGTTCTTTAGTGTAGTTTATCCCATAGCATGCTAATACAGACGTAGGAAAATAAAGCTAGAATCGATGCTCTGAAGTAGCTTTCTTCAACTAGTTGCAAATACTTCCTGAAAAGCCATAATAAATCTCTCTACAGGACTTCTCATAGCCCAGGCTGGTACCAAACCATAGTCTTTCTGGTTACCAGGTTCATATCCTTAAAGAAAGCTTGAGGAATTCTCCTTTTTTAAAACAAAAGTATGTGACATCATTTTGTTAAACTCCATAAATCCAATACCTTTATTTTCTTTGACATTTGCCTTTCAAACCCATAAGGATAGCAGTCTGTTTCACTAATTGCAGGACAAGATCCTTTCGTATGTGATTTACCATTAACTGGAAACTGAAGAGGCAGACCCAATGGTAAAGTTGGCCAAAAGCTTTGGCTTCTACTAATCCATGTGGTTCTGCAGATAAAACCAAAATACAATTATCCTGTGTGTAACAAAATGTTCTTTGACACCTAGGGTATGTGTAATTGCATTCCTGGAAGTAATACTGCATGGTAGCAGTCATTCACCATTTCATAGGAAAGAACATATCCTTGTTGGGACTGGTGGTCACTCTGGTAGAACAGCTGGTTTTGGGTTTTGAAGGTTTTTTTCCCTCACATACTTATTATGTATGATCATACCTTAACTGTTTAGGAACTCAGACAAAAGACTGCTGAGGTTACAGGATCCTCCACTGTTCCTACTGTAGTAACAGTGTATACTTTATTTTTACTTGAAATAAGCATTTCTTTTTGAGTTTGAAAACTGATTTTTTTTTTTCCTGCTGTGAGTAGTTACCATGCCAAGCATCTGTATACAATCCTCTATACTTTACTGTGACATCAAATGGAGACCTTACATCTAAACTACTTGATTTCCTAGGAAACTAGTTTTATCTCATAATTTGAGTGCTTTTCAAACCCACACGCAAGACCTACAGTTTGTACAACTGAGATTTTTAAAGAGTCTTGTAACCTTGAGGTAGATTTACATTGCTGTGTTGTATTGCAAGTGCAGACAACTTTAAAATGCTTTAAATTCTAAGGAAAAAAAATATTACATTTTAGTAATGTTACAGTATTTCTATATTTATAGTTAAATAAAATGCAAACAGATTTGTGGATTTTTGTCGTTTTTTCTTTCCGGGTATCTAATGATTTGTTTAAAATTAAATGTTGTTCTCACCAACTTTGTTTTAGGAAAACAAATGTAATCTGATAACTAAACAAAACAATGGTAAGACAATAATGTGGACTTTGTTATTTTCTGTGTAATAAATCGAATTCCTCAGTACCAGAACAATATACTGTCAGAGAACCAGAAGTGCATCTTCTAAAAACCTCACCAGAATCCAGAAAATTAATGTGAAATATTAATAAGGCCAACCTTTTTTTCAGCGGTGCCCAGTAATAGGACAAGGAATAAAGAGTTTAAAGTAGACCATAGGAAGATCCACCTCAACATGAGGAGAAACTTCCTTACTGTGAGGGTGACAGAGCATTGGAATAGGCTTCCCAAAGAGGTTTTGGAGTTTTCTTCTCTGAAGACTTTCAAATCCTGCCTGGATGTGTTCCTGTGTGGCCCTGCCTTAGGTGATCCTGCTTTGGCAGGGGGGTTGGACTAAATGATTTCTAGAGGTCCCTTCCAACCCCTAACATTCTGTGACTCTGATTCTGTGATGTTTTTTGCTAATACCTATGACATTTTTCTCTTTTTTTTAAAGTAATTTCAGATGATATGGCACTGAATATCACTCGTGCCTGAAAAGCCTATTAGTTTATTTATGGAGCTGCATGCCTACCTACCTATTATTTAGTTATTTCTGTATTAACCATTATGCGGTAACACTCCTCATTTATTTAATTTTTAAATATTAAAAATAAAAATTTCGTAATCTCATTCTCAGAAACAGAGAAATTTTGTTCTGTATAATTGACTAAAAATCTTAGGAAAACGCCTTAAACTTAACTTTATCAGATTCTTTGAGGAGGACAGGTACAAACAAGTATCTTCTTGGACTTTAAGAAATTTACATGTATTTCTTTTCTGTGTGAATCATCAGCTGCCCAAAATCTACTTTTATCCAGACCATCCAGAGTTTCAGAAGACATATTATGCACACTCATTATAGGACAAGGTGAAGACATCAAAAGACTCAGCTAAAGTTAAATATCTCTGTGCAGATGGCTCTTTATGCCATATTATTTTTGTAGCAATTTCTTGATGGTAAGAGCTAAATATTCTGTAAATTCTCTGCTGTCTGGGTGACAGTGCCAACTGATATGAGACAAGAAAACGTATCTGATTGTTTTGAAGAAGAAAATAAATTCTGAATTTAATAGGAAGAATGTTGTTTCCAGGATTTTCCACACAATATTCTCAGTACTAAATTATTACCATGCAGTTCAGTGTATTCTTTGAATTAAGATGCAGAAAACATGAGCTTCAGTTCCTAAGCACTGTGGCAGTCTTTGTTTAACTACAGTTTATAACTGATTTTTTTTTTTTTTTTTTTTTTTTGGAGGTGGGGAGTGGATTTCTTTCTGAATAAATCTCCACTAGATTTAATCAATTTTAAATGCATAGTTGGAAGACACTTCTTTCCTAGAATTTCAGACCATACTGAAGGATGTAAATTCTAATTTCCAACTCCTAAATATATTTTTTAGGTTGCAATATTCTTATATAACACTCATTTCTACCTAAACATTCCTTGATCAGTGGCTATTTTATTCCTCCTTGGGTTAACCTCACATTGTCTCCTGGATGGTATTTCACATCAATCTTTTACACATACAGACAGAAACAAATCATGACTAAGTGACCTTGAAGCTTTCCAAGATTTTTTCACTACCCCATTTGTTCAATGAACAAAGGTGCCTTAAACATTTTCCAGTATTTTTGTTGTTGTTGTTTTTTGGGGTTTTTTTTTCCCATCAAACTCATGTGGGGAGAGTAGCTACCATTTTTCAGAACAAAAATATTTCTTTTTGTCAATTGGGCCTTTTTTACTAATTAATGATGAATACTTAGAGAAGTCATTTTCGAGCCTCACTGCTGTTTTAAATGTCTCTGCCCCCTGGCTGCCACTGGAACCAGATGGTAGGCTGACAAGATCTATTTAAGTTCTGAGTGCCTTGAAGGAAATAAAAGCAGTAAAGGAAGGTAATTTGAAGTGTGTTCAGTGTAAGTCATACCTTCATCAGCATAATTGTAAAACTAGACTTTGATTTCTGGAAGAGAAACTTCTCACACAGCGATCTGTTCTCAGTATCACAATATGTGCTGGTACACTATCAAAACTCTCCAGTTCTGTTCCTGAATATGTGAAAAGAACTTGAATACCTGAAGGGAGCTTACAGGAAGGCTGGAGAGGGACTTTTCATAAGAATGACCAGTGATAGGACAAGGAGAAATGGTTTTAAACTGAGGAAGAAAAGGTTTAGACTGGCTATTAGAAAAAGTTCTTCAGTACAAGAGTGGTGAGAACAGATTGCCCAGAGAAGAGAGGCATCGCTGCCCCTGGCAGGAATGTTGGAGTAGATGATTTCTATGGTCCCTTCTAACCTAAAACATTATGAGATTCTATGATTCCTCTGGCAAATATCCCATGCCTTACTTCTTCCTGAGACTAAAGAACATGGGTAAGCTGGGTCACACTAACAGTCTCTTCAGCCTCGTATCCTTTCCTTGACAATGGCCAAAGGCTGCTCAGAGAAAAAAAAAAAAAAAAAAAAAAAAGCAAAAATGGGGAAACAATTTGTGACTTTTTTTCATGGTACTTCACCAAACTTTACTTTCATCTCTGTCACCTATGGTCTATATATTTCTTAATATTGCTTGATTTTTCTTCCATGTATCTGATAGGGACTATTTCAATCTACGATTGCAATCATGCAGCTCTCGGAAGATGACCTCTGCCACTTCTTTTTAGATCTATTGTATAGACAGTGTAAACTAAGTGTATAGGATCTGAAATTCTCTGTGAAGATGGCCAGCTGTCACCTTTGGCTAGAAAGAGAAACATCTTTGGCTGGGTTTCAAGTGTAGGTATTACAGTTAGTTATTTGTGGATATGAATTTTAAAGCTGACATTTGGGTTTAGAAGACAGACAATTACCAAGAGTTGAGTAGGCTGACAGGAAGCGGTCTACAAAACATGTAGGAATAATATAGTTTACTGTTATACCAGCAGGATAAATGTCCCAAAAATGCTTTGCCAAGATGTCAGAATTTTTTCCCAAGGATTTGACTGGCAGCAATGAAATCCAGGTAAAATAGTAATATGTTTAATAAAATTAAAATCTACTAATGTTTAAGAATATTTAACATTTTACTTTTTATTTTGTAAGTATACATGTACATATAAGCCTATTTTATGTTTCTTGACAGCTTTGACAGTAACTAAGAGACCTTTCTAAATGCTGGAAGAAATCTGCAATAGCTTCACACCCTACAGAAAAAAACCCAAACAAACAAACAAAACACACACAAAACCCCCACTAACTGTTAATTAACTTAAAAGTTTTAAAAATCCAAGACTACAGTTGAGAAGATCAGTTGGAAAAGAATGTCCAAAAATGTGAATCACCAGAGCACATACTTGCATGTAAGTCTACTAAAATGCCCTGAAAGTCGGTCCTCTGCCATTTCTACACTCTGCAAAGGGAAGACACTCAGCTGTCTTCCTGAGACTGCCTACTCTTGACCAAGGTGTTATGCCCATATGATTCTGCATAGAAAGGATCTCCACATACAGCTCCAGAATTATAGCTTTAGTAGCCTCACATAGATGTGCATGTTTCATACTTTACTGAACATTGCAAGCATGATGTGGATTAATTTTCAAAGTCTGTGTGACTGGCCTTGTGCAAGGAAGAAAAAACCTTGCTAGATAAGCTTTGCTGTTTGTTACTCTAGAGTGGGATTGAAAGGCATATGAAAGTCAACATTTGGGTATATTTAAACTCTCAAACACAAATTTGTCCTGATGAAACCACGCTTTTTATAAGGACCTGGATGCAAGTGAACTAGAAACAACATTTCCTTGAGGATGTGTTTCCTTTTCTCACTTAAAAGTCACTTTATTTTCTTTTGTTGTAGTCATTACATGGCTCAGTGATTGAAAAGCTCCAATAATAGATCTAGGAATACATTTCAGAAAAATTACTGAGTGACAGAGTGCATTTCTTTAACTGGTCAAAGTGCTATTTAAATAAAACTTGACAACTTGGGAAAAAATAGATTTAGAAAGCATCAAAGTTCTAGAGACTGGAACAGAGCTGGTTTCACTAATAAAATTGCATGTGAGTATAAATGTGCTAAAATTTATGTATCAGGTAGTTTTTCTTGAGAAATAACTTTTTATTGAGAAGTCTCCATAATCATGCACTTTTTTGTTTTGAACTGCAAATCTGCACTGCACTAAAACCAGGAGCTTAAATAAGAAGTAGTGTTTAGAACTGCATACAACTCCAGATGCCAGTTCTGCTGGTAAATTGCACCTCATTTTTAATAATAATTTTAGGCACAGAAGGAACTATGACCATTTACTTAAAACACTTTAAAGCATAATTTGTTAAAAACATCTCTGCTATACGCTTCCTTGGTTTTTCCAAAGGCTAAATAGCTTTCTCTATGTGCCTATAATTCCTGAATTATGTCCTTCCATTACATGCACCATACTCTCTGTATGGAACTTTTACTTTTGTGAGACAAAGTCTGTGGTTTTTAGCTTCATTAAAACAAAAAAGACTTTTGGAGCTTCAAAGTCTCATTGTATTATTCTTTAAAATATCAGCCAGAACTATGCTTGTTGCAAAATAAACATGTGAAATATAATTAGGAGAATACTCCAAGGCTCTCCTCTACTCAGTTGTCATGGTTGATTATCTTAAAGGAAAGCTTGTCTGGATGAAAGAACTAGCTTCACTGAAGACAATAGCAAGCATACTCTTGACAGAAATATGGCTAAGATTTCCACAGAGTGAACTTTATCAACGTAAGATAAGATTTTTTTTTAAGCAGTCTTGACCAGCAAGCCTCGTCCTTTCACTAGTCACCACACCAAAAGTGACAATTTTGAAAATCTCATCCGTAAATTACAGCTGCAACACAAACTCATATAAACACATTTAAGTGAATATCTTCCTGTGAAGACAGATCTGACCCCAAGTTAAAAAGGAATAAAAATCTGTGCATGCTTAATAATGTATAACTTTCAGGCCCAATTTCTAGCTTTGAATCATAAGCTTCTCCAGTAGCTCTCATAAAAATAAGTTCCAGTTACATAAAGTAGAGCCTGTTAAGGTAACTCACTGAAAAGATGGGGATAAACGCACCTCCCTTGCATCTCAGCACTTTATTTAGCCTCAGAAAGGTTCCTTTATGCTCAGGTTTATAACCTGGATTTTCCCAAAAGTTTTCTTTGAAATATGGAGACAGACGAAGCCTAGAAATCTCCTACATCTTATTATGAAACACCTTTATGTCTAAAAAAAGACCTGTATTCTTCCCTCCATTGCCCAGACCTTAGCTTTCACTTCACTGGGTAGTACCAAAAATCAAAAGCTGGAGTCCTTTCAGAGTTTAGAAATGCTGTCAGTTCTACGTCCTTCCTTTGAAGCCATTCCACTTTGCAAAAAACCCACAAAACTTTGAACATGTCAGAGATCAAGAGAACATGCAAGACCGACCAGCAATTAGGGCATTTATCTGCCAAGGGAAATTCAAATGTTCCGGTTTGCTGTCTCACACTTTTATAGTTCATCTGTACAGCCTTTCAGAATCAGGAGTAATAGGACAGGACTTGCTTAACCCAGGAGAAATTATAGCAATTTTACAGCCTCTAGAAAGTTAACATTAGCAAATTGTGAGCATAGCAAATATTTATGACATTAAATACATTGTTTAGTTAATTATCTCTGTTGGCAGCAGACCCAGAATGAAGACTTCTAAATGGGTTTAGGTAACTCCTGCTGACCAGTTCTGTCACAGATATGTGGTGATGACAACCCCCAAGTGAAAATAGAAATATACATGATTTTTAAGATCTAAAATCCCTTATGGAGATACACTACAGAGAGGATAATTCTTATAATTATAAACCTGCTATGTGAACTCTGTATAAGCAAACCTGAATGACATAAAAGTACTTACTAAGCAGATTCTCTGAATAAAGAGTAACAATTGCTAGGGTTCAAGTGTCTTTCTCCTTCTTTTTTTTTCTTTTTTTTTTTTTTTTTTTTTTTTTAAGCAGGAGCCATCTAATGAATTTTTTAGGTTTCACTAAGACACTTCACAGTATAATTGCTACTCTGTATTTCAATGTCACAATAATTGGCACCACTCTTAAACAGTGTCTTTTTTGGTGTCCTAGGTACCCTACTGTTTAAATTGTTGGACTAAGTCTATTTCATAAAATCAGAAACATAGGCATAGAATGGTTTGGATTGGAAGAGACCTTTTAAGATCACCTCATCAAACTCCCCTGACTGGAGCAGGGATATCTTTCTCCACACTAGATTGTTTAAAGCCCCATCCAAACCAGTCTTGAGCACTTCCAGGGAAGGGGTAGCCACAATGTCTCTGGGAAACATGTTCCAGCATCCCACAGTCCCTCATAATAACAATTTTTTTCCTCATATCCAATATAAACCTACTCTCTACCCTCTTTTAGTTCAAAACAGTTGTCTTTTGTCCCACCTATGCATGACCTGATAAAAAAGCTCTCTCCATCTTTCCTATCAGCCCACTTTAGGTGTTCCAAGGATGCAATAATGTCTCCCTAGAGACTTCCCTTCTCCAGGCACTACTCTCTCAGCCTTTCTTCACAGGAAAAGTGTTCCAGTGTTCCGACTCTCTCAGTTTTATTCCTCTTCTCTGGACTCACTCCAATAGGTCCATGACTTTCTTGTGCTGAGAATCCCAGACACAGTGCTCCAAATGGAATCTCACATGAGCAGGGGAGGAGAATCACCTCCCAGGACTTGGTAGTTACACTTTTTTAAAATGCAGACCAGGATACAATTGGATTTTGGGGCAACAAGTACACATAAGTGTCTCATATCCAATATTTCATCCACCAGTATCCCCAGGTCCTTCTCTTTAATCAATTGATTCCCCAGCCTGTATTAATATTAAAGATTTCCCTGACCTGGTTGCAGATCCTTGGACTCGGTCCTTGATGATTCTCATGTGTCTCACATGGGCACACTGCTCAAGCTTGACAAGGGCCCTCTGGGTGGCATCCCATCCTTCAAGTATATCAACTGTAGCACTTAGCTTGGTTCCATCTGTATTTCTTTCTGAGGGTGCACTCCATTTCACTCTCTTTGTCATTAATAAAGCTGAGGAGTGCCAGTCCCAATACAGCTTCCTAAGGGATGTGTTTTTGGAAACTGAGCCAACAACTGAAACTCTTTGGATGTGGCCAGCCAGAAAATTCCTTGTCCTTAAACTCTGTTTCGTATGATTTTGAGTTATTATTTCAGAATCTAGGCATAGAGGAGGGAAATACTGATCATCAAGATTAATAAATCTCATTGGTATTAGGATCAGGAAGTACAGCCACATCGTTAACGCAATTGAATGTTTTGAATCTTTTAACCACAGAGAATGCAAATGTTTCTCTGAAAATATATTCATAAAGATGTATATTCATAAATAAACATGTTATATATACACACAGTGTGTGTGAATGCAAGAATGCACATCAAGAGAGAGAGGGACATACAGAAAGTTATATTTAACTGCTTTTTTTTTTTTTTTTCATCATCACTCCTCTCTAATGAAGAATAGATCAGGCCTGTGAAGTGTGGAAATAGATCATTGTCCAATTCACTGAATTGCTTTGTGAGAAAATGAGGGTAAGGAAAATTAGGGACCCTCTTACTTTATCTGCTTCCAACTCAGGGAAGAACATGCCACCTCTGAGGAAAGAACTTGAGAATTTGAGCTCAAGATTTACATTGGTGATGAAATATTGCAGAAAGTTATTTTAAATTGAGATGCAAATATAGATACTGCATTTTGAAAGCATGTGTGGGAACGCTTCATGTCAGCTTCATCGTTCAAAGCCATCTTTAAAAGTTAAATGTTTGTACACTTTTATTATGCTTGTATGTATGTCTGCATTTTGTGCTTTGCATCTTTATGTATGATGGTCAAGATCTGATATAACAGAATTGTGAAGTTAGGATGCAAAATTCATGTTTAGGCCCTTAAGAATGCAGCTTGGTTTTGAAGAAACATTCTTTATACACAAACCAGTAAGATATGCTGGCTCCTCACACCAAATATGTAGGAAACTTAAGTAGTTCTGAAGAATTTAATGTAGTTTTTAGAAAACTGCCTCTCTTAGAATGACAAAATGAGCTGCATACTGAATTCAGCCCTTCATCCTTAGAGTCAACTGTTTAAAACCACTGAGCTAAGAGAATCAAAGCTAGGTAATGCCTATACAGGGACACTTGTGCACTGTGAAAGTTGTAATAATATGATCACATCCTATATTTAGAGCAGCATGTCTTTATTTTGCAGCCTCTATATTCAACATGCATTTCCATCCCTTATTCTACTGTAACTTAATAAAATTTTGCTTCTGAATTTTTTCTTTAGCACGTATCACCACTGGATTTGAGAATGAAAACTTTTTTTAGTTTTTATCCTAACTTATCTGTCAAGACGAGGGTTCTATTTTGCCATTGGAAGAAAAGAAAGGGTAAAATAAGTATGAAAATGTTCTGCAACATCAGGTCCCTAATTTGACATGTCTAGTACCTGTTTTGTGCAAAACTCAGCACTAAATGGCACACTGAATGTCCAAAATTCAGCTCCCACTCATTGCCATTTGTTACTGTGACTGAGTAACATGTCCATCAATTAGATACCAGGTCATCAAACTGAATATTCAGGAAATAAGAAACACATAATGGTGGCCATCTGTGAAGAGAAAGTTTAACTGATTTGACATAGGAATTTTCCATAGAATCATCCATTTGCTTTGAGAAATGAGACCTTTTCTCTCTGCTTGCAATCACATTAGTCACTCAGTACACTTTTTCTAAATGCAGCAGCAAGCAAGAATCCTGCAATCAGCAGCTTTCTTCAGAGCATAATGCTGAATTTTTAACATAAGAGAACTACTCTGCACATCCAGTTAAAGAGAAGGAGAGGGAAACATAGCACACAATTGTACAAAGGGAACATAGAAAGAAAACCTCAGTTCTGTTGTACTTTAACCTATCTTGAATTTACATCTCTAAATTGGAGAGAGGATGGACCGTTCAGAGATAAAGAATTGACTGGATGGTTACACTTGAAGACTTTGGGTAAATGACTCGATGTCCAAGTGGAGATAAGTGACAAGTGACATTCCTCAGGGGTCAGTATTGGGACCAGTGCTGTTTAACATCTTTGTGACATGAATGGTGGGATTGAGTGCACTGTCAGCAGGTTTGCTGTTGACATCAAGCTGTGTTGTTTGGTCCAGAGGGACCTTTACAGGCTTGAGAGATGGGCCAATGCAACCACATGATGTTTAATAAGGCCAAGTGTAAGGTTTCACAAATGGGTCAGGGCAACCCCAAGCACAAACATAGGCTGAGAAGAGAATGGTTTAAGAGCATCCCTGAGAATGACTTGGGGGTTCTGGTTAATGAAAAGCTCAACATGAGTGGGTACTGTGCTCTTAAAGCCCAGAAATGCAACCATATCCTGGGCTGCATCAAAAGAAGCATCTGGTTAGCAGATCAAGGGAGGTGATTTTCCTCCTCTGCTCCACTCACATGAGACCCCACCTGGAGTACTGTGTCCAGTTCTGGGGCCTCAAACATAAGAAGGAGATGGAATTCTTGCAGAGAGTCAGAGGAGGGCCATGAAGATGATCAGAGGGATGAAGAAACTACCCTAATAAGATAGGCTGAGATAGTTAGGGCTGTTAAGTCTGGAAAAGAGAAGACTTCAGGGAAACCTTATAGCAGCCTTCCAGTACCTGAAAGGAATCATAGAATCATAGAATCCTAGGGGTTGGAAGGGACCTCGAAAGATCATCTAGTCCAACCCCCCCTGCCAGAGCAGGGCCCCCTAGAGTACATCGCCTAGGAACGTGTCCAGGCAGGTTTTGAATGTCTCCAGTGAAGGAGACTCCACAACCCCCCATGGGCAGCCTGTTCCAGGGCTCTGTCACCCTTACAGTAAAAAAATTCTTTCTGATATTCAACTTGAACCTCCTATGCTCCAACTTACACCCATTACCCCTTGTCTTATCACTCGTCACCATAGAGAAAAGCCTAACTCCATCTCCCTGACACTCACCCCTTACATATTTGAAAACATTGATGAGGTCACCCCTCAGTCTCCTTTTCTCCAAACTAAAGAGACCCAGCTCCCTCAGCCTTTCCTCATAAGGGAGATGCTCCACTCCCTTAATCATCTTAGTAGCTCTGCGCTGGACTCTTTCAAGCACTTCCCTGTCCTTCTTGAACTGAGGGGCCCAGAACTGGACACAATACTCCAGGTGCGGCCTCACCAATGCAGAATAGAGGGGGAGGAGAACCTCTCTTGACCTACTAACCACACCCTTTCTAATGCACCTTTCTTGCTGGTGAAGGTACCTGTGCCAGTTTGTGTGTCCTCTGTGTACATCCACCACTTGGAGTTCAACATCGCTGCTGGCTGGACTGGCAATGGGGGATGGCAGCAGCACCCATCAGAATGGCAGAGGCAAAACCCCAGCTCTGTGAGTCCACCAGATCCATCTCCTGGGCCAGGAAGGAGGAAAGCACAGGGTCCTAAACAGTACTGGATTCAGTTAGTATTTAATAAAGACCTCTGGTAATCACTGGTGCCAGGGAATGAAAGGGACTTTGGTCTTTAAGCGAGTTTCTGTGGTTCCTGGAATATGTTTGTTGTCTTTCCAAAAAAGGCACACTGACTGAGTGATGAGGCTTTTGAGGATTCTTTCTGTCGTCATTTCATTTCTGCCACTTCATTCTTTCATTCTTTTTTATACCTTCCCTTCAATGAGCAGCACAGAAATACTTCTTCAAGGTATACTATCAGCTAAAATCCATAATTCTATCAGATACTAAGATCATATATATAATAGATTTCTTTTTCTTACAGCCCAATGTAATTTCTTGATGATATCTTCCCATGACAAAAGTCTTCATAAATTTTTCCTTCAGTTTCAATGAGGCTTGCGACTTCAATCAATGCATATAATCAATGCATAGAATCATAAGCTGATTTTATCAAGACTAACATTGTATATATTCCAAATTTAGTCTTTTCTACCACTTTATCAGACATGATAAAGAAAGCCCCCAAAAAAACCAAACAAAAAAAAAGCCAACCAAAAAACAACAAAACTCCAAAAACAGGCTTTAAAATCAAGGAATATCTGGTCCAGTTAAAGATGGCACCTAACTCTTTAAAACTCACCAGGACTTTAGAACATCCATCTCTTACAGTCCTACTAGTTCTTTATATTTGGCTATGAATTTCCTCATACTTGGGTGAACTTTTTAAACCTTGACCTATGGTTTTGCGAGAATCTTAACATTTATCTGAAAGGAAAAGTTTAGCTTGCATCAAAACATTCCCCAAAACTGGATTTTAAAAAACACACCTCATTAACAATCTGTGGAAGATTTGCTGAATTTTTAATTTGTGTTTTGTTGATGTGCTGTCATGAAACTCACTGAGACTTATAAATTACTTGCATAAGTGAAATACTCGGGACCAAGATACCATGGTTTAGTTCTACCTTTGGTAAATCTTATAGCCTAAACATTCAAGAGTGTGTGGTAGGCTCTGAGTCATCCATTTTCCCTTTGATAAATAGATAATAGAATTTTTTCTATTCTTTGATTATAGAAATTTTTCTTCTGTGGTGGAGAACTAATTATGTTTATACATGGTAACTGTTGCCTGTGGTTTTTTTTTCAGCACCTTTGTTCACTGCTTTTGGAGTTTACAGGCCACATGGCTGACTACATCTCTTACAGAACTCAAAAAAGCCCTTGTGAAAAGGTTTCATACAGCTCCCATGAGCTGCCTCTAGAAGGTATCATTTATCATTATGTATGTTTAGGCAAACTTTTGCAAGTGAGTGGGATCCAGTCCTACTTAAATTTTGAGCTGACTGGTAGTGGTGTGGATGCATTACTGTACAGCTGAGCCTTCATAAACATATTGCTTTTTCAGCAGGGTTTAGCACTACACTGTGCACTATGCTATCTACACAGTACAAACATCCATCTGCCTGGACTAAGGCAACATTTTGTTAAACAGCCCAGGGATTTAGTTGTTACAGATTTATATCCAAAGTCAGCTCACGTTTACCTACTCTTAAATTTCTGATGCTAATTTTCAGCCCCTGGTGGGAGTCACATACAGCAAGCAGTATGGGGGGTCTTGATGGGTCCCTTCATGGGACCCTTGATATGGGTCTTGATTGCATTGCCTTCCTACACTACAGATTTTTTTGTGTGGTCTAGGTCAAGTAACTACCATTACGTTCCTCTTGGAAATAGAAAAAGTAATGTAATCCTGCTTTTCTAGGTAAGATGACAATTGCATTTTGTGAAGGTTGTGAAACACTGAAGTGAGGGAATTCTAATCACCTAATACATTTTCATATACTTCTGTTAGTGTTCTTCTGAAGAATGCATATTCTAGGCTGACATAAGTAATGGAATAGAGAACAAATTAGTGTTATTTTAACATTAAAATTAAACAATTCTACAGGAAAAAAGTGAGTGATCATGATAGTGAAGTGTATAAAGATGTTTCAGCATTGGACCCCATCCTCACATATAGTGGCAAGCAGGCACATGGCCAATGCAGAACATTTTGATACAAATGTGTATACAGCATCAAACAGTGGGGAAGTGGTAGAAGGACAGAGGCTGAAATTCCTTGGTTCCTTTTGCTCAATATGGTATATATAATCTTTCATCTTTCTCCTGGAAATTGGTGGAGAAGTAGTCTAGAACAAAATGCTCATCAAGTAGAATTTTACTAACTTTTTTTTTTTTTTTTTTTTCCCTTGGGTATTGCTAAGCAATCATCATATTGCACACATAAAAAACACATGATTTTGGTTCTGGTTTGGTTCTTTGGTATTTTTTTGGTTTTATTTTTATTTTTTTTAAGTTCAACCAATTCATTTTTTCCCTCATAATGATTGAGTGGGTAAGTTTTAGTCTCTGTATCAGTCCTCTATATTATCTGTAAAGACATGAAAAATTCTCATGAATGGAAATAATTTCTTAAGGGTAACACTTTAATCCAGTACACCTCAGAAGTATAGATTATTATTATCC